>NW_022111324.1:33052577-33076247 GCF_000313985.2 Echinops telfairi | reverse complement strand
ATGAAATATACAATTTTCCTCTAGTTCTTGAATGCTTCCTCTCCCCCACTATCATGATCCCAATTATACCGTACAAATCTGGCTGGACCAGAGGATGTACACTGGCACAGCTAGGAACTGGAAATACAGGGAATCCAGGACAGATGAACCCCTCAGGACCAGTGTTGAGAGTGGCGATACCAGGAGGGTGGCGGGAAGGTGAGGGAGAAAGGGGGAACAGATTACAAGGTCTACATATAACCTCCTTCCTGGGGGACGGACAGCGAAGTGGGTGAAGGGGGGCGCCGGATGGTGTAAGATATGACAAAATAATAATAATTTATAAATTATCAAGGGTTCATGGGGGAGGAGGAGCAAGGAGGGAGGGGGAAAAGTGAGGAGCTGATACCAAGGGCTCAAGTAGAAAGCAAATGTTTTGAGAATGATGATGGCAAACATTTCCATGTCCCTTGAGTTGATTGCAAAGCATGGCTCATGTATGGAGTAGAATATAACGTAACCAAAGGTACATTCTTTATGGAGGTGGAGTTCCACCTCTTTCTTCCCTGGAGCAGCTGGTGAATTCAAAATGCGAAACTTCTGGTTAGCACTAAGGACATACTGTTATTGCTGCTGTTGTTTTGTGTTTTTTAGTGGGTTCTAACAAACAGACACCCTATGAAAAGCAGAACAAACCTCTGGCCTGGCCTGAGCAGCACACAGTGGGTGTTCTAAAAATCTATGTTTAATGAATTAATGCAATCAACCAATTGCCAGATTGCTGCCTGATCACCTCAAGGAACAGTTCCATAGAGTGGCCTCTATGTTGATTTCTGATGCTGACAGATTTATTACACACTCAGTAGTGGCTGTGGCCATATTGGTTTGGGTGAGTAGACATCCGTGTTGCTGAGCCCCATGCATAACCTTCATCTCTCCCATCATGGTCACTTTCTTAATAAGCCCATTGGACAGTGACAAGAGTGATGGGGAAACAAGATAACTGGTTGACATAGAACATGACATCCTACACACTTGATTAAATCCTTCTCTATCATGGTCTCCCTTTGGTAAATGTTTACATAAGACACAAATATCATCTCATTTGTAGTCCATTTAGAGAAGGCTAGCTACAGACATTGCCCCCATACCTTCTTAACCCCAATTTTCCAATCATATTCCTTCCAAACCCCTGATACACCAGCTAAACCATTAACCAAATCATTAGCCTTTCAAGCAAAGTGAACAAATTCACCGCTTGCAGTTCAGCCCACGCGGAGGACTTCCCTCACCACTTCCCTTCAAGAAGGTCACCGAGAGGGGTTGTAGTGTTGCTGCGCTCATTGGGAGTGGTGGCTGTATATCATGCAGAGCCATCTGTTTTCTCTTCCGCAGTCAACTGATCACAAGGCTCTCCCCATGAGGTGGTAGGTCCAAGTAGACAGGGAGAAGATAATATGACAGAAGTGGAGCTCATGGGTATTGGGCTACTTTTGCATGCAGCTCCTATGCCTTCAGGTAGTGCTCATGCCTGATCTTGTATCAATATCCTTTTAATGTTGAAGTGTTTCTATGCATATCCAAATTTTTTATGCTATTGGATAGATGACAGCCAGTTTCTGACGGCAGCTCAGGCCCATGGTCACTTGATGGCATCTGTTTAGACCCAAGGTTTCTACTAGGACTCAGTAGCAAACCAAAAGCTATTTTTCAAAAAAAAAGTTATACGTAGAGGGATTCAGGGATTTACTCTGAAATTCAATATTTTTTTTCCTAAAATACATTAATAGAAGCCTGCCAAAGAAATACTCCAACAGCATTGTTATATGCTAGTGACACCTTAAGCATCATTGGGCCAGCCAAATGATATGGTCCAAGTGGAAGAATCTTCTCTTTTCTGGTTCCCCCACTCAAATCTACTCCAGTAAAAGCCTGTGTGTGTGTAATTATATTATCAGACTAGTTAAAAATAAGTAATTAACTGACATGGTGAAAAGATGACAGCTAAATCTTATTGAGTGAATTGGAATTATGGCTTTTAGTGATTTCATGTAAACACTCTATTTTTAACTAACATTACAAGGGGAGGGGACTGAAAAGTGGAAGTTCATAAGCAAAGAAATAACAATGCCACTGAATCATGTTTAGTGGTAAATTCAAAAGGAAATGTAGAGGGAAAAAAGAGCAAAACGACAATTGTTGGAGAATGTACTTGTTTTTGTCGTTAGTTGCCTAAAGACGTATAACTAAATGTAAGTGAACTGTTTTCAGCTGAACTCACAGGTCTTCACTCCAGAGAAGGGAAAGTGAGCTTATTTTGTTGATGTGACTTGATTTGGACGCTCCAATTGACAAGTCATTTCCATTCAGCAGATCAAAGGGTCTTAGAAAGAAAATAAATTTTACCTTTGCAGAAATTAAGTTGTAAAAACAATTTCCACATTCATCTCTTAACCTCATTGAACACGGATAAACAAAAATACTGAAGTTGTACAAAATATATAATAAAATTTCTTGGACCTATATAACATAATTCTGAGGATGTATCTACTTAATGGTAGTGATGAGAAAGTGTCATTCTCACTGGATGATTTGTTCTGTGCGTTCTCCCAGTACGATATTTTGGATGTGAGTGTGTATTGTTTCACAATGAATAAAAATACTAAACATTGTCATGCCTAAGCGGGGGCCTTTGGAGCAATCATCCCCAGGTGGAAGTAATAAGAACAATGCAGTAGTGTCTGCCAAAAAAAGTTCCAATAACCTAACAAATGGCTAAAGAGCAGAAACAAATCTAAAAATTATCACGTATAATATTTTTTAAAATATGCCTCATCTTTGCAATGCTTCAGATAATTTCTAAATTTACTGTTGAGTTGTAAATAGATAACATCTATGCAATTATCAAACTTACCAAGCTGTTGATCTCTCCGTTAGAAGCCAAGCACATTAACTAATACAGCAACAGAGTTCCTTTATTACTTAAAACCCGTCTATAATTAGATATAGCAATGTTTAAGCACCAAATGGGAACTAAATTATAGAAACACCATGGTTATAAATGAGTAGAAATTGAAATTGAGTTACCTCTATTGTCATTCTATGTGTAAACCATTCTCATAGCTAGAACAAGCACTTCATTTGTTGGAATAGAACAAGCATTTAATTCATATTGGAAAGAAATCCTCCCATTGTAAAAAAATGCATCAATAAAGTTAATATCCATCAATACATTTTTGCACCTTTTTACTATAGTATGCTTAATAGTTTGTTAAACCACATACACATTTCAATGAATGAAAATTGTTTCTGTAACTATTCCATATTGGGATTTGATTTACAATTATTACACAGAATAATCTTGCGGTATGGAGAACATATTGAAGTATGATATGCTGCAGGTGTCCAGTTTTAAGACAAGTTGTCCAACAAAATGAAGCCTTGCCAATAGCTTTCCTCTTTAACGTCGTTGTGCCCTTCAAAATCTATCTCACTGGGTTCAAAAATGGGATCGGTCTCGTGCTGGTGCTACTTTAAGATATGCTTTATTTTTCTGAAGCCACCAGTCCACTGGGAAAAATGTAAATGATTTTGGGAAAAAAAGTTAAAGGGTGTAATTCTAGAATTTCTTTTTGAAATTGTGTAGGAACAATAACTTAATAAATGTTCGCATAAAGAAAATATCCCTTAGATTTTCACCATGTAGGGTCACTTTAAAATGGTTTATAGAAATAGAAATTCTATAAGTATCCCTAAAAGTTGTTCCTTAACATCCTATTGAATTTAGGATCGTTACTTCAGTGTCCCAAATATTTGTTAGATGACTTCCTATGATACTTGATGTGGCAGTTACACAATCTGATGTCATAAAAGATGGACAGCGGATACTTATTTGACCTCTGCCTCATGGTGGTTTTTATTCTTTGGCTAGCCTGAGGTCAGATATGTGCATGCGGTTCACTGCATTGTTTTCTGGAAAGAATATGGGAAGATAAACTTTTGATCATTTTCTTTGGTTGCTGTCCTTGGCTATTGCTGTTTGAAATGGCAAAAATGAATGTTGTTAATATATATTTTGAGCTTGGGGACAGAAATTGTCACTTGAATTTCTCAGAGACCATACTGCTTAGTGAAAATGAGTGACAGAAAGTCAAAATGGCTGACAGACAGCCTGGTTCTGGCTTGATTCAGTCAGAGGCCGAATGCTATAGTTTGTATCAATGGAATAGTTTAGATAAGGCTTAAGATAAGCTAAATACCCCAGGTAGTCTGGCACTATCAGCTTTCTTCACCACATTTGCTATGCACCCATTTTGTCTTCAGTGATCATGTTGGGAAGGTGAACATCAGAGAATGCTAGCTTATTAGAATAAATGTTCTTTGTTGAGGGAGTACTTGAGTAGAGGCCCAATGTCCATCTGCTGCCTTACTGCTTAACATATAAATACATGGACAAAGAGCTATTTCTCTATACTTATATATAAATATATTTGCATATGTACATTCCTGTATTTAGATCTATATAAATGCCCATTTGCCTCTTTGTTCCTTCTTCTATTTCTTTGTACTTTCCTCTTGTCCCACTATCATTTTCAGCCTTCATTTGGATTTCAGTAATTCTTCTTGGTTACATTGCCCTTGATCAAGCCCTTCCAGGTATCCTACACCCTCCTCATCATTGATTTTAGATCACTTGTTTTTCTCGTGTGCCTCTGTTTGTTAACACCCACTTCCTTTACCCAGCTTCCCCCTCTTCTGGGTCTCCCTGCAATCATCGGTCTCATTGTTTTCTATGGGGACTTAAAGGCTTGAAGATAAACAAGCAGCCATCTAGCTGAGTAGCAACAAAGTCCACATGGAAGAAGCACACAAGCCTGTGTGATCATGAGGTGTTGATGAGATCAGGTATCAGGCATCAAAGACCCAGAACAAAAAATCATATCAATGCGAATGAGGTGGAGGGCAGAGTGGAGACCCAAAGCTCATCTGTAGACAATTAGACATCCCCTTACAGAAGGATCACAAGGAAGAGACAAGACAGTCAGCGTGCAGTATAGCACCGATGAAACATACAACTTTCCTTTAGTTCCTTAATGCTTCCTCCCACCCACTATCATGACCCCAGTTCTATCTTACAAATTTGGCTACACTAGGGCATGTACATGGGTACAGATAAGAGCTGGAAACATAGAGAATCCAGGACAGATAAACCCCTCAGGACAAATAATGAGAGTAGCAATACCAGGAGGGTAAGGGGAAGGTAGGGGGAACCTAATCACAATGATTTACATATAACCCCCTCCCAGGGGGATGGACAACAGTCAGTATAAGATATGGAAAAATAATAATAATTTATAAATTATCAAGGGTTCATGAGGGAGGGAAGGTGGGGTAGGGAGGGGGGGAAATGAATTGCTGATACCAAGGGTTCAAGCAGAAAGACAATGTTTTGAAAATGATGATGGCAACATATGTACACATGTGTTTGGCACATTGGGTGGATGTATGGATTGCCAAAAGAGCTATATGAGCCCTCAATAAAATGAGCTGATACTAAGGGCTCAAGTAGAAAGCAAATGTTTAGAGAATGATGATGGCAACATATGTATAAATGTGCTTGACACAATGGATGGATGGATGGATTGTGATAAGAGTTGTACCAGCCCCCAATAAAATGATTTAAAATTTAAAAAGATAAGCTAAATAAGGATTGAATTTTACTATTTTAAGAATTGAGTTTAGGATCTCACTCTACTTTGTTTACACTGACTTCATCTGCTTCTTGATATAATGATTGATAGAAATGATTATTGGGAAGTATGAAAATAGGGAGCTTGTAAGTCCACTTGTCTTTAGCCATTAAAATTGGAATGTTAAATAGGTTTAAGACATGCCTGAAAAGAGGCTCTGAAAAGATAAGCCCCACCCAGTGTCTTGAGTGGCCAGGACATTTGAAGGTGAAGAGACTTGCCTTGGGGCTGTAAGCAGATTGAAAAATAAGAGGAAACCTTTGCCTTTTAAAATTTTGAACTAGTGGCTTTTGTCAGAAGCTGGAAAAAATCTGGAACCATGAAGAAACTCTCCTCTCTAGGAATCAACAACAAAAGGAGCCTATGGCAGCCTGAAATGCTTGCTAGGTGACCACCTAGATCTACTTGTTGAGTGGAAGTTAGAGAAATGCAGCAACAAAGAGATGGGTTGTTTCTGGTCACTGACACCTATGGACCTGGTTCACAGGTACTAGAGAAGAAAACGAGAGTGGGTTAACTGGTCTGAAGTTCATGACCTAGTACAAGGGGGCTAGGCTTGTTGAGAATTTGTGATGGGGTCCATAGTCTAATGACAAGGAAGCCAATGGTCACCCTGGTGAGGCTAAATGAGGCAGCCCACATTGAATTGACCAGCACCCAAACATATAAAGAGAAGATTTTTGTGCCTGTGAACTGGTGCGTATTGCTGCTGACATTATAGATGGCCTGTCCTGATTTAACTCTGCTTCTGGATGCAGATTCACAAGGTTCCAACTGGAAAGAAGATTCTTCACACCAAACAAAATATGATTGTCTCCTCAGAGCACTGGGTTGATGTAAGTGGGCAGTATAGAAATTGGATATCTAAAGTTGGGCCAATGAAGGCAAGAAGTGGCTGGATTACAAACTTTCATAGATGGGGGAATATATTCATAGGATTATAGAATTAAAGAGTAGGTGTTACTTAACTGCAATTGTTAGGCATAGAATATTGTTTGTTCACTTATTATGTTTAAATGAGGCTATGACACATATTAAATTGTATGCATTTTAGTTTTATCCTATTAGATACAGATATGATTTATTAGTTTGTTTCAAAACTTTATATAACTAAAGAATTGTGTGAAAGCATAAAGTTGACAAGGGGTGGTCTGTGTAGTTACATAAACTGGTATAAACTTGCGAAGCGGTAGAATTTAGCCTGTCAATCAGGTCGCAGCTTGATGACCTCATTTGGAAGTGCCATGAAGATAAATAGCTCACTGGAAGCCATACACATGTGAACTCTCTGCTTACTCTTCCTGCTGACAAGACACATGGAGTTACGCAAGAGCCCTGGAGCTGGAGTAGCCACTTAGAGACCCCTGCCAGCACTGAGATGCTTCTACTGCTCCTGGATCCACAAGACTTGCCATTCACTGGCCTGTGATCTTCCTGCATTTGGTGTGATTCCATGTATTGTGTGAGTCTGAAGAAGAATTTATAGACTGGTATTGGACATATAGGATAATAACAAACATAAACTTAATCTGGACTGGGCTGAGATGTTTTCTTAATATACAATAACTCTTTGATATAAAACTCTCTCTTACACACATATGAGTATCTATGAATTTGCTCCTCTAGGCAACCCAGACTAACACACCTAAAAATAGAAATGTATGGAAATATTTCTATTTATTGCACATGGTAATGACAATTATTTATCATAAGGGAAATGTCTACTCCAATTTTTGGGAGAATTGACTGTATGATAATATGGTAACTGTATCTTTTGTTAAATACCTAGTACCAGATGGAAATTTACAATCACTTATCTGCAGAAGAAGTGAACTGAAGGGGAGTATCTCATTTGTAAATTAATCTGAAGAGGTAATGAGAAGAGATTAAGTAAAATTTATATGATATTATGCTCTCTGTATTCTATATTTAAGAACTTTTAAAATCTCATCTTTGAGAGTTTATCTCATCTGGATTATTTGCTTTTGATTTCATCTTTATATACAGTTGCATGAAATGCCTATGCAAATAAATGATTTCATTTCTTCACAGAATGGATTCAGGATCTATTTTAAGCTTATTTTACAAGGTTTCCTGAAGGGGCACTTCCAGGATAAATCATCCTGGCCTTCGAAAAGCATCCAATCACTATTTTCTTAGCAATAATTTATAGATACACTTTCAGTGAGTCTATATTGAAGGAATGTACTGTCCTCCCTAATGTCTACTCTGGTTAAAGAAAAAAAAAACCTAAATATATTTTTCCCAAAACCATTTTGTTGAGAACTAATATAGATATTATATCATTCCATCATTCATGCAAATCCAGCAGTATTGTGCAATTGCTACCACAATCAGTTTCAAAACATTCTCTTCCTTCTTGCTCTTTGTTATCAGTTCTCTACTCCCCGCCCCTCCCTCGCTGTACCCCCCAGGAACCCTTATTCTACTTGCTGTCTCTATAGTCTCATCAATTCTGCATTTCATGTACCAAAAACCAAAAAACATATAACAAAATTTCAAGAGGGTTACCCCCAGTGACAAAATACGCTTGAGATAAAACCCAATATGAAAACAAAACTAAACAAAAAAAACAGTAGAAAATTTTGAAAGCCAGGTCAGGCCCAATGTGCATCAACTGATAAGGTTTTAACGATTCAAGTCAGGCTTGTCAATTTGATCTCCTAGAGTCATTTCTCCAATTCATTCTGTAACCAGTTGCTCCCCATCCTTCTGTTATGGGTGATAGAGGGAAATCACAAGAGGCTTATTTCTTGTGTACTGTAGATAAACAGAAATGTATCAGGCTTCCACTGTCATCCAAAGCCTCTATAAACCAGCCTCTCAAAATTTTAGGCTCTGATACTGTTTCCACCTCTGGTTCAGATGATATAGTTTACAATCCTTTGTTCACTGATCTTGATGTGCTTCTTCTGTGGACTTAGTTGATATCTCACCTATGTGACTGCTTGTTTGGAAACAAGTCTTTAAGACCTCAAATGCTACTTTATCTGATAGCCAGTCACCATCTAATTTCTTCAGCACCCATATCTTCTGGGTTTCTTTCCTGAGAGTGAATATCAAGCAGGCCCATGATTGAAGAACTAATTGTTCTTGAATTGGAGCTAGGATTTAATAGAAGCACTAATCCAATTCCTGGATGTTTTTGTGTTTGTTGTTGTTGTTGTTTTTTTAATCTGCCTTTGGCTCCCTTTAGAGAGTTCCTTGTTAATTTATGGTAGAGAGTCTTATCGATCATCTCCCTGGGAGCTAAAAGATCTTCTGTTAATATTTTTTTAAATACTGTTGAGAGAAGAATATTGGGCCCATATAGTTTAACCCTAGATCACAACACCTGAATTATTCACTTGTACAGAAACCATCCTTTTGTGGCTGGGTGCTATTTACACAAACAATTGGAGTTGGTTGTCAGGGAAATTTGAAATTAATGTTCATTGAGAATGTCAGTCACAGGTTTGCCGGATGATAGATAGATAGATAGATAGATAGATAGATAGATAGATAGATGTATTATTTTTATAGCATACAAGACTACTTACCAACAGTTCAACTCACAGAGACTGTGCACAACAAAGCCTGCCCTGCCCTGCATCATTCTCACAATTGCTGTTATACTTGAGTCCATGGTTAAGGTCATTGTGTTAATCCATACCCTTGACAGTTTTCTTCGTTTTTACTGACCATCTACTTGACCAAGCATGATGTCCCCCCAGCACCAGCCCCCACCCAGGAAGTAGTCATTCCTAATAAAACATCCAATATATTTAGGTTGAAGTTTCTACATATTCATAATCCTTCTAAGGAGCATTCTGGCTGTATTTCTTCCAAGACAAGATTGTTTATTATTCTGGTAGCCCCTAGTATTTATAATACTCTCTGTCCATACTATAATTCAAATGTATCCATGCCTTTTGGGTCTTCCTTAGTCAACATGCCACTTTTGCGTGCATCTGAGGTGACTGAGATGAGCATGGCTTGAGTTGGGCTCTCCTTAGTCCCTCGGCTGGAAGTCTTGCTCTTCCTCACTTTAAAGAGGACTTGTACAGCAGATTTACTCATTTCAATGCATTATTTGATTTCTTGATGACTACCTTCTACTTTTAAGAACATTAATTGTAGATCAAGGGAAGATAAAACACTTGACATCTTTAATTGTTTTTCCATTTTTTGTTATGTTCCTTATTGATCCAGTTGTATTTTTGTTTTATTTGCATTGGGTCACAAAGAAAAACTGCTGTCATTAATCTTCATAAATAAGTGCTTCAGTACCCCTTCACCTTCAGCAAATAAGGTTGGGTCATCTGCATGGTGGAGGTTGTTAATAATTCTTCCTCCAATTCTGATGGTACATTCTTTTTCATCCTCATGTTTTATCTGCTGAGCATACATTGAATGGTATACATACCTTTCCTGATTTTAAACCACACAGCATTTTCTGGTTCTGTTCAAAACACTACCTCTTGTTCCATATACCAGTTCCACCTAAGCACAATGGAGTGTTTTGGAATTCTTATTCTTCTCAATGCTGTCTATAGTTTAGTATAATATGCCTTTGCATAGTCAATAAGTTAGTTTGATAAGTGCTTCCTAATTGGGTGAACTTTTCTCCTTACTGTTCATATGCTTTTCCCCTCACTGAGTCTGTCACTTGGTATTCTGACGTAGACATCGTTTACTCGTTGCTAAACCATACAAGCAGTGCAAAATATAGCCAACATGAAATTATTTAATGTAACGTATTTTCAATTTAATTGGTACCTTAATTCCTGAAACTTCCAAGCTCCAAAAGTTTAAATATTAATTCCTGTTCAATTACCCATATCCACAGGCTAATTAGCAGTTGCTAATTAGTCCTTTGGTGACATAAAGTTATATGAAATTAAAAGTAGAAAATAAATATTTTTTGCATGTGGTAATGGGATTATATTATTGTGAAGACCTTATTAGGTCAAGAAACATCAAGTACGCATTTAATTAGCATCACTAGAGATGAAGTTTTGCATATACCCAACAAATATATCATAAAATGGTATTCTAATATATTTGCCTCCATAAAGTTGCCACTTATATTTGAGTATTTTGTTTGATGGTTACTTATAATTACACAGAAAATGTGAAGTAGGTGTTTGTTTGTTGTTTTTCTCTAAGTTATTTGGGTCTTTGCCCTAGTTATTGTCTGGAAACAAATATCTATTTGCAATATTCTTGTAGATAAAGGGGAATACAGTATTTAAATTACCAAATAAAGGTTTTAATTAACTAAGACAAAGGTTATTTTTCATTTTATCTACTGATTAAGTGACTCTGCCACCTAATCCAAGGATATATTTAATATATATGTCTTATTTCTTCTTAAAATTCTTTCAATTCTATCAAAAGTTCAATCAAGCCACACATTATACTCAAATTCTGACAGGCTTCATTTAGTTAACAATAATATAAAGATCTAGAGAATCCACTGCTGTATTCTTAAGTACTTTGATCATATTTTAAAAATAATTAAAAAGTAATGGATACGTTTTATATTACCAGTCAGAATGAGACCATGGGCCAGCCGTAGAACAGATTATCAATTGCTTATGTTCAAATTCAATTTGATGCTGAAAGAAATAAAACATTACAAATAGCCCAGGAGAGCAAAAATACAAATTAAAGGACATAATACTTAAATTTAGAGACTATCTCCAGAATAGATTTGACATATTTAATGTTAATGACAAAAGACTAGAAAAGTTATGGGATAAATTTAAGGACAAAAAAATAGGACAGTAAAATAATACTGAAAATAAATAGAAAAGACCAAAATAGATGCGAGAAAAGATTCTTACCTTGCTTTAGTATACAGAATAGCTACAAACAGTGCAAAACATAATAAGGTGAAAGGGGTGAACTAATGATTCCAAAGGACAGCTGACAAAGTTAAAGCATGATAATGCAATGTACAAAACCTTGGCCTGGAAAGTCAAAAGAGCATACTTGGCATTTCTAGAATGGAAAGAAGTGAAAGAAAATTCAAGCTTCGAGTTTAACTATTCAAGGATTCTATGAGCAAAAATTAAATGATATAGTAAGCATCAAAAAGATGGATGGAATACACAAAATCACTGTATAAAAAATAACTGGTTGATATTCAACATTTCAGGAACTAGCATATCATCACAAATCTATAGTACTGAAGAAGAAGCCCAAGCCATACTGAAAGCTTTGGTGAAAATCAGGGAATTTAGGAATTCACAGAATAACAATTGGAATGTTTCAGCAAATGAATGCATCATGAAGGTACTCACTTATCTATGCCAACAAATTTGGGACACAGCTATGTACCAGGTCAAATGAAAGAAACATTATTCAACATCACATGGGAACTATTGAACACTATCATCAATATGACACACAAATTCTCTTGGAGATAATTTTTAAAACTTGCAGTAATGCATGAACTGTATTTGACAGAGACTCTAGCTCAATGAAAAAAAGAATGTAAAATGAAGGATATCGTTGCTAATGTCAGATGGAACTTGGATGAAAGTAGATAATATTAGAAAGAGATTTACCTATCTATTACTGACTATGACACAACTGCCCTCACTTTGTGGATAATATTGGGAATAATGGAAATTCCACACCATTTAATTGTGCTCATGGGTAACATATGTACAGCAAGAGACAATTTGAACAGAACAAGGGATACTGAATGATGTGAAATCAAGAATGGTGTTCATCAGGATTGCAGTCTGTCATCACACTTATTCAATTTGGAAGTTAAAAAAATAATCTAAGAAACTAGAATTTATGAAGGAAAACTAAGCACACAACATCAGGATCAGAGGAAGGCTAATTAACAACTGCATATTCAGGTGGCACAATATTTCTTGCTCAAATCAAAGACTATTTTAATTACTTACTGCTGAAAGTCAAAGTTTAGAGAGCCTTCAGAATGAATTGTACATCAACATAAAGAAACAAAAATCCTCACAGCTGAAAGAGTAAGCAACATCATGATAAACAAAGAAAATGTTGACATTATCAAAGATTTAATTATTTTGTATCTACAAACAATGCTATGAAAGCAACCATCATAGTGCACTGGGAAAATCTGTTTCACAGACTTTTTAATGTGTTAAAATTCTAATGCCATTTTAAAAAAATATTGGAAATGTCTTTATGATCACTTATCATTAATGCCTAGCTTAATCCTGAAAAAAAAAGAAGTCACTTATTCATACTCTCCCTGAATCCTTAAGCTTTTCACATGAAGACATGTGTTCTTCTCTTTTCTTTATAAAACTTTATGAAACAAAGGCAAAGAAAGAAATGTGTACGTCCTCCTATGAAATGCTACCATTGTTGTGAAGACAGTGTCTGCCTAGGTTTCATTAATTGTACTCATTCTTCAAGATTCTTGTTCTTAAACTGTCTCTAAGCAAAACAATCCCATGACTTGATAGGTTTTTCATGCTGAGAGTCAACATTTTTCACAACATCTTAGTCCTGTCTCTTGCCTAGCTGCTACAAATAAGTCCTCTTCTTTTCATCTTCCTGTTTGGGGGTTTGGCATAAATGGCAGTAAGTAGAAACCTGGGTTAGCCAGGAATGGATGAAGGTGTGCTTGACCTGACCATAGCATGTTTTTTAGTTAATCTTTTTATTGGGGGCTCTTACAGATATCATAACAGCATAGTCCCATCACTTCAAGCAGTATTGTACAATTGCTATAACAATCTGTTTCAAAACATTTTCTTTTTTCTTGAACTCCTTGATATCAGCTCCCATTTATCCCCTCCCCCTCTCACCTACCCCACCAAAAAAATCTTTTTGTTGTTGTCATTGTCATATGTAACACATCATTTTTAATTGTCCATATGCATGCTAATACTGAACATTGAGTAAGAAGACAAAAATATGGTGCATTTGAAGTATTATGTTGGAGAAGGATATTAGATTTACCATAGATTGCCAGTAGAATAAAAAATATCTGTTTTGTTTGGTTTTGTTTTTCTAAAGAACAACCAGAATGCTGCTCAGATTCAAGGATGGTAAGATTTTATCTCATGCATTTGGATAGGACATAAAGAGGCAACAATTGCTGGAAAAGAGGACAGTCTACTTAGGAAAAAGAGGTCAGCCAAAAAACAAGAAGATGGATACCGGGCCTGCAACAATGACTTCACACATAACAATTGTAAGGATGGTGGAGAACTGGGCAGTGTTTCTTTCTGGTGTTTATAGGTTCACTGTGAATATGAATCAATTTGACTTAGCAGCTGGCATAGCAATGACCCTATGAAATTTTTATTCAGAGATAATTCAGACATATAGACAAATTTGAGAGGAATCGGTGTACAGATGGCATTTATAACCATCAGAGCATTTTAAAAACTGTACGAATGAAGAGTAGAGATGAACCTGTAGTTTGCAGCCCAAATGCATCGCAGTAGAAGGAGAGACATATACCGCCAAGAGAGTTGAGGTGGAAAAGACAGTAATGAAGGGGAACACCACCAAAGAATGGCAGCCAAGCAAATGAACAAATGGAGAATGTAGTAGCTGAATTAAATGCAAAAGGGTTAAGGATTGGGCATTACATATCAAAATCACTGGTGTCTTTGGTAAGAATGGTTCTAGGGCAGTGATGGGCAAGTGTGATGAAATTAATTTCATTTTGTGGCTTTTTGTCTTGGTCCTTTTCATAAAACCAAACAAAACCAGATAAAAATTTGAGATATTTCACCCTAACTCATACCATCCCCAAGCCCTAAGGAGTTACTTTTGCCCTCATTTCTACTCCAGAGGATGTTTTACTTATGCCCACAGTGATTAACATTTCCTGGGTAAACTGTAAACAATAGGTCTATTTGTCTACCCTTGCCCTGAAGCATGCTCTGTGATTAATGTGTAACTTTCAGGGATTGCCTGATAAAACTATTCAAATAAATGAACTATGCAAATGGGATTATTATGGCCTACTGTGTAAATGAATTTCTGTGGTTTATTGAGTGGAGAATGCTTGAGGGTGAAGGGTGAGAAACGTCTCAAAATTGATAAGGAGTTTTGTGCATGTTTGTGTGTGTACAAAGGTTTTCCAGGCAGAAAGATGTAGTAAGGTGCGTGAGGAAGAAAGCAGAAAGATGAACCAAAGGATTTTCTCAAGCAGTTATAACTTGGTCATGAGCTGTAATCCTGAAGAAAGTGAGAGATGCAGATGGGGTGCAATCACATAGCCAGAAGGGTTGCAGCAGAAACATTAGTGGTAACCACCTTGAAAGGATCCCAGTGTTAGGGCAGGTAATGAAAAATGACAGAGCTCAAAGGAGTTTTTCCTCAGGGAGCTGAAAAGAGTCCTGCATGGCCAAGAGGAGTTGAGTATCTTGCACTGAAGGGAGACTTTGACAACATACCCTCTGATTTATATTTGTCTTTTTAGTCTCCTGATCATGATCTTACGTTATACCTCAGTTTCTTAATAAGTCACTTAATTTCCACTTAACTGTAAGTATAGTCTGAGAATTTTGAGTGTCCATTGTAACAGACTATTGAGCCTAGAAGTAAAGAATGCCATGAGAAAGATGACTGATTTTCTAAATGGTTAAAAGTATGACAAGTGGAGGTAGACACTATCTCCACTTCATGGGAATATGCTTTGGCCTGACTTTGGTCATTACTTCCTCCCTGAATTTAGACAGGTTGTGTCACTATTACTATTTCCATCATTTTTTGCAGGAAAGTATGACTTGAATGCTAACATATTAAGATAGGGACAACAAATTAAAACAACTATCAGGGTGGCTGTACTACAAAGAAGAGCTGAGAAAAAGATTGTATGCTAAAGAGAGCTATAATGTCAAGACCAACTCAAGTGCCATTGAATCAAATTCAACACATATTGACTCTAGAGGAGATTTAATGTTAAGGAAGGAAATATTAAAATATATCTTTAACTTATTTTTATAACACATTTTAAAATGGAGCATACAGATAATATTTTTCATATTCTAACACATCTATGAAATATTTTAATTTTCTTAAAATTATATAAAACAAAGCTTCTGTACCTTATATAAAGAATATAGGATTATGAACTCTAAAATTAAAGAAACACCAGGACTTTTCTAGATAAAAGTTCAACAGGCTATGTGATATGAGTTGAATAAATTTTCATTTTGTAAATCAAGTTTTATTTCTAATATTTATTTGTGTATTCTTTTTCCAATAGTGTTTCATAATCTCACATATCTCCATTTTCTCCACTTCAGATTTTCAAGCCCCTAACTATCTTAAAGATACAAGGACATCTTTCTCTGTATGTTTTTCTCTCCCTCACCAACTAGTTTATTTTGTTTTTCATTTGTGCTCTGATAGAACTTAATTTATAGATCCCTAAAGGCTCATCACAGGGGAAGGAAAAGGTGAAACTATCATTATTTGCAAATGATATGATTTTATATATAAAAAATCCCATAGAACTTAATTTATAGATCCCTAAAGGCTCATCACAGGGGAAGGAAGAGGTGAAACTACCGTTATTTGCAAATGATATGATTTTATATATAAAAAATCCCAAATGTTCCACAAGGGAGTACTGGAAGCAATAGAAGAATATGGCAGACTGGCAGGATACAAGATCAACCAACAGAAGTCTATCGGACTGCTATACACATCGGACAAGACCACAGAAAGGGGATCAAAAGGTAGTACTCTTCACAATAGCCAAGCACAAACTGAAATATTTAGGGATATACTTGACTTAAAAAATTAAAAAAAGAGATTTGCATGAGGGAAATTACAGAACAATTTTACAAGGAACCAAGAGTGAATTAAACAAATGGAAGAATATCCCATGCTCATGAATCGGAAGACTAAATATAGTAAAGATGTCAGTTCTGCCCAAGGTAGTATATAAGTTTAATGCTATCCCAATTCAAATACTATCATATTTCTTCAAAGAATTGGAAAAACTGATTACCAACTTCATATGGAGAAGGAAGAAGTCCAGAATTAGCAGAGAACTCCTCAAGAAGAAGGACAGAGTGGGTAGTCTTGCTTTACCTGACTTTAGCACCTATTATACAGCCACAGTGGTCAAAACAGTATGATATTGATATAATGATAAATATTCAGACCAATGGAAAAGAACTGAAAACCCAGAAATAAAATCATCAGCATGGAGAAAACTGATAATCAATAAGGACCCAAAAAATATCAAATGGAAAGTTGATGCCCTCTTCAACTAGGGGTGCTAGAAAAAAATGGATATCTAATTGCAATAAAATGAAACAAGACCCTTACCTCACTCCATGCACAAGAATGAACTCAAGGTGGATTACAGACCTTGAGGTAAAACCCCAAACAATTAGGGCATCATTTTGGGACAAACCTGAGAACTTTGGCAAGGGAATACATAAGATTTGGAAATAGGGAAGGACACAAATAGCAATGAGGCACAAATTGACAAGTGGGATATATTGAAGATAAAACACCTGTATACATAAAAAAAATTCACCAAGAGAATAATGAGAGCCCACAGACTGGTAAAACATCTTTAGCAATGACACATAAGACAAAGGCTTTTTTACTAAAACCTACAGTACTCTGCTTTAGTTATTGGAATACAGCCACACCCATCTCTTTGTATATTGTACTAAATGGAGTTGAATAGTTAAAACAGAGACTGTATAATACACAAAACTTAAAACTCTATCTTTTGCAAAAAAAAAAAAAGTTTTACTAACCCACAATCTAGTCTATATGTTAAATAGATTTACAAGGGGGTACCCAAAGGAAATCAGATAAAAGCTCCTCTAGGTGGAGCTTTTGTAGTACACATTCTCCCTGCCCCACCCCCACCCCCAACTAGGCAATCATTTAGCAACTTACTCTAAATTAGTGCACTCAGTGGCATCACCTGGGAACATTCTCTCTGGTCACAGTGATTTTTTTCGTAAAGCAGCTTCACTCAAACCTCGATTTTTGTGATGGCAGTTTTAAGAGAAAAGTGGGCAGCTGTGAACTTTTATTTCCTGCTCAGGAAAAATGCCTCAGAAACTGTTGTGATGCTGAATACAACTTACAAGGACAGGGCAATGGGAAAAACTCAAGTACGAGAAAACGAATGGTTTTATCATTTCAAAAAAGATGAAATGTCTATTGATAACATTTTGTTTGTCCCTCAACTTCCTAAATGGATGAAAATGTCAACAAAATCCATGCACTTGTGGTTGAAGACTGACAACAGACCATTGAAAAGATGGGGAAGTTATCTGGACTATCTTGGAGCTGAGTTCAGTGAATTTTAATGGAAGATCTGGGAGTGAGAAGGGTCACTGCAAAAATTATGTCTCAGATTCTGACTGACCAGCAAAAAGAGAATCCTATGGAAACATGCTGGAAAGAACAGCTCTGAAGAAACCCAGACATTTCCTCCAAGGTCATCACTGGTGACAAGTCATGATGCTGTTCTTACAACCTCAAAAGCAAACATCAATCAAGCCAGGGGAAGATGCCATCATCACCTTGCCACCCCCACCCCCAAAGTTGAAGTGAAATCAAAGACCAAGAGGATTCTTGTTTGTTTTTTTAATGTGAAGGGGATAGTGCATTTAAAGTTCATTCCACCAGGTCCAACTGTTAATCAAGCTTTTTATTTAGTGATTCTGAAAAGATTATATAACAGTCTGTGACAAAAATGGCCTGATTTGTGGCAGATGGGAGACTTGTTTGCCACTATCACAATACACTTGCTCATGCACAAATATCAGTGCACCAGTTTTTGGCCAAAAACAGTATGCTTCTCTTGCCCCATACTCTTTACTCATCTGACTTCCCTCTAATTTGATGGTATAAAAGAAGTGAAGAAATAAATGAGGGAGGATCTGTCAGCCATCCAACCAGATGAGTTTGAAAATGTTTTCCAAGAATAGAATCAGAGATTTGACAACTTTATTAAATCTAATGGAGAGCACGTTGAAAGTGATAAGGTTATTTTGTAAAAAAAAGAAAAAAATGAAATACATAGCTTTGAAAAAACTTCCAGTTTTGGGGGGTACCACACATAAAAATGTAATTAAATATATGGTAATTAGCTTCAAAATGGCAATGTATATTGTCACCTTCTGGAAACTATGCTCTTGTATGAACACCTCCCAAATGAGTACAGGTTGACTTAGGTGCCAAACAATATATATTGGAGGAAGAATTATAGGAATAATGATGTCAGGTTATAAAGAATGTAAATTTTATCACCAATCTTACTCTCTTGATCTGTATCTAGAAAAGATTCCTTGTAATATAATATTCCAAAAGCATAATAAAAAGGTACACTTAGAATACAACTGAAGTCTCCCATTAGTAGCAAGAACCAACTTCCTAATTATATGAATAAAACAACTTGTAAGAGGTTCCTCCAATTCCATGAACCATAGAGAATATGAAAATAACAAAAAAAGAGGCTTCAAAACTTTGTGGAAAATGGGAATTAAAAGACAGCAGGAATTTTCCATTAAATGTTTAAGGCCACATGTATTTTTCTGTATTGTTTTGTTTTTAAGTCTCTTAAAGTTGGAGTGATTTGTTTCTGTTGTCAATTGTCATTGAGTGGGTTCAAACTTCTAGTCACCTTATGAAAATTGGAAGGAAACATGGCCTGATCCTTCACTGTCCTCACAATTGTTCCTGTGAACACATTATTGCAGCTACTGTGCCAACCCATTAAGTTGTAAGTATTACTCTCATTTTACTGCCGCTCTACTTGACTAAGTCAGATGTCTTTCTCCAGGGACTGATATCTCCTGACAAATCCAAAGTTGTAAGAAGTCTTCCCATTGTTACCTCTATGGAGCATTCTGGTCATAGTTCTAAAACAGAACAGTTTGTCATTTTAGCAGTTCATGGTACTTTCAATATTCTTCTCCAGCACCACAATCTTTAGTCTTTCTTAATCAATGTCCAGCTTTCACATTCATATGATATAACTGAAAATACCATGGTTAGGTTAAGTGAACCTTCTTGCTATTCAGCACTCCCTAAAGAGGTCTTGTGCAGATTTACTCAATGCTGTATGTAGTTTTATCTCTTGATTGCTGCTTCAATGAGCACTGATTGTGGAGCCAAGCAAGATGAAATTCTTGACAACTTCAATATGTTTTTGACGTTACCTATTCATCTGGTTATGAGGATCTTTGTTTCTTTACATTGATTTGTAATCCCTACAAAAAGCTGCAAAACCTTTATCTTCATCAAATGATGCTTCCAGTCCTCACTTTCAGCAGTAAAGGTTGTGCAATCTGCATATGTCAAATTATTAATAAACCAAATTCTAATCACGATGTCCTATTCTTCTTCACATAATACAGTTTCTCTGGTGATTTGCTCAGCATACATATTGAATAAATATTCTGTAAATATACAACTGTGATTTACACCTTTCCTGGTTTTAAACCATAAAGTATTCATTTAATCTGGTCACAGACATGTCTCTTGATGCATATACAGATTCCTCATGAACCCACTGAAGTAATCAATAATTCCCATTCTTCTCAGGGTTTTATATATAGGTTTGTTATGATTCACATAGTTGAATGCCTTTAAATAGTCAATAAAACACAAGTAAACATTTTTCTGGTTGTTTCTGCATTTAGCCCAGTTCCATGTGACATTAGAAAAGATATTCCTTGTTCCATATCCCCTTTTGAATCCAGCCTGGATCTCTTACAGCTCACCATCAATGTACTGCTACAACCATTGTTGGATGATATTTATCAAAATTTTACCTGAATGTGGCAGTTACATGCCTGTCCACTTGAAAAGGGGTAGAGTCTAGCCTGTAAGTCAGGTCGCAGCCTCATGAACTCATTTGGAGGCATGACGGAGATAAATGGATCACTGGAGTCCAGATACACTCACGCCCTGTGAGACATTCCTGATGACAAGCCACGTGGAATTATGCTGATGGCAGACAGAGCCTTGGAGCTGGAGAAGCCACGTGGGGACCCATGCCAGTGCTGAGATGCTTCCACTACCACTAGATCCACAAGAATTTCCACCCACTGGCCTGTACTCTTCCTGCATTCTATGTCATTGCATGTGTTGTGTGTGCTTGACAAGGAATTTATAGACTGGTACCAGACATATAGATCATGTGTTAGTCTGAGTACTTTAGAGAAACAAATCCACAGAAACTCATATGTATAAGAAAGAGTTTTAAATAAAGGGTAAGTGCATATCAAGAAAACATCCCAATCCAGTGCTGCCCAAGCCCACAAGTCCAACATTAGCCCATATGTCCGACACCAATCCATAAAGTCCTCCTCCATCTCACAAAACACATGCAATGACGCCAACCGCGGGAAGAAGGTCGAATCAATGAGCGTGTAAGCATCTCAGTGCTGGCAGGGGTCTCCACACGGCTGCTCCTGCACCCAGGCTGAATCAGAGTAGGTCCTCAGGGATGTCTTGCAGGAAGTGAGCCTGGCCAGCTGAAGCAGGAACCGACTAAGGCAGCTACACTCTGGTCCAACCATCAGAAGCAAGAGACCCGAGAACTAGAAAGCCCTTATCAGACAAGGCCCTCTCTCTAAACTGTCCTCTGAAGTGTATTCTTCGGGGGGGTGGGGGGTGGGGGGGATCCATGTAATTGGGAGTGGGGCTGGCCCCACAGATCTCTATTGGTTCCCTGCTTCATGCCTGTATGTTGCATTCACATCTGGTCCCTCTCTCCCTATTCTGTGGAGATGTAAACTAACCCTTGGTTGGGTTAGTGCCCTGTTCCCCTGTTACCCATGTCTTTTTTCCCCCCTCCTTTTTAGTTTGCTGCCATATGTACCCCTGGATTTGGTCTGGACCCTGCCCTGCTACCTGGACCTTACCCCAGGAATATATGTATACAGTAGCTTTTTCCCTATCCCCTTTTGCATTTTTAAGCTTACCTCAGTGGGCTCATGTTGTACTTGTCCTTTTGTGCTTGGCTTATTTCGCTGAGCATAATTTCCTCCAGTTCTTCCCATGTTGTGATGGGCTTCATGTGTTCATCACTGATTTTTAGGGATGCATAGTACTCCATTGTACGTATGTACCACAGTTTTTTAATCCATTCATCCATTGATGAAAATTTGGGTTGTTTTCAACTCCTTGCAATTGTGAACTGTGCCACAATAAACATTGGAGCACAGATGTCTGACCGTGGTTTGTATGTTGTCATTTCTGGGTCTATGCTCAGTAGGGGAATTGCTGGGTCATATGGTAGCTCAATTACCATCTGTTTTAGAAATCACCAAATCGATTTCCATAGAGGCTGTACATACCTACAGGTCCACCAGCAGTGCATGAGAGTTATTATCTCAGTCACCACAGGCCCTCCAACACTTGTTATTTCCTGATTTTTTTAATTGGGCTATCTTTGAGGTTGTAAGGTGGGATCTCATAGTTGTTTTAATTTGCATTTCTCTTATGGCTTATGATCGGGAACATTTTCTCATATGTTTATTGGCCATTCTCATTTCTGCCCTTGTAAAACTTCTGTAAAGGTCCTTTGCCCACCTCCTCAATTGGAAATTAGTTTGTTTGTTTTTCTTTTTCTTTTTGGAAGCTGAACATGATGAGAGGTTACTTGTCTTGCAAATGCCCTTGTATATACAAAGGTTAAAATGGAATCAATAATTAGACCACCATTTATCTGTCAGTTTGCATACTATGGTGACTTGCATATTTATGATGTTGCCAAGATGCTAGAATGCCACTGGTATTTTAAATACCAGCAGGACCAACTATCCTGAACAAGTTTCCAGAGTTAGACAGACTAGGAAGAAAGGTCTAGTATTCTTTTTCTGAAAATGGGATTTATGCAGAATTTGAGTATTTTCAAACAATGTTATTATAGGCATGAGAAAGACAATTGAGAGAGTATAAAAACTCAAAATATTTTTGTATTTTGATTCTTGCCTGGGGATATAGGAGAATAGTAGGCTTTTAAAATCTACCACAATATTAAAAACAAATTAATATCAAACTTTTAAAATATTAAAATATAATGGGACTTTACCAGTTATTTTTATTTCACTTTGTTTAAAAATTTCATTTTGATGACTTAAGATAATCAAAAAGGCATTATCAGCTTCTTACATTTATGGGAAGCCGTGTCCTTAGAGAAATAAGGGAGGAAGAAAGGAAAAAGAAGACAAGTGAGGAAGACACAGTGAGGGAAGGACAAAGAAACGGGAGAAGGGAAATGAGTACCAGAGAGAGAGTGATAGAACAAGTGTGCTTGCTTATGGATATGAGAGTCAGAGCTGGGCATGAGCATAAGAGATAAGCTGTTTTTCTTCCTTTTATGAATCTTTTTGAAGCTTGCTGGAGGATAACTTAACTAAGGCCAAGTAAATGTAAACAAGATGTCTTCAGTTCAAGACATGTGAATGTTTCACTGAATTATTCATTTTTTGAGATTTGAATTTTGAAGATATAATTTTAAAGAGTTGTCTTCCTATCAAACTACTGGTGAATAACTTTTTTACTTCTGGGAAGAGTAAAAAGACTGAACAGAACCAAATGCACCACTGTGGAGTCGATTCCAGTTCACAGACAGTGGTGCAGAGTAGAAATGCCCTCATAGGTCTCCAAGATTGTGGTCTTGGTGGAAGCACACTGCCCATGCTTCTCCTGCAGTCGGCAATGACTTTGAATTTCGGACCTTTTGGCAAGTAGCTGTGTGTTTTAAGCACTGCTGTACCAGGCCTCAAAAAACTAAAAAGATATTTTAAATAAAGTAGTTAAATATCATTTTTATTTATTTTTTTTTTGAGGTAAAATTCTTTTATTTTATTTATTTATTTTTTTAAATCAATTTATTGGGGCTCATACAATTCGTCACAATACATAGATCAATTGTGTAAAGCACATCTATACATTTGTTGCCCTCATCATTCCCAAA
>NW_022111324.1:33022218-33050917 GCF_000313985.2 Echinops telfairi | reverse complement strand
AGGGACCAATGGCCCCGGAGGGACATGGGAGTGTAAGAGGTAGAGGGGAAGGGAGGAGGGTTGGTCAACCTAGGGACAGAGAACAACAAATGGTTCAAAACCAACGGTAGGGAGAGGATGGGAGGAATGGGAGGGAGTGACCAAGGTTAAATATCATTTTTAAATCTACCTTTACTTTAATTCCCTTTTGTAGATGTGTCAATCAATGATAACACTAACGACATGAAAAATAGTTTATAAACTGTCTAAAATTTAGAATGATTTTCTGTGAGAACAAACAAAATAGGCTTTCAAGGTCAATGTCGATTTTCACGTGGATTTAAAAGCATCACCTAAAAGGCTACTAACTCTAAAATGGGATGAAAGTTATGCTTTTTAAGAGGCAGTATTTGAATCACTGATAATGTTCCTTGTCATCTAATTAGTATTTCTGGGCTACAATATTGATACTGACAATATATATGCATACATCACATACATGTAGTTCATCTTCTGTAGCTTATAATTTTTATAAAATGTGAAAAAATGAGTGAGATAGACAAATTTACTTTTAAAAGATATAGATGAAAAAGAAAGATGTACATATACACATATATATACATACTACAACTACCCTTTCATGTTAACATAAGAAAATTGCAGAAAAAATGTAAAATATATAATAAAAAGTAGTCAGTTGGCACTTTTGCACCAGTATTATTCTACTTTTGGGGAAAATTTAAGGCTTTTTTTGTGGTCTTATGTGCTTTCTCCATAGTTGAAATTTAAAGCTTTCTGTTTATTTTAAATATGTATATAAGTGATTTATTTCTAGGTGAATCAATCAGATATTAATACAACCAATAAATTACTAATATTTCTGTCTATCCATATCTGAGCATTCTATGTCACACAAATTAAGTATTTTTCCAAATATTAGATGGCACTGCACTATTATAGCACAGTGTTCAAGGTAATGCATTCAGGCTTCACAGTGCTTCACTTGATTCCGGAATGAATCTCAGCTTTGTAACTGTGGCCTACTTGCTAACCCCTTCTCTGCTTTGATGGCTTCAGTACAAAATAAAGATAATGCTGGTGAAACCCTCGTGGGGTCATCTCAAGGAGTAAATGAGATGTCATATATAAAATGCATAGCACTATCAAAGACAGTTATTATCCATAAATTTACAATATTGTTATTTTCAGTATATTTTGGGAGTTGTAAAATAACAGAATCTGCTTAATTTTCAAATAACAAAAGTAAATAGTGCACTTAGTCAAGATGCTAAAATTCTTATCTAGTTTGTTCTTTGACAACTTTAATAAGTAAATAGGAAGAACTTGCTTTTTAATTTTAATATAATAACTTATTTTGGGGAAAATATAATTAATACTTATAGATGAAATTACAAAGAAAATGTATCCTCACCAAGTAAAATATGCACACAAAAAGTTACAGGTAATTTGCATAATATAATATAATTTACATAATGATAAATCTTGTAAGGGGTGTGAACAGAAAATCATAGGGGTCATTTCAGATATCATAGCTCAGAAAACCTTGTACAAAGGCAACTGATAAGATGACTGAGAGTGAAAAGGAGGAATCAGAGCTTTACCTGGGAGAGAGGAAAATAAAGATCAATACAGCTTTCACAAATTTGTAACATACCAAAGTCAGGATGTATTTGAAACTTTCTGCAATTATAAATTTTTGGTGAATTCACACCAGAAGCAACCAAACCATCTAAGATGTACCAGTTATTATTGAAAGTCCAAAAATGACAGCTGATTCTTGACCATGGTGTAATTATTTGCTCATCAAGGAGAGAAAAATTATACCAATGTACATTGCAGCGCTATTCAAAATTGTGGAAAGGTGGAAACAATCCAACATCCGTTAGCAGAAGTGAATAAACAAAATGTGGGGTGATTCTCTGAGTGGCCAGACCCAACTGCTCATTGCCCCACATTCCAGACATTCTTTACTGCTCCTCAAAAAACCCGTGTTGCAGACTGCTTGGCTTGACTTCCCTGGGCTCCTTGCTGGCCCACGGAACCTTGTCCGGGAGCTTCCGTCTAACACAGCTACTGCTCTTTCTGCTCTTCCTTGTCCTTTCAGCTATCTTTGTCATCTCCTTGTGCCTCAGTTTACATTAGAGTCTTTTCCACAGTCAGTGGCTGGCCTGGTTTGAGCTGCTGATATTGATCAATACGTCTTCACACAGATGTGGTCAATTTGATTTCTATGTATTCCATCTGTAGAAGTCAGTGTCCATAGTAGCCTTTTGGGTTGTTGAAAAGGGTATTTGTTATTAGCAGGTCCTTGGATTTGCAAAATTCTTTCATGTGATTTCTAGCTTTGTTTCTATCACCCAGTACATATTTTCCAACTTCTGTTCCTGATGGCACAATGGTTACGAGTTTCGGTGTCAACCACAGTTCAGCAATTTGAAACAGTCACTCCTTGAGAGAAATATAGGGATTTCTACTCCTATAAAATTTTACCATCTTGGAAACTCACAGGGGCAGATCAACCATACTATATAGGGATGCTCTAGGTCAGCAAAAACACAATCGCAGGGGTTTTGTTTTGTTTTGAGTTCCTTCCTCATGTTTCCAACTTAGACATTCCAATCACCAATCG
The DNA here is from genome assembly GCF_000313985.2 of Echinops telfairi. Lineage (NCBI taxonomy): Eukaryota > Metazoa > Chordata > Mammalia > Afrosoricida > Tenrecidae > Echinops > Echinops telfairi. The sequence goes on along the minus strand of NW_022111324.1, from coordinate 33,048,288 downwards.
TTTTCAATGCATCCTGATTGTATGTTTGATCCATCTCTGACTGAAATATTTGATAGACTTCTTCAATTTCTTCACAGCTAGCTTTTTTGGTTGGAGTATTAATTTGAATAATGGTTAATTAATTGAATTTCCTTGACGCTGGATAGATATAATCCTATCACTGACAGCATCGTACTTCAAAATTGATTTTTAAATGTCCATTGTTACAATGAATGTAAGCCATTCCTCTTGATTGTGTTATTCTCAGCAGAGAAAACTATATCATTTCCTCATTTAAAATGACCACTACAAGTCCATTTCCTCTCGCTAATGCCTAAGATATCAATTTTTAAGCATTCTATTTAGTTTTCTGACAACTTCCAATTTTTCTGTATTCTCAGATTACAGGTTCTCATCATTAGTGGATTTTTGCAGCTGAGTTGTGCCCTATCAACAAATGAAGATCTCAAATCCTCCAATCCACATGCTTTACTTTATTCAGACCATCATGAATACAGTTGAAAACATCATATTCAACTCAACTGAGAGAAAGTAGCTCATCCTTAGGTTTCTAGCACCCTCTGACCTGAGAAGCCCATCCTCTGGCAGTATCTCTGACAATGATGTGCTTCTGCTCATTGGGCCTAGTGTCTGACAATGTTTAGAAGTTATACATAAGATTTTCAGTGGCTCTTTCCTCCAAAGTGGGGAGAAGAGTCATTCTTCACTTTTTGTTCATAGTCTGGAAGTTCTGTTGAAATGTGTTCATGTTGGGTCACCATGTTGGCATTTGACATACCAGTGATAGTTTACAACATCCTAGCAGCACACAAATCACCGTACTATGACAGACTGCAGAGAAGTGGTTGGTGCTAAATAGAATACCAGCTAAATGATGAGATAAGGGCAGTGAACTGGGAAAAATCATGTCTGGCAAAAATTAATTATGATGTTTTATTTCATTTTTTCTGTGCTCTGTCCCTTTTGGAAGCATAGGGATTAGGCTTACACAAAAACATATTGTTGTTGAGTGCTATCAAGTTCTTTCTGACTAATAGCTACTCCATGCATCATAGAATTAAACACTGGCTTGTGCAGCAATATCTTCATAATTCTTATGAAGTTTGAGCCGATTGTTGTATCTACTATACTATTCCATCATGCCAAGGGTCTTCTTTTTGCTGACCCTCTACTTTACCAACCATGATACCTTTCACCAGGGTCTGGACATCTGAAGCAATTGAATACACCATGGTTTTGGTCAAGCACACCTTGGCCCTCAAAGTGGCATCCTTGCTTCTCATCATTTTAAAGAGATGTCAGGCAACAGATTTACCCAATGCAATATGTTACTTGATTTATTGACTGTTGTTCCATACATATTGATTGTGGGTCTAAGCAAGATGAAGTTCTTGAGAACATCAATCTTTTTTCCATTTGTCATGCTATTAACCGTTGATGCAATTTTGAGGATTTTTATTTTCTTTACATTGAGTTGCAATATATATTGAAGTTTCAGCCCTTGATCTTCATCAACAAGTTTGTCAAATTCTCCTCGCTTTCAGTAAGTAAGGTTGTGTAATTTGTATATCATAGGTTGTTAATAAGCCTTTCTCCAATCCTGTTGCCGAGTTCTTCATATAGTCCAGCTTCAGAAATTGTCTGCTAAACATACAGATTGAATAAGTATGCTGAAAGGACATAACTCTAATACTCACCTTATCTGATTTTAAACCATGCATTATTCTCTTGTTCTGTTTTGATGACGGCCTTTTGGTTAATGAACAGGTTCCAAATGAGCACTACGAAGTGTTCTGGAATTCCTATTCTTTTCTGCATTATCCCATTTTGTTATAATCCACACAGTCAAATGTCTTTACATAGTCAATAAAATACAAATAACATTTTTTTCTGATATTCTTTACCTTGAACCAAGATTTCTGTTACATCAGAAATAATATCCCTTGTTCCATGGCCTCTTCTGAATCCAGCTTGAATTTCTGGTAGTTCCTCATTGATGTACTGCTGTGACTGCTGTTTAATAAAAATTTTATTGCATGAGATATTAATGATATTTTTCAATAATTCCCTTATTCTATTGGGTCACCTTTCTTTGGAATACATAAAATATTTATCTCTACCAATCAATTGGCCAAATAACTGTGTGAATATAAAGTGATTGAAAACACCATGTTGAGTCAGATATGCCTTAACCATTAAAGTAATATCTTTGCTTTTCAACAATTTAAAGAGATCTTGTGCAGCAAATTTACTCAATGCAGTGCATCATTTGATTTCTTGACTTCTTCCATGAGCATTGATTTGCGATCCAAATAATGTGAAATTCTACTTCAATTTTTTTTCTCTGTTTACCATGATACCATTGGTTCCGTGTTGACAATTCATCCTGAAGACTTCAATCCTTCAGCTTCATCAGCAAGTGCCTCAAGTCATCCTCACATTCAGTAGGCAAAGTTGTGTTACCTACATGTGACAGATTTTGCCAGTTTTAAAGCTCAAGCTTGAATTTTCCCCCTATTTCTTTCAGATTTATGTATGCTGCACATGCTCTCCCTGTTTGATTTTCTAACTCCAGATCTTTGTAAATTTCATAATACTTTGTCTACTGGAGCTACCCTTCGCCATATTCTGTTCAGTTCTTTTATTTCTTCATTCATTTACTTATCTACAACAAAAATGAAGTTTCCCCTAACATCCAATTTGATCTTTTCTTTCTTTCTTGACTTTTTAATGGACTTTTGATTTCTTCATGTTTGATGGTTTGCTGGATTTTTATTGCTTGTTTGATCATTTCAAAATGAGAAGAAAAAAGTTGAAAGCATCTATTAGTGATTAAAACATGAAATAAATGATGTATGAATCCAGAAAAACTGATTGTCATAAAAAATGATGTGAAATACAGCAAGCTCAATATCCTAGGCATTAATGAACTGAAGTGGACTGATACCGGCTATCTATAGTCAGACAATCATGTAGTTTTTATGCCAAGTGACAAATTCAAGAAGTATGTCATCCATTCATTATTAAAAAGAGTATTTCAAGGAACTATGCCATGGACTAAGCACTACGATGACCTAAAAAGCTGGCCTTACAGGAAATATGGCCTCCCAAGGGCCACACCAGGACTTGACGTGGAAGCCAGCCAGAACAAATTGGGTCCTACCTGTAGCCCTTGGATTTAGCACTGCAATTCCCTAGTGGAAAAGGTAGCAAAGGATGGTCACTCCAAGACTGTGGAACTGGTGGTTTGGGACCTTGAGTAGGACCCCTGGCTTAGTGGGTATCTGTGGTATGTACATAATTTCATGTCAATTTGATAAATATTGATCTAGAGGTGGAGTCTAGCCTGATCTAGAGGTGGAGTCTAGCCTGTCAATCATTAAAAGCCTGATAAGGCCTCCTTATGGGCATGGTCTTCTCATGAGGATTTTGGGATCTTCCTCTCTGGAGATGGGCAACACTCTCTCTGTTTCATCTTCCTGTGGAGGAGACACTCAAAAGACCTGGAGGAACCAGCACTGAAATGGTCCCACCAGCATGGATCCACACAACTTTCTACCCACCACCCTGTGATTTTCCTGCATAATTTTTTTGGACATGCCAAACCATTTTATTAGTTGCTAATCCAGATATCATACTATTCCATAGATATCAAGCAATGTCTTACAATTGCTATCACAATTAGTTTCGAAGCATTTTCTTCCTTATTGAACTCTTTGGATCAGCTTCTTCTTAACCTTTCACTCCCCACCTCTCCCACCATACCCCCTAGGAATCTATAATCCACTTATTGTCGCTATAGATTCACCTATCCTGGGTTTCATATACCAAAAACATAGAAAAACACATAAAAGAGAGTCAGGAAGCCTACCAACAAATGACACATTACAACAGAGCTAAACTCCAATATGAACAGAAAACAGAAAATATTGAAATCCTGATCAAACCCACAGTGCATCAGAAGCGAGATCAAGTGACAAGGTTTTAGCAGTTCGAGTCAGATTTATCATTTTAATCTACTATAGTCGTCTCTCCAGTACTTTCTGTCTGATAACCAGGTTACCGCCATCCTCAGTTATAGGAAGAGGGAAATCAGTGGAGGCATAGTTCCTGTGTAGATCCTGCAAATGTATTTTTGGCTTCCACTGCCATTCACAGTCTTTTGGAAACCAGAATCTCACTATTTAAGCTCCGATACTATTCCGTTCTTTGGATTTGGATTATATAATCTACAATCCTTGGATCATGGGTGTTGGTGTGCTTCTTTTTTATAAAACATTTTATTAGGGACTCATACAACTCTTATCACAATCCATATATACATCAATTGTGTAAAGCACATTTGTAAATTCATTGCCCTCATCATTCTCAAAACATTTGCTCTCCACTTAAGGCCCTGGCATCAGGTCCTCTTTTTTCCCCTCCCTCCCCGTTCTCCCTTCCCTCATGAGCCCTTGATAATTTATAAATTATTATTTTGTCATTTCTTGCCCTGTCCGATGTCTCCCTTCACTCACTTTTCTGTTGTCCGTCCCCCAGGGAGGAGGTTATATGTAGATCCTTGTAATCAGTTCCCCCTTTCCAACCCACCCTCCCTCCACTCTCCTGGTATCGCCACTCGCACTACTGGTCCTGACGGGATCATCCGCCCTGGATTCCCTGTGTTTCTAGTTCCTATCTGTACCAGTGTATTAGTTCCTATCTGTACCAGTATACATCCTCAGGTCTAGCCAGAATTGGAATCATGATAGTGGGGGGGGGCGGCGGAAGGAGGAAGCATTTAGAACCTAGAGGAAAGTTGTATGATTCATTGTTGTTATATCAAACCCTGACTGGCTCATCTCTGCTCTGAGACCCTTCTGTAAGGGGATGTCCAGTGGCCTACAAATGGGCTCTGGGTTTCCACACCACACTCCCCACCTCATTCACAATTATATGATTTTTTGTTCTTATGATGCCTCATCCCTGATCCCTTCAGTATCTCGTGATCACACAGGCGGTGTGCTTCTTCCATGTGGGTTTGTTGCTTCTGAGTTAGATGGCTGCTTGTTTACCTTCAAGCCTTTAAGACCCCAGATGCTATATCTTTTGATAGCCAGCCACCATCAGCTTTCTTCGCCACATTTGCTTATGTACTCATTTGTCTTCAGCATTTATATCAGGGTGTTGAACACAAAATGATATGATTTTTTGTTCTTTGATGCCTAATAACTGATTCCTGTGTTCACGCAGGCTGGTGTGCTTCTTCCATGTGGGATTTGTTGCTTCTCAGCTAGATGGCCGCTTGTTTATCAAGTCTTTAAGCCCCAGACCCTATATCTTTTGATAGCCTAGCACCATCAGCTTTCTTCACTACATTTGCTTATTCACCCGCTTTGTCTTCAGCAATTGTGTTCGGGAGGTGAGTATCATAGAATGACAGTTTAATAGAACAAAGTATTCTTGCATCGAGGGAGTACTTGAGTGGAGGCCTAATATTCATCGTCTACCTTAATACTAAACCTATAAATATATGCACGTAGATCTCTTTCCCCATCCTCATATATAAATATATTTACATATGTACATGCCTTTATTTGGACCTCTATAAATACCTTTTGCCTCCTAGCTCTTTCCTCCATTTCCTTTGACTTTCCTCTTGTCTCACTATCATGCTCAGTCTTCTTTTGGGTTTCAATAATTCCTATTGGTTACATTACCCTTGATCACGCCCTACCAGGCCTCCTACAACCTCCTCACCATCGATTTGGATCGCTTGTTGTTCCCTTGTGCTTGCGTTTGTTAACAGCACTACCTTTCCCCCCACCTCCCCCTCTCCCATGTCCCCCCAGAACTGTCCGTCCTGTTGTTTTCTCCTCCAGATTGTTCATCCAGCTTATCTTATTTAGACAGACCTGCAGAGATAATAACATGCACAGAAACAAGACAGAGCAATATCAAGCAAGAAAATAAAGCAAAACAACAATAACAAGCCAATGACAAAAAATAAATAAAACACAACAAGAAAGAAGAGCTTGTAGTTAGTTCAGGGACTGTTTGTTGGCCTTTAGGAGTATTTTCCAGTTGAGTTTTTTGTGGCGCCAAGCTCTGGCCCCAATGTCTAATTTTGGTATTTCCTGGGGACTTCATTGCTCTGCTGCCCATGCTATTCTCTTCCAGGTTCTTTGTCTTTTGCCTCGGTGTGGTGGGATCAGATCGGGTGGAATTCCCACAATGTGTCTCCATTGTTGTCCCCTGTAGAGCTATGGGTCAGTGAGGAATGTCGTGTCTCATAGTGTAGCCGGCCATGTGGTCTTCTCTGTGGATTGGCTGCTCTAAGCAGGAATATCGTCCTCAAGGCTTGGTGGGTCAGGATGTGTTCCACTCTCTCTTCCTCCCCCTTCATTTGCTCCCGTGTGCTCTGATCAGACATATCCCTCCCCCAAGCTGAAAATTCAGTGCTGTCCTCTGAAAGAAATTCTTCGGGGGGAGGTGCAGGTGTCCACATTGTTGGGATTGGGGCCAGCCCCTCAGACCTGTCCACTGGTTTCCTACTCCACGCCGGCATGTTGCATTCACATCTTGGAGCACTGGGTGGAAGTCTGGTCTCTCTTTCCCTGTGGAGATATAAACAATACCCTTCCCTTAGGTGAGATAGTGCCCTGTGTCCCCGCTACCCATTTCTTTTTTTTTTTCCTTTCCCCACCTCCTTTTCAGTTGGATACCATATGTATCCCTGGATTTGGTCTGGCCCCTGCCATACTACCTGGTCCTCACCCCAGGAATGTTTGTATACAGTAGCTTTTTCCCTATGCTCCTTTTTCATTTTTGAGGTTACCTCAGCAGACTCATTTTGTACTTGTCCTTTTGTGCTTGGCTTACTTCACTTAGCATAATTTCCTCCAGCTCTTCCCATGCAGCGATGTGCTTCATATGTTCATCACTGTTTTTAGTGATGCGCAGTACTCCATTGTATGTATGTACCACAGCTTTTTAATCCACTCATCAGTTGATGGAAATTTGGGTTGTTTCCAACTCCTGGAAATTGTGAACAGTGTTGCAATGAACATTGGAGCACAGATGTCTAGCCTTGGTTTGTTTCTTGCCTCTTCTGGGTATATGCCCAGTAGGGGGATTGCTGGGTCATCTGGTAACTCAATTTCCATCTGTTTTAGGTATCACCAGATCAATTTCCATAGTGACTGTACATATTTACAGGTCCACCAGCAGTGGATGAGAGTTCCTGTCTCCCCACAGCCCCTCCAACACTTGCTCTCTGATTTTTTGAATTGGGCTATCTTTGAGGGTGTTAGGTGGTAGCTCATCGATATTTTAATTTGCATTTCTCTTATGGCTAAAATTGGGAACATTTTCTCATATGCCACTCGATGTCTGCCCCTGAACTTCTGAACTTCTGTTCAGGTCCTTTGCCCACCTCCTCAATGGGGAATTAGCTTTTTTTCTTTTTGGAATCTAGCAGAGTATTGTAGATTTTAGTAATAAGGCCTTTGTCTGATGTGTCATTGCTAAAGATGTTTTCCCAGTCCATGGACTCTCTTATTAATCTCTTGGTGAATTATTTCAATGTACACAAGTGTTTTATCTTCAGTATATACCATTCGTCAATTTGTGCCTCCTCTGTGTTTGTGTCCTTCCATATTTCTGATAGCCTATGTATTCCCTGGGCCAAAGTTCTCAAGTTGGTCCCAATTCCCTCATTGATGGCCCTAATCGTTTGGGGTTTAACTTCAAGGTCTGTGATCCACCTTTAGTTTATTCTTGTGCATGGAGTGAGATAAGGGTCTTACTTCATTTTTCTGCAGGTAAATGTCCATTTTTTCCAGCGCCACTTTTTAAAGAGGGCATCTGCTTCCTATTGGATTTTTTTGGACCCTTATCAAAGATCAGTTGTCTGTATGCTGATGATTTTATTTCTGGGTTTTATTTATGCTTGGTGAGTGTTGTTCTTCTGCCCATACTGGGTCGGCAAGGATCTTTTGTAGGGCTGGGTTTCTTCTAACGTATTCTTTGAGTTTTTCCTTGTCTGGGAAGACTCTTACCTCTCCATCTATCTTGATCAATAATTTGGCTGGGTAGAGTATTCTTGGTTTTGCATTGTTTTCCTTCAATTTTTTGAATATGTTACTCCACTCTCTCCTCTTCTTCAGTTTCTGCTGATGGTTCTGAGCATATTCTTATTTGGGAATCTTTATATGTAATTGCTTGTTTTTCCCTAGCTGCTCTCATAATTTTCCCCTTTCCCTCAAAGTTGGATAGTTTAACTATTATGTGCCCTGGTGACTTCTTGAGATTCAGTCTAGCTGGTGTTCTTTCAGCCTCCTGAAAGGTTGCCTGGTTTTCATTCATTTAGCTGAGGAAGTATTCCTCCAAGAATTCTCTTACTATTGTTGGATATGACTTCTTTGTTTTGTCTTCCTCCAGTAATCAAATAATTCTAATGTTGTTACTCTTGATAGCATCAGATATAGTTATTAGGTTTTTTTCAGCTTCTCTGATGAGCTTATTTTTTGTTCATGTTTGTTAAACTCTTCTTGGCTGCCCTCCAAATCACTGGGGCAGTTCTCTGCTTCCTCCAGTCGATTCTCAAGCTCCATGTGTCTGCTACTGGTTTTTGTTATCTTCCCCTAATCTCTTGTATTTCATTTTGGTGTATGGACTTTTCTCCTCTATCATTTCATCCTTTTTCTGTATTGTTTCCCTCATATCCTGTATGTCTCCAAGCAGCATTCTGAAATTTTCTTTTTGTGGCAGCTCAATGTCTGCTTCCTCTATGCATGTCATTATGTTCACGACATATTCTGCCATTGCCTTTGTTTCTCCTGTTTTTTCGTTGAGGTTGTTGGGGCTGATAGCTATTTGTGTTGCATTGCTTTAGAGGGGCCAGGTGCCATTTTCTAGGGAGTCTAAGAATATTGGGTCTCTCTGGGAGACTTGTAGGAAAATGCTTCTTCAAACCGCTTACAGCTATTTTCACTATGGAATTAACCTACCACTCTATCCCCCTATGGCTTCCCTCTCACGGGAGTGCCCCAGAAGGCTTGTGTTTTGCCTGCTTTGTTGTTGTGGAGGTTGGGCAGAGGTTCGTACAGCTCCTTGGAATGTTGACCAGTGTTGGATGAGCTTCCATAGGCCTTGTGAGGCACTAAGGTAGAAGGGAGGAAGCTCCCTCAGTCACGTCAGACAACAGAGGAATAATAGGAGCTCCCCCAGCCACACAGGCAATAATTCACCACTAATAAGTTGGGCAGAGTCTCCCTGTGGGAGTTGGCAGGGCTTTCTCCAGACTCCAGCTAGCTACACAGGGTGGAGCTCACCTAACTGGGTGTGGGGCAGGCATCAATGCCCAAGGATAAGGGGAGTGGTCTGGAGGTCAGCAGTGGAGTGTGAGAGAACAGAAAAGAGACAAAGAGGACAAAAAAAATTAAAAAGTAAGCCCGCTGAGACTGTGGGAGGATCAAGAGAAGAGAGGGAAACAAAAGTAACAATGTAGCTGAGCCCTGAGCCCTGCCCATGGAGCTGCAAGCGTTTAACCCCTGCCCTGAGGCCGCAGCAAACTGTGGCTGTGTTGAGATTAAGCCCCTGCACTGGCTCCAAATGGTCCCGACTCTGGCCAAGCCAGTAGTGGGGTTAAGGTCAAACTCTAGCTGGCCTCCAGTGTGGTAAGCCAAAAGCCCCCAGCCCCTCTAAACTTGTGGATCTGTGCCACTTATCTTTATGATGCTCCTGCTGTGATCCAGCAGTGTTGAATTTCCCTCTTAGTAGCTCTCCTGGGCTGAGTTCTGCGGAGTTCCTCTCGTATGTGTTACTCAGTCACCATCTTCCCGGAAGTCCCTGATATGTAAAACAATATCAAGAAAACTACTTAAGAAAATAAGAAAAAGAAACCAGAGTTGACCAAAGCTTACCATGGGTGAAGGAGTATAATCAATGACAATGACAATGAATTTGTAGAATTTGTTGAATTGGAGAATGTTTTCTTGTGTATATTTATGTCACAATTAAAATAATAGTAATTATTGCACTAATAACAAGGAGTACAAGGAAGAATAAAATGTTTGAAAATTGATTTTGTAATGATTGTACAAGTCTTCTTGATTGATTGAACTATTTAATTGCATAATATATGATGTGTCAATAAAGCTGTTTAAAACAATTCAAGATGTATCTAAAAATATAATACTGTTTCTATATGCATACAATGGAATTAGTTTAATACAATAATTATTCAAATTTATATACCAATCACTAAAATCAATGAAAAAGAAATTGAAAAGTTCTACTAAGTCCTTCAGTCTGAAATTGATTAAACATGCAATTAAGATTCAGTGATAATTATTGGCAATTGAAATTCTAAGGTTGGAAATAAAAAGGAAAGGACAGTAGTTGGAAAATATGAGGCTAATGATAGAAATAGCTGGAGATAACATGATATAAATCTGACAAATCAAACACTATTTCATTGCAATTACCTTTTTTCAACAACATAGACTATACTGTGGTCTTCCTCAAATGAAATGCATAGGAACAAAAGTGAGTCCATCTGTGGGAAGGGGCAATGGGAAAGCATAAATATTGTCTGCCCAAATAAGGCTGTGGGCTTCCTGTTGGACAGACTATTCACTGCGCAGATGTAAGTTCAGGTTGAAGTTATAGAAAATTAAAACAAGAACACAAAAATCAAAATATGACCTTGAGTATATCCCACCTGAATTTCAAGAACATTTCAAAAATAGACTTGAACTATTTGTGCACTAAATACTTATGACATGAAAAAATTGGAAAAAAATTGAAAAACATAAAAGTAAGTCAAAATCTGCTGAGCTTGTGTTGGTCATATAAGCTTCCAATACCTTTTCACTCCGAGTTCATTAAAAATTAGATGTAACACTGTAGAGGGTCAATTTAGTATATTGATTTAAGACTTCAGTGTGGCCTGTTAGAACATGGCATAAACAATCCCATACACACTATTGGAACTAATAAGAGAGTTCAGGAGGTTCCAACATGCTGTCAACATACAAAATCAATATGGTTTCTCAACAACAGCGTTTTCCAGTTAAAATGTAGTAGGGAATACATTTTAAATGAAATCAACAAAACAAACTTTTATCTACAAATAAATCTAACAAAATTGCACAAGAATGAAAATGTAAAATGTAATAGAGATGTGTGTACCTCTATCCCTCCAATCTTGGTATCTGGTAGAAAGTATGTGTGTTTGTACGTTTGTTTGTTTTTTTCACATATCTAAAAGTAAAAATGCTGATAGGTTATAAACTTAGCAACAAGTCTTGCTGCTCTGTTTCCTTTTCTATGGGTTTCATTAATTTGAAGCTGTATTTTCAGTCTCAGTTATGCTTTCACAGCAGATTGCATCATTAATAACTGCCACTGGACCACTGATGGGTATGTTTGCCTGACGGGTCCTGTAAGAATTCTTCAAGTATACCTTGATAAAATGTCTTAAATTTTGGAACTCTTTTTAAAAACTTGATTAATGTTACTTATACCCCCTTTATTTTACATATATGATCATTCTATACTTTTAAAATCTAATTTCTGGAGATCATAGGCCTGTGGGTGCTCAGTCATATGACTCCACATTGGTGGAAACATGGCCGGGCATTGTGTTTTTTTTTTCATTATATATGCCATAATCTGTTGTCTAATTTCTGAAATCATGATTTTGCATCCTTGCCTAAAATTTGGAAGGTCATGGTTAAATATTTTTATTTGCTATCACAGTATTGTCCTGGCCTATCACTATGTACTAGTCATTGTCTTCACAGGACACTCTAAGCCATCAAAAACTGACAATAGATTAACTTATTTTATCCTAAGGAGTTTAAAGAGAAGAATCATTCCCTAAAAGTTTTAAGGTGAAGAATGGCCAGAGATGGCAAAACATAATGTCTAATAGGCATTTTATGGATTTGACAAAATAGAATTTACAATAAAAGGTAATACATGTTCTGACAAGGAATTTCTATAAGTAATCCAGTAGTAAGCCATATCTGCAGATTTGTTAAATCAAGCAGGAAATTAGTAGATTTAGGCAGTTTCTATTCAATAGATCACTTGCTTTTGGTCCACGTTGAGTAATTAGTGAAAAGATGTCTTGTCTTTATAAGAGAGTAGAAAACAATAGTTCTAGTACAGGTGTATCTGGCTGTTGCCTCCAAAAAGAATAAAAAATAGAAACCATGATTATGCACTAGATATGAGGAATGACATACTTGTTAGGGATCTGATGCCAGAAAAAAAGGCAGATGCTAAGCTATCAAAAGTTTATAGTACTGTGTTAGGCCATGTTGTCTAGAGAAACAAATCCTGTGACACTCATATATGTATAAGAAATATATTTATATTAAGACTTTACCTCAGGACAGTTCAACTCAAGTCCATCCGGCCAGTGCTGGATGAGGCCCTCTTCAGACTCATGTAGCTGTAAGCAGATGCAGAAAGGCGACACAGGATGCAGGAAGGTCATTGGCTGATGGGTGCAGAGACACATGAATCTAAGGTTGGTGGATTCAAAGTTATTGAAAACATGGCAGGGAGCTAAGGGCTCTCAGGGTTAGGTTGCCCACATGGGGCCACTCCTAGAGTCAAGCAGAGCCTCAGTAAGCAGGAAGGTAAAGACACAGAGAAAGAAAGTTTCCAGCATCTCTCATTTTTATATGAAAAGGCTTGTGACACCAAGGACATGTCATAAGACTGTAACTCAAATATTAGGTTGGGCCCTGCTCCTACCCTTGCCTAGGAGTGTCTATTTGACATAATTCCTAGCTATCACTAGTACCGAATGTCAAACAGTTGGTCTAAATCCCCCAAACCCAATTCCATTGAGTGGATTCCAACTCAGAACCTTCCTATGTACGGTTTCCAATGAAGATTTACATCTTCATTGGATTAGGTAGTTTCAAGTTTTTCCTTTAGCGTGGCTGATAGGTTTGAACAACTGACCCTGTAGATAGCATGCCAATGCTTACCTTACTGCACCAGCAGGACTCCTGGGCCTAAAGTAAAAATCCTTAAATTAGAATTTGGTTCACTGGAGTGTAGCTACAATATATTGGGTGTCAAATTATCTCTACCACAGTGAAGTGGGGTTTTATATTGCTTCCATTTCTAATGTATTATTCTGCTGTTTGAAGAATGTTTGACTTGGAATAAGCACTAAACAAATATGAGAAGAGGCTTCAAAAAAAGTTTATGGAAAACTTCATTCAAATATTTTTTTATTTCAAATTTCCATGAATTGTTTGAAGACTGCTCACATGCTAATATTGAATGAATAAGTTGAGGAAATGGAGGAGATAATCAGAATCAGACTACAGAATCAGACTACATGTATTATCACTAATAATAAGTATTATCAGTCAAGATAATCCTGTGGTGTATAATATCCCCCAAATCCATAAATCAATGCTTGGATAATATGATATAACTGAATAATATTACTTTTATAATCCGTAATTTCAAAGTATAATTCTAATAAAATATTATAAGATAACAAGTACATGTTTAAAATATTTAAGACTTACGTATCTTTGTATGGCATAATCCATATCTCTTGTTATTTTTTTAAGGTTAATATTAGTATCATCTAAAAACAATGATCAGAAATTATGATCACTGGAAATTGCATATTTTATTAAGATTCAAATAAATCTCTACTATGCTGTGAAACTTTTAGCCATGTAGTCAACAGAATTAGGCAAAATCAGAGTTTGGGTCTATAGGAACAAGGTCTTCTCTGAAAGATACACCTTTTTGGTTTTCAAATAAATCTCATAAAATATCTTTCTCATGAAAGAAAAATACTTGACTCTTCAACTCATGTATGGTCATATTTAAATATATATTTATATTCTGATACATAGCAATGTCTTCAATAACTTTTATTGTTAAATAGAATATTTAAAATACATGCAAACCAATTTACTATTTTTACGTATTTCTTATATGTGTGAAGGCAAGCAACATAAAATAAGGGATAAAAGTTTAAAGAAAATATACATTTGAATAATCTTTTCAGTCTGAAGATAATGATCAAATAAGTTGAATTAAGGTAAAAAGACTATTACTGGCTGATGCTCTATAGAAAATTCAATAGGTTGGACTACTGCAGTTTTCTAAATTTTACCATTTCAATAATGAAAATAAATCTATACTACTAAATAAACCAAGTGAAAAATCTAATTTTAATTGATGACTATGAATGAAAAAAGTACTATTTTTCTTTGTTGTTTTAATTGTTCTTCCAACACAAAGTGCCTTCACGGTGAATTTATCATTTAAATTACAATGAAAATGTGTTTATAGTTTTGAGATAATATTTTACTCATTGCTCTGGTAGTTAGATGATTTTATGTCAACTTGAATGTTTATGAAAATGTAGGGTTGTGGTATATCTATCAATCAGATCACAGCCAGATAATGCATCCTTAGGGATGTGGCCTTTTTCTAATGAGTCTTTAAGGCTTAACTTCAGAAACTCATTATTATCCCCCCATTATTTGGCAGACGATTTTTAATAAAATGGAAATTCCTTCCATTTTTTTGGCTTTGTTTTTTACTGTATCGTCTTTTAGGCTATACAGTTTCAGTACATCATTTAATTTCCAAAACATCTTATTTTCATTGATTTACTTTATTTGCGTCATAATTCTTCTGGTTATTCAGGCTCAGATTCTCAGACTCATTTATATTCATGTTAGCTCTAATTTCTCTCTAATTTTTCAACTCACTGTCAGTGCTGTTTCCAGCCCTAATTCAGTGTTGTTATGTGCATCTGCACTTGCCTTGTTTGCCAACTTGTTTCTTCTGATATTATAACCCATGCTATACGGTTGTCTGATTTAATTCTTCTAAAATGTGTTGTTACTAATTTGGTTTCAGCAGTCCTAAAATTTCACTAGCTTGACATCACTTAGTAAATTATTTATATAATATTACTTGGGCATTTTAAGTCATATAGGAGATTGTTCCAAACTATAGCAAATGCAATATAGGAGCACAAAAGTAAATTTGGTGCTTAAAAGTCATCTCACTGCCAGCACCGCAAACATTTGTCCCTAAGCTGATAATATATCTGTTACCTATAGTGTATCTTTATACATGATGGTTATTTTCTTATGCATTTTAGAGGATTGCATAGTATCTAGTTTTCTAAATTTTATGTCCTTGAAATCGGAGTACATCCCTCTCAGTTATAGCTTCTTGTAGGTATCAGACACTCATTCAGTTTTCCTTTTATTCAGTAGAGCATTTCTTGCATACAAGTGTTGTTTAAATATTGATGTTCTTGTACTTTTAGTACAAAGACGAGGAAAAAATTGTTATTTTCTTAAAGGAAAGAGAGCATATATTTAGTCTATTAAAAAAATAGCTGGGTGTCAGGGGATGTTATATGTATTAGGAGTCGAATGTTTCTGAAAAGTAATCTGGTCACAGGGGTTAGTCAAGTAAATTAAAGTAGACACAGTAACAAGTCAAACCTAAAGTATCACCGTGAAAAACAGAATGAGGTGCTAATCTGCTTTCCTCTGGCTTTCCCACTGCCAGGAGAGGGTTATACATGCCTCCATCTTCCATACTTCATCACCTTTTCCAACACCAACTATTCTTCTCGTGATGCTCTATTTCTATTCTGAGTTCAATAATTCATTGCAATAACCACACAGAACACAGACGGTACTAAAAAATATGGGGGGGGTAACAGAAATAGAGAAGCTACAGGTTACCAAAATTAGGATCAGTAAAAATGAATATACAGTCATTGTTCCATAGCAACACCTTACCTCAGTCAGTAACTGTTTTAGACAGGGTTCTCTAGAGAAACAAAATTAGGACACTTATGATTTTGATAGATATAGATAGATAGAAATAGATATATACAACATAAAGAAAGAAACAGTTAATTAGTCCATAGAGCAGTACAGAGGACACAGTTCAACTCAATTCTGTAAGACAGTTAATATACTGGTAGTCCTTCAACTCATGAGGGCTGCTGGGTCCAAGTTAAGGAAGCAGATAGCTGAGTCTTCTGTAGCACAATACAGGCAGTCTGGCCAGGGGCAGCAAACAGCAGGGCAGATCACCAACAGTCAGTCAGATGACAGGGTCCAATAGTCCCCAGGTCAAGTGATGTATACGCCAGCAGTGCAGCGAAGCAGGTCTCAAAGACACCTCAAACTATAGCGACACAGTCCATGGGTTGGGTGTCCCACAGGTAGAGTAGCTCGCAAATTGAGGCAGAGAACTGGCAAAGGCAGCCGCATACTGGTCCCATCATCAGAGAGCAAGAGACAGAAAAGTGAGGCTCGCTGAGCCATTTATCTCATTTCCCTTCAATTAAATTGCGACCTTATGAATTCTATATGTGTTTATTGACCAGATTGGCACAATAAACCTACCTATCACAGTAGCCAAGTCTCTTTCTTTTGTGCTCAGCCTCTCAGGCACTGGTCCCTTGATTTCTGCATTCATGGCCGGGAAGTCTGTCTGTCTGCTTCTTTGACTCACAGAATCATAGTCATCTGCTGTTCTACTGTCTTATGGTTTTCCTTGCTTTGGCCTCTAGTCACAGCCTGGCTCCTTTGCCCTGTCCCATGATCTCTGTACTGCCTTTGGTATGGTGCATCTGGTTTTGGCCTCTGCCACTTCAGAGAGAGAGAGAGAGATCATGAGCCTGCTCTACTTCCAGTGTTCAAGAGATTTCTCTCTGTTTGTTCCTGCTTCTGAGATGGCCCATACACCGAGAGATGACTTTCATTGAGTTGGGGATTTTCTCTTTCAGCATACCACCAAGGAAAGCAAAGGTTGTTGACAAGTCAAATCTAGTAAAGTTTCATCTACTAAGGATAAAAATTCAAATCATTGTCACTGAGTTTATACCTACTGATTGTAACCTTATAGGACAGAGTAAAACTACTCATCTGAGTTTCTGAAGTCTGTCTTTCTCCTGAGAAGCAGCTGGTAGTTTCAAACTGCTGACCTTATGAACCACAGTCCACTGAGTGATCACTATGTCACCAGGGCTCCCTGTTAATGCTACATCCACCTCCAAAATGAGACTATGGCCAGAGGCAGGGTTTGGCTAGGAAGGCCATATTAATTGACTATATGTCAACCATACATTCGTTTAATGCTAGAGTATGTACAGAGAGAAGCAAAGACCTGCATGAGAAAATAGTAGTGATAGAAATCTTATCTTCCACGCAGGAGCCCTATGATTGATTTCTGGCTGATGCATGTCATATACAGATACCTCCCATCTGTTAATGAAGACCTGTATATTGCTATGCCCTGAACTGATTTCAGCAGAAATTCCAGGCTAAGGTGGAGTAAGAAGAATAACTTGTTGACCTATTTATAAAATTCAGCAACAAAACCCCAAATGAATCACAACTGTTAAATCTACAATGACCATTGGATAATGGTACAAGAACTAAGTGTAATTTTGTTCTGTTGTGCTTAGGTTCTACATGAGTAGAATCTGACTTCCAGAGAACTAACAGTAAGAACAGCCTCTGCATGTTAGCAGAGTGTTATCAAAAAGGTAGCTGTGAAGTAAGTGTGAGGGTTCTCATAATTCAAGATATGGCTGGAGTCATTTGACAATATTGCTGGATATTCTGGCATCTTCTGGCAGGAGTAGGCAATTTAGAAAACCTGGGACGTAAAGATCTAAAACAGCTGCAGGGGTGTGAATAATCAGATGTGAAAAGTGCACCAGTCCCTTGAGGAGCTGAGTAGAGAGTCTGGAAGGTTTCCTGTAGGCAGTAGGGGTCCCTGAATATTTGCAGCATACTTGGGTGCCTTAGAGTTTGATTAGATTCTCATACTTAGGAAAGGACAATCCATCAAAGCATATTGGATTGGCTAATTGTATTGATTCTGCAGTTGAAAAGAAAAGCAGTGAAATTTGTGTAAACAACTTGCAGTAATGTTTCTACATTTCAAGATGTTTTTATGCTTACCACTTCATTTATAGAATTCTGCAATGTACGGATTGGAATCCTGCCTTTCCACTGCCTCATTTGCTTCTACTGAGGGGTCAAGTGAGTGGGCTGAGAGTAAACATAATTATAAAAAGAAATAATTTTCTCAACATCCAGCAACTGTTGAGTACATGCTATTTGGGAATTAAGCTTACTTCAACAATGTCACCCAGACACTGGGCTTGTTAGTAATTTGCTTTGACATTTCCCCTCAATTTAATGTGAACACTTTGACACAAAAGAGCACAATAAGTGTACGTCTGCTTCCGATCTCGTCATTTCCTCCCTTTGGTTCTGCTTCTCCTGCTGCTCACTGCTCTGTTTATAGGCTTGCCCATATCGTGCCCCTGCTCGATCCATATCTCAAACCCTGGCTTAAAATGTCAGAAATAATTTTTCACAGTTCATGGGCCAGACAGATAGGTGCAGTATACATTTTCACAATGAGTCAAAAAAAAAAGCACACACACATTTTAGAAAGCTGGGGGATGGAGAGGAAAACTGACCCAATGTTGTAATTTTATATGAAGTTATTGTTATTTTCCTACAATTATGACTTTAAAATGTGAAAGAACACAGGAATTACAAAGCAGTGCTATACTGGTGTTCTAATTTGCCTCTATTATTCCCACAACTTATTATTTGAAACCTTAGGACATATGTTATCTTATTATAAGTTGTGGTTAAATGTGGGTACTAGAGATAGATAAAGAGATATGAATGGATAAGTAGGTATAGATATTAACTTAACTTTGTGAAAATGGAAGCAATACACTCTATACAGAAAATATTGTGGCCAGTGATTATTTACTAAGCTTTCTCATACTAGCCCACAGTTAAGAGAAAATATCTCCTTTCCTCCCACAAATAACATAAAAAAATATCGAAACATTAAATCCATTTTGCAAGTATTGGCAATTGTATATTTGGGAGGAAAATGAGTAGTAAAGGCTAATCAGATATCCATGAAAGGAAAAATATTCTGGTGTCAAGGAGTATAATTGCTCAGAGCTTTCTAGAGAGCCCATGCAAATAGGTTTGACTTTATTCTGAAATGCATACATTAGTGACCTAATCTGTCATTCATTCTGTGCATGTTCACCTGAGCCCAGCTGTGATTTGTTCTAGACACTCTTTAAACCTAGCTGACCTATCTGTCACTTCACTTTGGTGGCTTCATTAGTGAGGTCATGCCTGAATATTTGGGGAGCATATCATGGGCCCACAATCCATAATATTTTAATTTAGCTCCTCATGTTAATTCATCTTTTGAGATACAAGGCACAGCAGGGTTACTCTCTCTAGGTAAGCTTTTACAGAAATAATTGTTCGCTGACAAGTTGTGACCTTGGTTTTATCTATGCTCAATTTTTGATCTAAATTTTCAGTGAACATCAATTTTGAAACCATTCCCAAGTACACTGAGAAATAATGTTTGAAGCTTGGGACCATAAATTCTCCCTTAGATATTCCCCCGTTCAGGGTAGATTGAGTAGGATTAAAGGGAGCAGTCATGCACTCAGGGTTAAATAAAAAAGGTATTACACTTGAATGGTAATTTAGGTAGGACGGATGTTTTTCACATTACAGACACAGGGGTAAAGCGTGGTCGGAAACTATTCAGCAGGGAAGATAAAGGAAAATGATGTTTTAAGTCTCTCTGACCTACAAACAGAAAGAAAAGCCATTATTAACTGAAGCCAGGAGCAAGTGTAAGGCATGGGACCAAAAATCACACTTATGAATCACCCAAGCAAGTTAGTTGCAATTTTCTTTCACTGGGTATAAAAGTTCAGATAATTAATATGATGACCAAAGATAAGTTAAATGGTTAATGAAGAATATTAAGCTGTGATTTGAAATATCATCTATAACACACATTTGTACCTGAAAAGTTCATGATATTTTGTGTCTGAATTAATTTTTTCTGAATTTCTAGTAGGTTAAAACAAATGAAGAGACATATGGCATTTTATCGTGTCACATATTGTATAAATGTATGACTATATTTATGATATATATGTATATATACATAATAATATTTTGCATACTATAAATATATGTAATACAGAGATAAAGAACTAAATAGTTGAGTCATTACCAGAATATTTAACTGAAAACCAATTTTTTAATAATTTTAATTGCTGTAATACCCTAAGATTTTAAGGTGGTATTTTTCTCCTCAATGATAATGAAAATATGCATAAATTTAAATATATATGAACATTCTGCCCAAAATAATATGATCTACCTGCTTTTCTCACAAAGACACATAATAAAACTTGCTTCTGTAGGTTTAATTGAAATATCTACTTTATTATACTAATGAATATAAAATAATCAACTAAGAGAGAAGTAAAATATTGTGTCTGGGAGTTAAATAGTGTGAGTCAAATACTGTGCCACTAGGATGCCTGGTAGCACTGTTGGCTATGGTGTTGGGTGGCTATCACAACGTTGGGAGTTCCAACTCCCCATTCCTGCCACTAACAAAGATAACACTTCTGCTCTCATGCATATTTATAGTTGTGAAAGCCCTATATAGAACAGCTATGAGTGTGAATGAGTTCGATGGCTATGTTTTTTGTTTGTTTGTTTGTTTATTGTGGAATCTTATCACTGTATATTTAATCATGTCATGTTTATTCCTTCCTCTATTTTGCTACAATATACCGGATTTTTTTTTATAATAAATATTTTGAATTTTGGGGGATCGCTTAAGTTATGTTTGGATCACAGGATTATCTGTCACATAGTTTGTATTGTGTGTCTAAACATAATAAAACTCGTTACTTGGGCTCCAAAACAGTGGCTTAATTCTTTAAACAAAATGGTCAACTGTAAAGCACAGCAAGCAATAAACCAAGAAAAGCAATCTCACTGCCGACTCACAGTGACCCGCGAGGACAGGGTAGAGCTGCTTCTGAGAGTTGGAGACTTTTAGTGTCTTGTCTCCAGTGGAGTGGCTGGTAATTTGGAACTGCTGACTTTGAAGTTAGCAGCTCAACGTGTAACCACTATACCATCAGTGCTACTAAAATTCTGCACAGGAACTGTAAAATGGTGTTGGTATTACATCATGTATCATTGATTTGTAGGTATTATTTGTCTCTATGTGTAGGTATTATTTGTCTCTATTTGTAAGATATTCACTTTAAAGCCTGCTCTTACTTGGAAAGGAAATAGGAAAACATTCTGCCAGAATTATGTAGACTGAAGGATGATAATGATGGTCCTGTCAAAGACAGTTACCAAACAGAGGAAGATGCTCAGTAGCCAAAAACAAGTAATGCCCCTTACACCGGTTCTGTAACCATATTGGATTCATGAAGCAAAGCAGACTTGGATCTCTCCAGTGTTTCTAGAAGCTCTCGAATTGTGTGTTTTCACTAAATCTCTCAGATTTGGCATGAGCAGTATTCACTGGAAAATTGGTAAAAAGGCAAGAAGATACTTCCAAAAAGGTGCAAATGGTAATTTACAAAATGCTTTTATGTATGTTCTACTTTAATGTTAACATAGTAAGCATAAGGTATTTACTGTTCATCCTCATTTGAAGATGTAGATTTTGGCTTTAACTCATTAATTTATTTAACATACAGAGTAGGCTATTACTGGTACTATATTGATGCATGAACAGATAATATAACTGCTGCTGTCAATCTCCTGGAATAAATAGATATCAAGTGGGAGCCCTATTGTTGTATTGGTTACACATTGGGCTGTGGTCTTCATGGTCTGTAGGCTGGAAACAACCAGACGCTCCGCGGAAGAAAGAATGGACTTTCTATTCCCATAAACAGTAACAGTATAGGAAACCCACAGTGGGGTCATTATGAGTCAGCATTGGCTCGATGGCAGTGAGTGCATCATCGAAGGGAAAATATATACTAGTGTTATAAAATCTAGCTAATTGTGAAATGCATAAGGAGTTATCATAAGCAGCATATACTTCATCGCATAGAGCACAATCTTGGAGAAAAGAATTATTGTATGTACAACCAATAAAGACTTAGTATGCATAAAATGTAAAGAATGCTCCCAAATAAATTTTTTGAAATTCGAATTTTAAAACTTGAATGACATAATGGACAATTCAGAGAAGCAGATCATCAGAGAAGAATAAATAAAAGTGTGTGTTATGAGATATTTTGTTGAATCCATCAAATTGAAAAAATAAATAAACTGGAAATTGTCAGTTACCTACATGTAATAACAATATTATATATGGAAGTAGTTTAATAATGCTGGTTAATAGTTTTGAAATTTAGAAGCTGTATCAATATGTTTACACTTGCATTAGTTAGAATATTTTTAAGAACTTTTAAGTATTATTGTTTATGTTGGTGTGGTAGGTAGGTTTATTGTGCCAACATGGCCAATGAACACATGTGGGATTAATTGAAGGGCAGAGAGATAAATGGCTTGGTGAGCCTTGCCTTTCTTGCCTCCTCCTCTTTGATGATTGGACCAGTGTTTGGCTGCCTTAACTTCTTCTCTGCCTCAATTTGCAAGCTACACTACCTGTGGGACACCAAACCCATGGACTGTGTTGCTGTAGTTTGAAGTTCCTTCAAGACATACTTCACCACGCTACTGGAGTATACATCTCTTGAGCTGGGGACTGTCAGACCCTGTCATCTGGCTGACTTTTGGTGACCTGCCTTGCTATTTGCTGCCTGTGGCCAGATAGCCTGAAATGCTCTACAGAGGACTACCTGGTGGCCCTCAAGACTTGAAAGCCTGCCAGTGTATTAGCTGTAGCATGGAAGAGAGTTGCACTTAGCCATTTGTACTGTTTTATAGATTAATTAACTGTTTATTTTTTATGTTACCTATCTATCTATCTATCTATCTATCTATATAAATATATACAAAATCATTAGTGTCCTGTGTTTTTTTCTCTAAAGAACCAGGTCTAACATAGTTGGATGATTAAAAATCTCATACTCATGGAGACCTGAGTGGAAAATAAATACTAGTATATTTATGAACTAAATTAACAGAATAAGACCCACTGTCATGCTGTTGCTTTTGATTCATAGCAACCATATATTGGGTTCTGGAGGCTATACAATTTTATTAGAGCAGACAGCCTCATAAAATAGCAAAATAGCATAAAATAGCCGAATGTGAACCACCAACCATGTGGTTTGCAGTGCTTACCTGACAGTGCCACCAGGGCTCCTCAACACAGAATAGGGATTAGTATTAAATCTCAGGTATACAAATCTGATAGGAAATATTTAAAATAAATTAATATTTTATAAATTACTGTCTAATGGTACAAGTATAAAAAATCTAAGAAATTGGGGGAAAAGCATTTCAAATAAATTTATCATTGGGATTAGAGTGATACAGGAGAGCGACCACTGAATAGGGCCTAAAATATAAGACCCATTGTCACCTAGTGGAGTCCAACACATATTGACCATACACAACATAATAAGATTGTCCCATAGGATTTCTAAGGCTGTAAATCTTTACTAAAGCAAACTAACATGTCTTTCTTCTACACAACACCTGGCAGGTTGGTATCATGGCCTTCAATTAGCAGCTGAAGGAGCTTAATGCACAACCAGGGTTCTGAGACAGGCATAGCAAGCTACAAAATAATTTGTAATTTATACATTATTGGATGAATGGGTCTTTTAAAAGTGAATTTATAATTTAGAGATCATTTTATTGTATCAAATTCTCAAAATTAAAAAAATGTCTATCTCGAGTATTCCCTCGACACAACAACAAATCTGGCATTCTGTGATGCTCACCTTGCCGCACGATCACTGAAGATAAAATGGGTGCCTAAGAAAATGCAGTGAAGCAAGCTGATGGTGCCTGGTTATCAAAAGATACAGCATCTGGGGTCTTAAAGGCTTGAAGATAAACAAGCAGCCATCTAGCTGATAAGCAACAAAGCCCATATGGAAGAAGCACACCAGCCTGTGTGATCATGAGGTGCCGATGGGATCAGGCGTCAGGCATCTAAGACCCAGAACAAAATCATACCCAAGGTGAATGGTGGTGGGGGGAATGGAGTGAACACCCAATGCTCATCTGTACAGTTTGATATCCCCTCACAGAGGGACTGTAGGGAAGAGATGAACCAGTCAGGGTGCAGTATAGTACCAACGAAACACTGTAGACAGTTTGATATCCCCTCACAGAGGGGTCATAGGGAAGAGATGAACCAGTCACAGTGCAGTACAGCACCAACAAAACACACAACTCTCCTCTAGTTCTTTGGTGCTTCCTTCCCCCCATTATCATGACCTCAATTCTACCTTACAAATTGGATTAGACCAGAACATGCACACTGCTACAGATAAGAGCCAGCAACACAGGGAATCCAGGTTAGATAAACCCCTCAGGACCAACAATGAGAGTAGAAATATTAAAAGGATTAGGGGAGGGGAGGGCGAGAAAGGGGACTCAATCACAAGGATCAAGCTATACCCCCCTCCCAGGGGGGACGAACTATGCAAAAATGGGTGAGGGGTGACAGAGGATGATGTAAGACATGAAAATAAAAATCTATAACTACTCAAGGGTTCATGAGGGAAGGTGGGTTTGGAAGAGAAGGGAAAGAAATGGGGAGCTTCTATCAGGGGCTCAAGTGGGAAGAGAATGCTTTGAAAATGATGATGGTATCAAATGTGTAAATGTGCTTGACACAGTGGATGACTATACGGATTATGATAAGAGATGTAAGAGCCCCCAATAAAAGTATTTAAAAAGAAAAACCAGAAACAAAAAGAGAGGGGGGTGAGTAAAAGACTAATGGAGAAGAGAGGCTGCAGCCTCTCCCCATGTAACATGTCCTTTAAGATGTAAATAGTGACACACAATGTATGTATATATTATGATTAAAGCTGTATGAGCCCCCAATAAAATGATTTTTTTTAAATGCCCTACAAAAATACTGTAAGATAACCTTGCTTAGATATGAGTGTTAGGCTGAGTCCTCTAGAGAAGCAAAACCAGATATGTTTAGAGAGATACATTTTCAAACTAGTTATATATATATAGTTTGCTTCCATATATATGTATGACTAGTTTGGATCTCTCTCTATGTAGATATACAACTAGTTTTGCTACTATGTAAATAAATAGAAGCTTCTATATATGGTGGTCTATGATATATATGTATTGGCATATATGCATGTATCTCTACAGAGAGAGATAGAGAAATTTTTAGATAAAGAAAATGACTCACATATTTGTAGAGGCAGGAGATTCCTGTCTGGTTTCATGTCCTTGGGTCAGATGTGTACCTTTGAAGTCTAGTGAAACTTGGATTGGCAGAAACACAACAGGCTGGAGAGGCAGATGATTCCAAGATCAGCAAGTCAGGCCTGTGTTTGGAGAGGTAAGTGAATTCAGTTATGTGAGCCGGTCAGATGACAGGTCAGATGGCAGACCCTTGCTTCCAGTCCAAAGAACCAGAATCAGATGTAGGATCAAGACCCAGCAAGAAGCAAACACATTTTCCACATTAACTAATATAGGAAGTGGGCCATCACCTTTCAATTGCACCAGGACTGTACATCTTTGCAAAAGTAAAAAGTGCCATCTTTATCCTGCAGTGCAGCTGGTGGGCCAAATAGCCCAATTAGTCCAATAGCCCACGCTGTCATTTTCTTGAATAATTCATCATGAGTTACCAGTTTTACTAGATTTTTACTAGAGCACTTTAATTGTAACCCTTTTAGCTAGTGTTGCTACATTTCATTACATTACCACTGTGAAGATTATTATTATTATTTGGTTGATACAATTATTTAACATGGGGAACTTTTAATCTGGGGAATTCATCTAACTGTACATAAATGATAACTCAAAGACTCAAATTCATTGCCATTGAGTCAATATGGGCTTATAATGATCCTATAGGGATAGGATCCATCAGTATAGAAATTTCCTGATGTTTTCTGAGACTGTAACTCTTTATGGAAGTAGTAGAAAATCTCATCTATTTCCCACATAAATAGTACATAGAAAAAATAGCCAGTCTAATTAAAAATCTGACCATACCATTCTCCAATTTAAATATACTTCAATG
>NW_022111324.1:32973673-33022118 GCF_000313985.2 Echinops telfairi | reverse complement strand
TATATATATATATTACATTTTGTTGTAGTTTCCTCTTAAACATTTAGCTATAATTTGTACTAAGGCTTCCAAATATTACCCACTTATTAGCTTAATTTCATGTTTCTATGAAAATGAAAAACAGCTCAAGGATAACTCAAGATACATTGATTTTCAGAAAACCATGTATATTCTGGTTCTTTTTAGGTCATGATAAATCTTCTAAGTAATCAGTTTGAAATGTTTCATCAGGGTAATAATTCTGGTCCTTGTATAAATAGGGTGATTATCAAGAAAAGGAAGAAGAATCATGCTTTTAAATTTTTTTCTATGTCTTCAAATTTTCCATTGCACAGTATATTTCAATTATAGAGAAAAAAAGCATAGTGGTAAAGACATTAAATTGTCACTATTAAAGAAATCGGTTGATTTGTGTTTTAGCTTCCTCTTATAAGCACATAATGGAGCCATGACGTTGTAGTGGTTACTTGATGGGCTGTGATCCGGATGGTCTACCGCTCAAAACCACCAGCAGGTTCTCAGGAGAAACACTGGGCTTTCTGGAAACACACAGGGAGTTGCTCGCTATAAGTCAGCACTGGCTTGGTGGCAGTGAGATTATTGTATTTTTAATTAATTAATTTTAATCATATTATTGGGGTTCTTACAGCTCTTATAACAATTCATATATCAAATGTGTGAAGCACATTTGTACATATGTTGACAACATCCTTTTCAAAACGTGCTCTTTCTACTTGAGCCCTTGGTATCAGCTCTTCATTTTTTTAAACTCTTGATGAATTAAAAATTATTTTAATTTTCATGTCTTACACCATCTGCTGTCTTCTTCCACCCATGTTTCTGTTGTTCCTCACCCTGGGTGTTGGTGGGGTTGGGGGTTAAATGTCAATCATTTTGATCAGTTCCCCCTTACTCTCTCCACCTTGCCCCTACCCTCATGATATTGCTACTCACATTTGTTCCAAGGGGGTTATCTTCCCTGGATTCTGTATGTCAAAAGCTCTTATCTGTACCAGCTCTTATCTTATTCTGCATGTCAAAAGCTCTGATCTATCCAGATTTCTAAGGTAGAACTGGTGTCATGATAGTGGTGATCGTGGGGTAAGCATTAAAGAACTGGAGAAATGTTGTGTTTTGCTGGTGCTATACTGCACCCTGATTGGTTCATCCTATCCTTAGTGATCCTTCTGTAAGGAAATGTCCAATTGTCAAAAAAAAAAAAAGTTAACATTATGACAAAACAGAGCAGAGATTACAGTAGAGACATGGTAACTGTGGTAGTTACATAATTTCATGTCAACTCGATAAATAGGTCTAGGGGTAAAGCTTAGTCTGTCAATCAGGTCACAGCCTTGTGGGCAAGGCCTTCTCATAGTGGTATTTCCTCTCTTTTTTCCTGGAGGCAGGCTACACACTATCTCCCTGCTTCATCTTCCTGTTTGGTGAGTCACATGGCTGAAACCTGCCAGTGTTGAGATGCTTTCACTGCCATTTGATCCACAGACTGTGCACCCCCTGGCCTGTGAACTTCCAACATTTTGCATCATTGCATGTGACTGTGTGAGTCTGAAAAAGGATTTTGGGGCTAGTATTGGACTTATGGGCTAATATCAGACTTATGGACTTGATCTGGACTGGGCTGGGCTGTTTTCTTGGTATACAATCACTCTTTCATATAAAGCTCTCTCTTACACATGGATGAGTGTCTCTAGATTTGTTTCTCTGGTCAACTCGAACTAGTAACACAGTATCTGAAAATATGTAAACAAAGAGAAAGCCTCGAACTAAAATTATAATAATGCAATACCTGAAATGAAAAATTGTATATATATAGTTAACCTTAACTGTGGATATAAAACATGGAGAATTAAAGACAAGAGAATTTAAAGACAAGACAAAATGGATAATAAAATTCCATGAGATAAAAACTTAGATGCACATAAAGGAAAGAAGAGTACTTATAATAATAATGATAAAAATAAGAGAATTGCTTTCATGCTTTTTATATCCTCAGAAGACAATGGCCATCTAATGATATAATGATTATTAAAACAATGTCCCAAAGGTTAATAAACATGAAAATACCATATTTAAACAAAGAAGTTGAAAAAAATAGCACTATAATTTTTTGTCTTTTTTTATACATAATTTTATAATAGTAATTTCTAAAAGAGTCTAAAAT
The DNA here is from genome assembly GCF_000313985.2 of Echinops telfairi. Lineage (NCBI taxonomy): Eukaryota > Metazoa > Chordata > Mammalia > Afrosoricida > Tenrecidae > Echinops > Echinops telfairi. The sequence goes on along the minus strand of NW_022111324.1, from coordinate 33,019,936 downwards.
GTAGAAATCAATACAAGAGGCCTAGGATACCCAAGAAAATGTTCAAATAGAAGAACAAAGTTGGAGATTTTGGAGATTAATATCTGATTTTCAGATTCAATGTAATCAAAACACTGCATTATTAGTATAAGAATCAATGAAGTACAATAGCCTCTAAAATTTTACTCATGGTTATATGGTCACTTTAAATTTTGAAAAAAATTCCAGATAATTTCAATAGGAACAGGGATACCATTTTCAAAAATTATGCAGGAAAACTGAATATCGGTATTGCAAAGAATAAATACTGAAATTCCTTCCCACTACATAGACACGCACACTCTTTGAGATGGATCACAAATCTAAAACTGAAATCTAAAATTGAAATTATTTAAAGCAAAACATGGAAGAATATTTTTGTTAACTTTGAAATCAGCAAATATATCCTTGCCAAGATAACTATATTTTAAAAATTGGTAAATTGGATTATATTAATGCCAGAAAGTTAGTTTTCAAAAGACATTAAAATGAATCATAAAGACATACTGTTTGAGAAAATATTTACAGTACATAGATATAACAATGCAATTCAATAAAGAAGGGATAAATCCTACAGTTCAATTTCACAGAGAAACAATTATATATGAAAAATTAACTAAAGACTTGAACAACATTATACAAAGTAATAAGAGTTTTCATTAAATGCATAAAAAGGACAGATGTCATTTAGTCACCAAGAAAATGCAAAATAAAATAACAAAGGGAAAAATAAATATGCAACAAAATGGTTATAATAATGCAGATAGATAAAATGAAATTTTAGAAAGAATAGATATATAAGCCATTTAAACCCAATTAGAAAATTATTTGGCACTTTCATGAAGTTAAACCTATATTCTGTACAAAGATACTTTACAATACTTTTCAAAACCACTAAATTTTTCATATTCACAAACTGAAAATAACCCAAATTCATTATCTAAAGAATGGATAAACAATGTGTGTTTTGCTAAATAATGTAAATTCACTCAGTCATGAAATGGAATGGAGTATGAATACATAAATAACATACATTTTTCAAACATATGAAGTGAAAGTATTTAGACAAAAACAATTTTTAAGTGCTTAAAATTACAGACATCTAATTCTGAACAATGTCATATCAATGGGGAAAGGATGATAGTAAAGTTGCTCTCTCCTGATGAAGTATTTTAATGATGACACTGGTGAAAAATAGGAGTGCTTGAATATTATAAAATAAAGACAGAAATCTAATTGTCTTTCTCATTATAAAATGTCATATAATATTGCATTTTTGTTACTTCATTCCAGAAAATATTATTAACATTTTATATTCAGTCTGGGTAGACTTGAGAAACAAATTCATAGACACTCATATGTATAGAAAAGAGCTTTATATAAAAGATCAATTGTATATTGAGAAAACATCCCAGGCCAGTACAGATCAAGTCCGTAAGTATGATATTAGCCCATATGTTCAATAATTTTTGTCTTTAGACTCACACTGCCATGCAATGATGCTGAATGCAGGAAGATCACAAGCCAGTGGGTGGAAAATCTTGTGGATCCAGTGGCGGTGGAAGCATCTCAGCGCTTGGCTCCTCCAGCTCCAGGGCTCTGGCTCCATCAGTATAGCTCCATGCAGCTTGTCAACAGGAATGTCTCACAGGAAGAGATTGTGTCCCACCTCCAGGGAGGAAGACTGGAGTTCCCAGAATCCTTTGGAGAAGGTCATGCCTACAAAGAGGCCCCATTGGTTCTGACCTGATTGGCAGGCTAGACTATGTCTCTTCACAATTTGACAGATTATGTAACTGCCACACATACCACGATTGCATATCAGAAGAAGTTATATTAAAGTAAAATAATCAGAATAATATCTGTTTGTGAGAATCATGTTGGAATTAAGCAGGATTACGCATAAGAGACCTTTTTGACAGGATTGTTCTAAGTCTGGACAGTGACGTTGATGACATGACTATGCAAGGGGTTACCCCCCAAAATTTGAATTTGCTCTGGGTAGAGCAGAGGCTTCGTAGTATACATTTTTTTCCCAGTAGACAAGCATCTAGTAACTCACTCTGAGTGCACACATTGGCATTACCTGGGAGCGTTCTTTCTCTTCACAGTGTTTTTTTTTTTTTTTTTGTAAAAGCAGTTTAACTCGAACCTTGTTTTTTGTGATGGCTGATTAAAGAGAACCGTGTGTGGCAGTGAAATTTTGTTTCCTGCCCAGAAAAATGCCACAGACTGTTGTGATGTTGAACACAGCGTACGAGGACAACACTATAGGAAAAACTCAAGTGTGCAAGTGGTTTTCTCATTTCAAAAGGGGTGAAATATCAATTGATGAAAAACCTCATTGTGGACATCCATCAACTTCTAGAACAGATGAAAATGTTGACTTGTAGTGCATTTGGAGTTCGTTCCACCAGGTCAGATTGTTAATCAAGCTTTCTATTTAGAGGTTCTGAAAAGATTGTGTAACAGTGTGCACCAAAAGACCTGACTTGTGGGAGATGGGGGACTGGTTTTGTCACCACGACAATGCACCTGCTCATGCAGTCATCTCAGTGTGCCAGTTTTTTACAAAAAAACAGCATGCCTCTCTTGCCCCACACACCTGACTCACCTGACCTCACTCCATGCAACTTCTTTTTGTTTCTGCGAATGTAGAGGGACATGAAAGGATAGAGATTTGAAGACATAGAAGAAGTGAAGAAAAAAATAAGGGAGGTGCTGTCAGCCATCCAAACAGATCAGTTTTTAAAGTGTTTCCAAGAATGGAATTGGAGATTTCACAAATGTATTAAATGTAATAGAGAGTACTTTGAAGGTGATAAAGGTTGTCTTATAAAAAAAATTATATACATAACTTTGAAAAAAATATTCTGGTTGCTTTTGGGTACCCCCCATGTACTTTTTTTCAAGGAGAATGGCACAGTCATTCTGTATCTCTATCTCTGTATCTGTATCTCTCTGTATATGATATTTAACTAAATGGTAAGAGTATTTTAAAATATACAATCAAATGAAATAGTATTTAAATTTGACAATCCTTCCTCTCTATATCATGTAAAATAGAGTGACGTAAATAAAACATTTTATATTCTTCATAAATATCTAATAAATGAATGACCAGTTGCTGGACTTCAAGTGTTTTTATGAATCAATTTTTCTTGTATATCTTTATAAATTGATCATTATAGCACTAATAATACTATGGTTTTAAACTTATTTTGTTGCATCTGGAGATTGTAGATGAAAATGAAAAATGTGACTCAAATGGTTAAAACCTTATCCTTTGCTATCCCTTTGACACACTGTGCTTTATATGGTTGTTAATATTTTCTGGTGTTTTTTTTTTTAACTGGGGTTTATCTCTGTTTTATCTTGTTGGTGTTGGTAACCCTCTTGTCTCTCTGTTATGTATTTTTCTGTTTTTTGGTACACAAAACACAGAATGGGTAAATCTATAGAGACATTAAGAAGACTAAGGGTTCTAGGAGGGTATGGAAGGGGAGGCGGGGATGGGGTGGGGAGGCAGGAGGTAATGGGGAGCTAATATCAAGCAGGAAAAGAAGAAAGTAACATAGATGCTAGATTGGACCCCTTTTCATAGTTTTTTAGAGGAGAGAGCCAAGAACAATATTTTAAAAAAATAAAGAATATAATGTGAAATTATAATAATATATGTAATTATATTTAATAATTAATATTTTTTAACTAGATGGACCTTACATTTGTATCTCTATTTCCATACCTAAAATTTATGAATTTCACCGCTATCATTACATAACTCATTTTCTTCATCACCAACTACCGTGTTTCTGTTGTTATCTGAAACTGGAATTGCCAGTGCTTCATCAGTTATTCCAAACTGGAATAGTAGAGCACTTCAGTGCTATAACCTACTATTATAATGAGCCATCATGACATAGTGGGCTGCATATTAGGCTAATCAACCCTAAGGTAAGGTTCGTGTCTTCAACATGCCAGTTGCTCTGTGGGAGAAAGGTGAGATTGTATGCTCCCATAAAAATGTACACCCCTGGTAAGCCAACTATGCAGTTTTAGTTTTTCTTATAGGAGCCCTGTGAGTTGGAATTGATTAGTTGTTTGTAAATTTGATTTAGGATGTAAAAAACAAAAATATATTTCAATGTTTTTATCTTATGATTTTATTCCATTGTGTTATTGTTTTTAGGAACCATCAATCAGTATGGGCTCAGAGTGACTTCTATGAACAACACAAAGAAATTCCACACTATCCTGTGACATCTTCAGATGCTCACAATTGCTTTTATATTTGAGCCCATTGTTGCAGCCACTATGTCAATAGATACTGTTAAGTTCCTTCCTCTTTTTCCTGCACCACATCTTTACCAAGCATAATGTTCTTCTCTAGAGACTGATTTCTGCAGACAACATGTCCAAATAATATTAGACTACTTCTCACCATCCTTCCCTCTGTAAAAAATTTTCACTAATTTTTCCAAGAATTTTTCTTTTTTCTTTGAGCAGTCCATGGGACTTTCAATACTTTTTTTGCCACTACCATAATTCCTCTTTAGTCTTTCTTATTCAATGCTAAACTTTCATATGTATATCCGGTAATTGAAAATACTATGGTCCTGGGAAAGGCACACCTTGGTCCTCAAAGTAATATCCTTGCTTTTCCATACTATAAAGAGGTTTTCTGCAGCTGATTTACCCAAATGAAATCCATCTGTTGAGCTTTGATTACTGCTTCCATGAGCATTGATTACGGATCCAAACAAGATGAAACTCTTGACAACTTCTATCATTTCTCCATTTATTGTGATGTTACCTATTGGTCCAATTGTGACGTGTTTTAGTCTTTACATGAGTTATAATACATACGGATGTCTGCCATCCTTAATCTTAATCAGCAAGTGCTTCAAGTTCTCCTCATGTTCAACAAGCAAGTTTGTGCTTATTGCTAGTTGATCATAAGTCTTCCTCCAATCCTGATGCCACATTCTTCTTCATAAAAGCCAGCTTATCGGATTAGTTGCTCAGTTTATAGATTGAATAAGTATGGTGAGAGGATGAAAACCTGACACTTACCTTTTCTGACTTTACAATATGCAGTATGCCCTTGTTCTAATGGCACAATTGCCTCTTGATTAATGTACAAGTTCTGCATGAGCACAATGAAGTTTCCTGGAATTCCTGTTCTTCTCAAAGTTATCCATAGTTTGTTTTAATCCACGTAGTCTAATGCCTAAACATCGTCAATAGAACACATATAAGCATTTTTCTGGTAATCTCTGCTTTCAGCAAAGATCTGTCTGACAGCAGTTATGATTTCCCTTGTTCCATCTCCTTTTCTGAATCTGGTGGGAATCTTTCATCTCTCTCTGTCAACTGCACCGTTACAACAATTGTTGGATGATCTTCAGTAAAATTTTACTGCATGTGACATTATTGATATTGTTCTATAATTTGACTACTAGGTTACCTATCTTTGTAATGGAACAAATAGGAGTTTTATTTTTATTCAGTTGGACAAGTGGTTGTCTTCCAAATATCCTGGCATAGACCAGGGATTGCTGCCAGTGCCGCATCAGTTTGTTGAAACATTTTAATTGGTATTTCATAAATCCCTAGAGCCTTGTTTTTGGCTCATGTCTTCAGTGCAGCTTAAACTTATTCCTTCAGGACCATTGGTTCTTGCTCATATGGTGCCTCCAGAAATGGTGGAATGCCAACTAGGTCCTTTTGATGCAGTTACTCTATAGTCTTTCCATAGTTGTTCCTAGCTTCCCTCAGTGTTCAACGTTTTGTCTATAGAGTGGGTCAAGACTGCCAATCAAGGCTTGATTTTTTTTTCTTGAGTTCTCTCAGTTTAAGATGTGCTGAATGCACTTTTAATTTTTTGATTTTATAACATTAGGGCTAGGAAAATTTCCTTATAATATTTTAACTTTGTCTTCTCACACTGCCCATTGACCTTTTCTGACCAGTTCCTTGACTTGATCATTGCTTCCATTTGCTTTGGTTATACCACAGTTGAGAACGAGTTTGAGTCTCTTCTGCCATTCTTCCTGATATTTCTTTCTTTCTTATCTTTTTAAGGACCTTTTGCTTTCTTCGTAAATGATGTCCTTGATATCCTCCCACTGCTCTTGTGGTCTTCTGTCATAAGTCAGTATAGCAAATATCTTCTTTGAGATGGTCTCAAAATTTAGGTGGGATACATTCAGGGTTGTATTTTTCTCTCCTGGACTTGTTTTAATTTTCTTCAGCTTCAACCTGAACTCACATATGAGCACTGGTTGGTCTGTTCCACAGTCTGCTGCTAGTCTGGTTTTAGCTGTTATTATTGAGCTTGTCCATAATCTTCTCCCACAGATGTAGGCTATTTTATTTTTGTATATTCCAGCTGGAGAAGAAGTCCTTTTGTGTTGTTGAAGAAAGGTATTTGCTATTAATAAGTAATTGGTCTTGCAACATTCCAATTGCTAATAATTACCAATGAATTTTGATCAATTTTTTATTAGATTCAGACTGAAGATGTTGGCAGAACTTTTCAATATCTTCATAACTTGCATAATTGTGTGCATAAATTTTAACACTAGTTATATTGATTGGATTTCCTTGATTTTGTGCACACACTATCCAATCACACTCATTATTTTACTTCAAGATAGATCTTGAAATGTCATTTTTGAGGATAAGTGCATCTGTAACATTCCCATCATAAGAATCCATATAATCATCTCATTCAAAATGCCTAGTATCAGTCTATCTGAGCTCACTAACACCTAAAACATCAATATTTATACATTCAGTTTCATTTTTTATGATATCTTATTTTCTTAGATTTTTACTTCAAACATTTCAAATTCTGATTATGCATAGCTTTTTGCAGCGGTTTATTCTTATTTTGATTTGTGCACATCAGCAAATGAAAATACTGAAGACTTTATTCCACAGTCTCTATTTATGTTATTTCGGTTGACTTTATTTTGAGAAGGAGGCTCTTCCTCATTTGTATTTTGAGCGCTTTCTGGCCTGAGAGGTCATCTTCTAGCACGATCTCTGGCAGTGTTCTGCTTTTACTCACTAGGCCGTCAGTATCTCACAATGTTCCCACACCATGCATGTTTTAGTCCATAGGAATATTCAATCAAATTGTTTACTATAACTTGAAATAGGACTTTAATAAGTTTACCTATCTACCAAGTTGTTTTACATTTTTTAATGGATTTCTCTTTAAAAACAGTTAAGTTGTATATTTATGAAATATTTACATATTCCAAAGTGTTAAAAAGAGATTAGTAACAGATATGTTAGCTTGAATTTGTAATTTTATTACTCACAAAATCATATTGACACTTCACTAAAGACATTTTTATCTAAAATTAATCCTATTAACTATTTTATATCACTTGAAGTTGCAAATTATTTATTTCCTATTAGACACCATACATCCTGAATTTGAATTTTAAAAAATGTAGTTGAATGATGAGTCATCTTGAGCGCTAATATCCATTGATTTTAATTAAAGAGGTAGGCAGAGCTCAATTAATCATGTTTACGTTAGACAATGGTTGATCTATTATATCTGTCCCTCCTATTTTCTTTATAACCCTTCTTGAACCTAACTTCTCTGAGTCACTTGCTTCTTCTGAAATGAAATGATGTCCCTAGATACACATAGAACAACAGATCAGAATAAATCTTACATGAACATTTTGCTGATTTCTGGTAGTATTTTTTAACAAAAATAAACTCTAAATGTATATTCAGAGAAGTCTATGTTTCTTTATGGTCTTTTTTATCCTGTTTGCTTTTGCCTTTCTATTTAAACTATTCTGCTTTGTTTGTTTTTGATATAAATCAAACACTGTAGCCACTGAGAACATCAGGAAAGTCAAAAAGCACAGCAAGCACAGCATTACAGGCATTTACAAATCAAAATGAGCAATAGTGCCTGGAACTTCCTCTTAGCTCAGAGATCAAAATAATTAGTATTCTATGGTACACATTGGCAATTATTCTGAAACATTCTGCCTGGCTGTACTAGATTAACTCAGTTGTCTCTTACTGACTGGCTTATGAAAATCTTGTTGCACACTTTGTTTTTCTTCCATATGTCTTCATGGCAATAGTAGGATTTTGAGAAAGACAATGAATGTTCAAAATCCCCTTTGGAAGTCGCTGTTTGAGGAAACCTAGTAACTTAATTTTCCTAAGGCAAATTACAGAGTATAGTCTAGATGCAAATTACAGAGTACAGTCCAGAATCAGTGTGGAAAGTCACTACCACAGGGCATGGATATGCTAAAGCATGAAAAACCAGGGACTGTAATGCAGCACATGTACCGCAACTCTCTTTTCCTTGAAACTCTTCTAGGCACCTGTAGAGTAATCCAGCATGATAAATGAAGTGTTGCATGGAGAAAGAATGAATTTACATAATGATGATCAGCTGAAGGAGTACCTGAAGTTCGTTAATGAAGGAAGATCACAGTAGACACTGATCATTTCTGTTTAATGATTTGATTGATCTGTGTTCATACACTTCATATATATGCACACATACATGTGTATACACATGTATGTATACATCTATACTTTTGTTTAACCATATGTGCATATATAATGATATATATAAATGTTTTTATTCACCAGTTGTCTTCCAATTTCTCATACTATGGTGGCTTGCAGGTTGCTGTGATGCTGGGAACAAATTTTAGCAAGCGCACACATGGTAGGTTTCAGAAAAGCTTCCAGACTAAGACAGACTAGGGGGAAGGGCTTGCAGTCTACTTCTAAAATAACTAGCCAGTTATAACCTTATCATAATCATTTGAACATAATCTGATATAATTATGGAAGATGAGACCCCCATGTTGCAAGACAATCAAAATATGTCTAGGTAAGTGTTGCTGCCTTAGAGTCAGCCTTAATAATGTGGATGAAGTAAAGCTTTGAGGGCCTTCATTCATTGATATTACATAAGTCAAAATGAGTGGAAACAAACAAAAACATCTATTAACAACAGAAATATGGTGAGTTTGAATCTAGAAAATTTGGAAGTTATCAAAAGTAGAATTAAACCCATAAATTAAACTAGCTTCAGGTACTCCATCAGCTGATAACAATTATGTAAATTTCCCTTACCTCCAACCAACACCTAATTTTTCAGTCTGGTTATTCCACACGTGCCATATCCTATACCTAAAGCAATGCATAAATATGTGATTCTGATCCACATCCAGCACTATTTTTCAAAGAAATGGAACAAGATAATCACTTTTATATAGAAAGGAAAGAAACCTAGGATAAGCAACACTACTAAAAGACAAAATAGAAAGTCTCTCATTTGCTGATTTCAAAACCTATTACTTAGCCGTAGTATTCAAAGCAACTTGGTACTGGTATAATCATACATATGTAGGTTAGAATAAAGAACCCAGAAATAAAACGAAGGACCTATTGACACCTGATTATTTTGGTAACCATTTTATTGACCTATAATTCACATACAATTCAATAGTTCAATTATAGTAAAAACAGCTATAAAATCATCCCAATAGTCAATTTAGAACATTTTCTTCTTTCTTGTACTTATTGTTATTAACTATCAATTTTTCCACTATCCCATGTGAAACATTTTTTTAAAGGGTTGGTTGCGGTGGGGGGCTCATTTTCCTTCCTTCTTTTTTTTCAAATAAATTTATTAGGAACTAATCCAGACATCATAACTTCCCATATAGCAAACATATCAAGCAGTATTGTCCAATCACTACCACAATCATTTTCAAAACATGTTCTCCCATCTTGAACTCCTTGATATCAGCTCCCCCTTAACACCCCCCTCAAACTTGTCCATGGAGCCTCACAGGAGCCCTCATTCTAGTTATGGTCTATAGAGTCACCTCTCCTGGGATTGATGCACCAAAAAACATGGAAAAAATACATCACAGAGCATCAAGAGGCTACCAACCATGACAAAATACAATACAAACAAACTCTCTCTCTCTCTAACATACATATATACATACAGCATGACCAACCTGGCCAGCAGACTGGATGGTTTGATAGCCTGAACCTGCTCCCATCCTGGTGTTCATGCCTACAGCAGTGGACTCATGCTCATACAGTATTTGTTCCTTTATGATCGACCGATTTCACTCAGTCTAATGGTTTCCAGATCTCTCCGTGTCATGACGTGTTGCATGGTTTCACCACTTTTGTTTAGGGACACATGGCATTCCATTGCATATGTCTTCTAAAGTTTGGGGTATTTTTTATCCATTCTTCCTCTGATGGGAATTTAGACTATTTCTAACTCCTTGTTATTGTGAACTGTGCTGCAATTGGCATACATACCCAGCAATGGTATTGCTGACTCATATAGTATTTCTATTTCTAGCCATTTTAGGAAATTCCATATCACTGCACACTGGTTGTATGTCCTTACAAGGCCACCAGCAGTGTATACAGATTCCAAACTCTCCACACGCTCTCCGGCATTTGCTTTTCTCTATTTTCAAAACTGGGCTAAGGTTGTAGGTGTTAGATGGTATCTCATCTTTTGTTTTCATTTCATATCCCAGATGACTAGAGAAGAAGAGCATTTCCCCGTAAGATTGTTAGCCATTTGGGGTCATTCTTCATAAATTTTTATTCAGGTCTTTGCCCACCTTTTAAGAGAGCTATTTGTTTGTTTTTTTCCTTGTTGTGGGCTTGCATTATTCTATACATTTTAGTAAATAATCCTTTATCTGTTAGGTCATTGCTAATATTTTTCCCAATCTATGGCTCTCATTTTACTCACTTGATGAAATATTTGTTTGTACACAAGTGCTTTACTTTTAATAGGTCCCATTCATCTATTTTGTCCTTCACTATGTGTGCTTCCTTTGTTAAATCTGTTAGCCTGTGTATGCCCTGCACTAAGGTCCTCAGAATTGTCCCAATTCTCTCCTCAATCATCCTTATCACTTTGAATTTTATGTTTTGGTATCTGATCCATCTTGAGTTTGTTTTTGTGCATGGGGTGAGGTATAGATCCTGTTTTATTTTTCTGCTAATGGATATCCAGTTTTACCAGCAAAATTTGATGAAGGGGGCATTCTCTTCCTATTTAATGTTGATTGGGCCTTTATTGAAAATCATTTGTCTGTAAATGGATGTTTTTATTTCTAAGCTTTATGTCTCATTACTAGTCTATGTATCTATCATTATACCAGAACCATACTGTTTTGATTACTGTGGCTGTGTAGTAGGTTTTGAGGTCAAGTAGCACAAGACTGTCTACTTTGTTTTTCTATTTGAGAATTTCTTTGCTTATTCGGGGCTTCTTCCCTCTCCATATAAACTTGATAATTACTTTCTCCATTTCTTTAGTGAAAAACCTTGGTATTTGTATAAGGATTGGGTGAATCTCTACTTTGCTTTAAGTAGTATTGACATTTTCCCAATATTGAGTCTTCCTATCCATGAACAAGGGATATTCTTCCATTTGTGTAGGTCTCTTGGTTTCTTGTATTAATGTTTGATAGTTTTCTTTTTACAGGTCTTTTGTTTCTTTGGATATGTTTATGCCTAGCTATTTCATCTTTTGTCTGGTGATTGTGAATAGCATTGTTTTCTTTATTTTTTTTCAGGTCTCTCATTACTAGGATAAAGGAATCTAATTGATTTCTGCTTGTTAATTTTGGTTCCTGTTCCTTGACTGAATTCTTTAATTGCTTTCAACAATCCTATTGTGGGGACTTTGGGGTTCCTTCTTGTTCCTATCTTCTTAAAAACTTTTATTAGCAACAGATGATGAATATTTTCAAATGCTTTTCCTGCTTCAATTGATATGCTCATGTGTTTCTTATCCTTTATCCTGTCTATGTGCTGAATTACAGTTTTGGTTGTTTATTTTTTTAAATGTTGAATGTTCCTTGCACCCCTGGTATGAATCCTACTGGATCATGATGTATTATTCTTTGATATGTTTTTGGATTCTATTGGTCAGGATTTTTGTTGAAAATAATTGCATCTATATTCAGGAGATAGTGGTCTGTAATTTTCTATCTTTTGGGGGGTCTTTGTCTGGTTTTGGTATCAGGGTTATGATTGCTTCATAGAATGAGCTTAGTAGTTGGATGTCCCTTTCTATTCTGGAGTTGTTTGTGTAGAATTGATGATAAGCTCTACTCTGAATACTTGGTACATTTCTCTGGTGAAACCATCTCATCCTGGGCTTTTTTGGCTAGGAGTTTCTTGATGACCTTATCTATTTCTTCTTTTGATATGAGGTATTCATGTTTTTTATATATTTTTTTAATTTTTCATGTCAATCTGTGTTAATATTGGTAAAGGATCCATTCCATCAAGATTATCGAATTTGTCGGAATACAGTTTTTCATAATTCTATATTATTATTCTTTTTATTTCATTTGAATCTGTTGTGCTGCCATCCAGTTTATCTCTAATTTTAGATATTTTTGTCTGCTCCTTATTCTCCTTTGTTAAGTTTGTAAACAGTTTGTCAATTTTGTCGATCCTTTCCATAAACCAACTTCTTGATTAAAAACAAAAAGTTTGTTTTTCTCTTGTCCAGCTCATTTATTTCTGCTGTAATATTACGGCTTATATTTTTCCGTTATCAGAGGGTTTATGTTGTTGAGTCTGTTCAAATAGTTGTTGAAAGTGTTGAAAATTATTTTCTCCTCCTTGTATGTGTGAATTAATTGCTATAAATTGACTTCTGTAGCTGCTTTTGCTGTGTCTCATATGTTGTGTTTTAAGTCTCCAACTATTATTGTCTATGTGGTGATTTCTCTTTTTATATCTTTGAGGTTTTGGTGGATGCATTTAAGAGTCTTTCGCTGGGTACATATTTTTTTATTATGCTTATGTATTCTTGGTCTATTTGTCTTGTCTATATAATATCTATTCTTGTCTCTATGTGTTGCTTACTAGGAAGGCTATTTTGTCAGAGATTAATATCATCACTTTTTATTTTTTGTTTGCCATTGGCTTGGTAAAAATGTCACCATCCTTTGACTCTGAGCCTGTTTTTGCCTGTGAGTTTGTGGTGTGTCTCTTGAATGCAGCAGATCGATGGATCTTGTTACCTAATCCAGTCTGCTACTCTTTGTCTTTTGATTGATACATTTAGTCCACGGACATTCAGCATTATTAGTTCTAAATGTAAGTTATTTGCTGTCATATTGTTTTATTAATGTTTGGTACTTTTCTTCTTTTTTGATTGGAGGCAAGGAGTTTATTCATGTCTTTATTTCCCCTATAGATCATTATTGTTTGGGGTGCTGTTTTCAGTGTGTTGACTTATGGGTGGTGTTACACACAGTGGTGGGCTCATTTTGGTGCTACAATTCTTTATTTTCTGACCACAGGGATTTGGCTAATGTTTTCTGTAATGCTGGTTTTGTTTCATAACATTTTTTAATATTTACTTGTTTGAGTATACTTTTTTCTCCTTTATATTTAATAGATAGCTTTGCTGGCTATAGGATTTTTGGCTGGCAATCTTTGTCTTTCAAAGTTTGGTATATGTTGCTCCACTTTCTTCTGTTTTGCATGATTTATGTGGAATGTTCTGGGCTTATTCCCATATTATCTTCCTGGTAGTTCCCAGGCTTCTTTTTTTCTGAGTATTCCATTGGGTTTAGGTAATCTTCAATTGTTAATTTTTGTGTATCTTGATTTTTTTTTTATTGCTGTTGGCTGTTGTTTGCAAGACATAGTGGTCCAGTTGTAGTTGGTGCATAGGGTTCTGGTGTGTGTGTGTGTGTGTGTGTGTGTGTGTGTGTGTGTGGTTTGACTCTTCGAGTTATAGGGAGAATATCAGATAGGGGCTAGAAATGGTATTGTGTGGAGACGAGGAACCAGTGAGAGATTTGGGTGGTGACATGAATAGGAGCTAGGAACATAAGAGAGGATTTAATTGATGGTTTTACTCATAAGGGGCCTTCTGGTTAAATATATTTATGAAATATACTTCATCAATTGGAAAAGGAAATTTTAGGAATTGTGCTAGTACTTTCTAGTTTATGTGAAAGTGTGTCTCATTGGGAAAGGAGGAGCAAGGGTCTTGGGTGTAGTCGTGGGTGGGATAGGTGGAGAATATATCCAGTAATCTATCAGAGTGACTTGTGAACCCACTATATAATATAGGGAGAGCAGAGCAGATTGGTCTAATTGTGTTTATAACAAAGGGCCCTAGGTAGAACAGCACTCTGTTTCCTTGCTATCACGGACCTGATCTGTTAGTATAGAAACTGCGCCCCTGTATGGAGTGTCTCAAAGGAAATAGTGGAGAGGTAGGGAGGTTCTGTGCCAAATTATGCTATCCACCTTCCATTCAGGGACTCCAGGGGGAAATAGGCAGTAGGAATAGAGGCAAAAAGTGAGAAGGGTGTTCTAATGAAGGGGAGGTCAGGAAGAGGTAAGTACCAGCACAGGAAGTCACTGAGCTTGGTGAGCGGGGCTTGATTAGACATGCTGTTATACTGTGTTCTGGATTCTCTGGGAGAAAAAAAAGTTGTGTTATTTACAATTGATCTAAAATTCAGGTCATTTGTCTGATATCCCAAGATGCAGATCCATATCTGTTAGATTCTGGCTGAAACTGGTTGAATTTGCTAGGAGGTTCTGTCTGGTGGCCATTTTTGCCCCTGGGAAAGTCCTACACTTGATTTTTTTAAATAGAGAATGGAAACACATTAAATAGAAAATATAGTCTTTTCAACAAATGGTGTCGTGAAATTGGATTTGCCCTTGCAAAAACATGAAATAGGACCCACGTCTCACCACTTATACAAAAACAAACTCAATATAGATTACTGATCTATATTTAAATTCTAAAAATACAATGATCCTCAAAAAAAAATTTAGGGACAAACTTAAGGACCCTAAAACAAGCAATAATCACACTACTAAAAATAATGAAAACCACCCACAATAACTAAAGAAAAAATAGAGAACTAGGACCTCCTAAAAATATATTTTTGCACATCAATAGAGCTCATCAAAAGAATAAAAAAGGATTCCACAGATGGGGGAGGGATGATACATCTAGTAAAAGGGTAGTATTGAAATGTATATAAAATATCAGCACTTGGTAAGAGACACATGAAAAATTCCATTTAAAAATGGACAGAGGCCTTAAATAAACATTCATTAAAGATGACATCTATGCAGTAAACAAACAAGCTGTTAAAGAAATGAAAAATAAAACACTGATGAAATACCCTCTCATACAGACGTTGATCAGAAATGGAAATGATTTACAAATGCTGGATATACAACTACTAATATACTAGTATAACACTTCCATAAAAAAAATCACAAAGAGAAATACCACACGACCCATTAGTCTCTCTGATGAGAATATACCCCAAAGAAAGAAAGAAAAAAGAAACACAAACAGATATACACACACCTATATTTATAAAAGAACCATTTTAAATAGGAAAGAAAGAGAGAAAAAAAGGAAATAAGCTAATGCCCACCTATGGAGAAATGGATATATGGACTGGCACATACACTCCATGGGATACTATGGATGGATAAAGAGCAATGATGAAACTGTCAAACACCTCATGGCATGGATAAATTTAGATGACATTAACCTCAGTACAGTTAATCAGTTAGTCAATCTCATAAAAACAAATACTATATAAGACCACAACTATAAAAGAAAAGGTTAAGAAAAATGATTTTCTCATTAAAAGTACACTTTGGTGGTTACAGGGCAAAGGGAAGCAAAAGGCAGAAAGGGGGAGAAAGTAGAAAGAGAAACAAATAAATATACATATATAGATATACATGCACACATCCCCACATACAAATTCTGTATGTTGTGAAAATGAAAAAATGGTGTAAAGCAAAATCCATGTCCTATGCATTAATCCTAAAGCCAAAAATAGCAATTTTGAATAAAATAGTTATATATCCTACCACTCCAGGAATAAAACATTGAAGAGGATTGGTGCACATTCGTCTTTAAAAAGGAATACCTGAAAATCTATGATTAAAGTACGAACTTGAGCATATTCCACTTGAATGAGAGACCATCTCAAGAATAAAGGGCACACTGACACTAATGGTGGACCAGGCTAGTTGTGAGGTGGCATCATACAGGAAGAAAGCAAAAGTTACTGGAAACAAGAATGAAAGAAACGACCAGCATGGATGTCAGTAGAGACTCTGAAAATCTGCTCTTTACCTTAGAATAGCTAAATGAAATGGAAGTAAAAGAAGGGAACAGACTTTTTCAAAGGGAATGAGAATACAAGATAAAGTAATATAATACAATCTGCAAATACTTAGAGTTAGAAAACCCAAAGGGAAAGCCATGTTTGGCATTCCTCAAGGTAAAGAACTGAGAAAAAAAAAAAAAAGAAATCTCAAGTTGAAATATTGAAGGAGTTTAGGGCAATATATTAGAACACTCAGAAATCATCAAAATAATATGGAAAGAATACAAAGAGAAACCGTACAAAAACAAACTTTGATTCTCAACCATTTCAGTAGGTAGCATATGATTAAAAATCAAAGGTATTGAAAGAAGTCTAATCTATACGGGAGGAATTGATGGAAAACAAGGTCGAAGAAAAAGAAAAGAAAAATGGAGGTTTTAATAGGATATTGTTATTAATTTCATTTCCTGAGAGGATTGTTATATATGTATATATATAATATGTTTCTTTAAAAGCAAGCCAAAAAAGTTCTCCAGATTCCTTATCCTTCAAACCTAAATAGTAATTTCAGTGACCTAAAAAAAAAAAAAAGAGGAGGAAAAGTAAAATTGAAATGGACTTCGAGTCTTTTAAAAAATAAAGATAATTTTATTTGGGATTCTTACAGCTCTTATAACAATCCATACATCAATTATATCAAGCATATTTATACATATGCTGCTGTCATTATTTTCTAAACATTTACATTCTATTTGAGCCTTTGTTACAGCTCCTCTTTTTACCCTACCTCCTCGACTCCCATCCCCATGACCCTTCGATAAATTATACATTATGATTATTTTCATATCTTACACCAACCACTGTCTCCTTTCCCCTGCGCTTTCTTACCCCCCTTACTCCCCACCTTTCCCCTACCCCCCTGGTACCGCTACTCACATTTCTTGCTGAGGGGTTTATCTGACCTGGATTCCATGTGTCCTGAGTTCTTATCTGTAACTGTGTACATGCTCCAGCCTAGCCCGCAGTGAAAGGCAGGATTGGGGTCATGATAATGGAGGGTGAGGAAGCCTCAAAGAACCAGAGGAATATTGAGTGTTTCATCAGTGCTATACTTCACCCTACTTGACTCATCCCTTCCTTGCAACCCTTCTGTGAAGGGATGTCACATTGTGTACCTATGGGTTTGGGGTCTCTGCTCAGAAAACCCTGGTTCTGAACAATAGTCTTTAGTGACAAATAAATTCAACTCTCACAAAAAAAGAAAGGAAGAAAATGTCTCCGGAAATTGAAGGAATGTCAATTGAGATCCATTAATAATCAGGTGCAACAAAGGGCATACTCATTCCTCAATACCCAAAAGTCTGGAAGAGAGCTACCTTGCCACGTGACTGCAAGAGACCTATGTCTGTGTCAGTACAAAGAAAATAACCAGACAGAATGCGTACATTGTCATACAACATTCTGGAAAATTTTACTGACGATCTTTTAAAAACTAACAAACAAACAACAGGGAACTGTCAGGGATTCAAGCCTAATTCAGAAGATACAATTGAATGAGGAATATTGTTGATATCAGATGGATAGAGGCTGGATGGATGGATGGATGGATGGATAGAAAAGAAAACTAGCAAGATATACCTATGTATTATTGACGATGCAAAGACGTCCAACTGTGTAGATCACAATAAGTTATGAATAACATTGAAAGAAAGGGATTTTCAGGACACTTAATTGTGTTCCTACAGAATCTGTACAAAAACCGAGAGGCAGTAGTTTGAGTGGGCTAAGGGAATACTGCATGGTTTAAAATCATAGAAGGTATGTGCCAGGATTGTACCCACACTTTTTCTATGATAGTTTTGTAATCTATGTACTGAGAAAGTAATCCTATAAACTTTGCTGTATGAAAAAGAGGGTGGCCACAAGGTTAGATCAAGGGTCATTAACAACCCAAACAAAGCAGATGACACAACTTTGCTGAAAATGAAGCGACTTTGAGACATTTACAGATGAAGCTTCCAGATTACATTTGCAAAAATGGCTTTTAATTTGTGTCTAATCATATGGGACTTCTCAAGCATCTAGATGGAAAATCACCATTAGCATTTTTCAGAAGCACAGCTCATAAATGCCTACATCCTCTTTTTCTTTTACCAAGTCTGGCACTAATCATCTCTCCAAAGGCACTCACTATTTCTCTTCTGGGTTTGATACTTCGTTGTTCGTACAGAACTCACAAATAATACTCACAATTATGGGGATTATTAAGGGAGTTAAGACTTACAATATAAGATTAGAGAACTATGTTCATCCACAGCACCTCTTCTGAGCAATGCCCACGGGTGCTTCTTTATTTGGTCTCTAGAGTGACAATATATATTTTAAAACTTGACATTTTTATTCTGTTGTCATATTAATTTAAAATAATATAAGACTATGCTTAAAGAATGTGAACACATCTTCTACTCTTAATTAACTATATTTCAATCACTGCACTTACAGAGAGAGATATTTTGAATGCATTAAAGTTAGTGAAAACTATGGAAATAATCTTTTCAAAGATGATTGGTTATTATTTTGTAAAATTTCTTTTTAGGGTATTTGCAATGTGTAGAAGTATCTAAAAACATCCTAAGATGAGTGAAGTAAATAATGATAAAGTAAGAATTAATAAATAACTAAATTTTAAATATTTCAATTCAAACTGCTTGCAATTCTTTATCTTTAGTAAATATATGGTACATACACATACATTCAATACATTCATTCTTTAAAGTTGAAATATACTTTCAAGATTATGCTACAGTCATACATTTACTGAAACTGTTAAAGTGATTATTCTAGTCTTTCTGGAAGAAATCATAGAGTTGTAATTTTACTAAAAGGCTCTTAATGATGTAACATTTACTGATATTTGAAGCAATATATGTGTAATGGACTATTTGAAGAAATTTTAATGCACTTAGAATATTTTAAAAATAAGAAAAACAGCTACTTGTTTTACCCTCTCACTTTAGTTTAGCAGTGAGAAAGAGCACATTGACTTTTGTCCTTTAATTATCAAATAGAGACTATTTTAAGCTGGTTTGACTAGAGAAACAAATCCAGTGACAGATATATTTGTGTAAGAAAGAGCATTATATCAAGAATTAGTTATATATCAAGAAAATATCCCAGCTCAGTCCAACTCAAGACCATAAGTCCAATACTAGTGCAGAAGTCCTTCTTTTGATTCAAGCACTGAAATACAATGGTGCAGAATTCAGGAAGATCACAGGCCAACCGGGTGCAAGTTATGTGGATCCAATGGCGGTCACATCACAGATGTCTGGCAGCAATCAGGTGCAGCCAGCAGGAGGGTGAGAGCAGAGAGACGGAACGGGTGGTCTCAGTGCCCTCCTTATGAGAAGGTCATGCCCACAAGGAGGCACCATCAGGCTGTGACCTAATTAATAGGTTGAATACCACCACTACACTTTTATATATCTCCAAATTAACATGAAATTATATAACCATCACACAGAGTTAATAAAAGTACAAGATTATTTTCTTTCTAACATTTTTAAAATAATGAAAGCACTTTCAGGGACTCACAAACGTTTTTCATCACATTTTCAATAGCCTTTGTTATTATAATGATTAAACAACCATGTAATATATGTAAGGGGGAAAAAGCACATATTTATTAACAATTCAATTAACCTTGAACATTTGTCCAAGAATTTGGAATTTTTTTCCAAATATAAATCAGTAACAAAGCTAACACACCCTTGAAGAGAAAAACTTCTTCATCTTGAAAATATATAATTCATTTATCAATGGCAGACTGCCTTTTCAAAGGTTGATGTGTTTTCTTAACTTCAAAAATAATCTAGGAGATTTTATCAAGGAATATAGGCTTAATCCAGTAAGTGTAGTTTATAAAAAGCATTCTCATTAAGAAAGTTTAGGCTATACTAATTATTCTTGGATGAGGAAATTACATGAAATTGTATGTAAATAGGTTGGGTTAGTTATCTTACAGGCAAGCAAACTTAATTCCACACATTGTTTCAATTCATCATTCTTATCAAACTAAAATTTGGATTTATCCTTATTTCAGATTCACCACCCACTGTTCATTACTTCATAGGGTCAAGTTTGCAACTTTTATACTCTTACTTGCTTTCCTTTTAAAATATCTGCCACATGCTTTGCAGCTAAACTAAATTACATAGGAGTATGAATTCTGAAAAGAACATCAACTTCAAGTCCTCTGTATTTACTTTTGCCTCCACGTTTGCCAGTGTTTTTTAACGCCTGTCTCATCCAGTGCATCTACACATGGTCTGAAGATTCAGTTCAAATATTACTTTCTCCTGGTAATGGCCTCTTCCTTGCCTTCATAGATTGCATTCATAGATGCTTTCTTTTATTAACCTAAAAACTGTGCCTCTCTCAACAAGAGCAGATCTCATCTTGAAATAGATGCAGTTCTTGTTTATTTTCCCAATACATGTTACCTGCCTGAGGGCAAAGAACTATGCTTTGCTTTCACTAGTTTTTCCTGATCAATCCACACCACTTATTAATAATTAAAGCCTTTATTAACAGCTGGTTCGAGAGGGGACTATCATCCTGAAAACAGTCTTGACCCAGGACAAAGAAAGTACAGGCTTTTTATAAATCAAAGTAGTGGTCTGACTTAAGGGGAGGGATATTCAAGCGGTTACATTTTTATCGAGCTGCCAGGGTAGAGGGGAGCTGGAAGGAACTGCAGGTAATAATTCAAGGTCTAACAGGAACGTTTGCGTTTTTTGCTAATTTGGCAGGCAGAATTGGAAGACATGTGTAGAGAGTCAAGGTCCGTCAGGAAAGCAGGCAGTGTGAGGAGGGGGAAGGGGACTGACTAGGTGCTCGCAGGGCATTGAAGTCAGTTTCCAACTGAATTAGTTAATTGTGCCAGCCTGGCTGATAATCACATGTGGTGCTGGTTGAAAGGCGGAGGGATAAATGGGTGGTGAAGCCTCGCCTTTCGAGTTCTCGGGTCTCTTGTTTTGTGATGGTTGCATCGGGTGCAGGCTGCCTTAGCAGTTCCCTGCTTCAGCTTGCAAGATGGATTTCCTACAAGACATCCCCAAGGAGAAGCCGCATGGATCTATCCCGATGCAGCCCTGGGTGCTGGAGCAGCCATGTGGAGACCCCTGTCAGTGCTGAGATGCTTACACATTCACGGACTCAGCTTTACTCCTGCAGTCGGCATCATTGCCTCTGTTTTGTGAGGTGGAGGACTTTGTGGACTGGTGTTGGGTTAATGGGTTAATGTTGGACTTGTGGGCTTGGGCAGCATTGGGTTGGGATGTTTTCGTGATGCACATTTTCTTTGCATAAAACTCTCTCTTATACATGAGTTGCTGTGGATTTGTTTCTCCAAAGTACCCAGACTAATACACCAACCAAATGGACTTCCTCATTCTAAGCTGGGTTTCTACATCCCCCACTTCTTTCAGTGGGGCGTCAGAGAATGGACTCAGGTTCCTGAGCGAAGGAGCTGCCCTGTGCTGGGAGTGTCACGAGGCAGAGGACTTGGATAAGATTTTGGATAAAGAATACAAGTCAGTTTATGAGGCATGGACCTCGAAGCAACGCTAGCAATATTAAAGCTAAGACACTGGAAGTGCTGCCTAATAGGCAGGTTAACTCAGGTTTCCAAATGAGCTTTCTGTGGTATGAGGATTTTTTTGCACTGGTCTAATCAGTTAAAAAAATTGTCTTTTCTTACTTTTTGCAGAGTTTTCAATTAAGGTTGAGTTAGCATAAAAGCAACAAATCTCCCCTAGAGCAGCACCTAGCCAGCCCTGAGAGAGAAACCATAAGTCCAAGCCTCTAGGATTTTGAAGGACGACCTCAACTAGAGACCCAACTTCCTTATGGAGGAAGTTAACAGTGTATTGCAAGGTACCAATTTCTCCATCAATGTGACGGGACAGGGTTAAACTAATGTCACCTTTTATGAATGCAGCCGTCAAAGAGCTGATGTGCCAGCTGCGCCTAAGCCTACTAGCACAGGTACCATGTTCAGGGTGACTTTTTAACTTTTATATACTAGCCCTGGTGGTGGTGATGGTGGTGTTGGTTAAGCTTAACCCTTCAAGGCCACTAGAGACATTTGGGCAATGTATGGACTATCAAGCACAAAATGGGTTCATTCTGGAAAAGGGAGGGTCCGATACATTTGGCGATCCTGGTGGTGCCAGCTAATCAAGTGGACTTGGGAGCAGAGTAGCTAAGGGACTCATCACAAAGAACTTGAAATACACAAACTTATATATGTAGAATCAGATACATTATAAGTTGAGGTGGTTACACATGAAGCATTCCCATAAATATTTCCTAGCCTTAACGTGGGGAGGGGTGTATTTTGTGGGCTACAACTCCCCATCCTATACACTGTGGGACCCCTGTATGTAAGCACAGCTGACAGTCAGCTGCTAGCTGTGGGTGAGTTAAATTGAGGAGAGAATGCATGTTGGTTACCGTTAACAAAAGAGTGGGGGCAACACTTTCAAGGCCACGGGATCCGTGGTTTAACAGGGGCACAACGTTCAGCGACGCTGAGGGCAGATGAGGAGGAAACAGAGTGCCTTGCAGCTCTGCAATGGGACCAATGGACCTGGGGGGGTTGGGGGGTGGACCTTAAAACAGTTGTTGCATAGTAATCAACACTCTAGGGTCCCATCCGGACTTCTAGTAACGAAGGCCCCCGGTGTTTCTGGGAAACCAGGACGCTGCTGCAGGGGTGGTGATATTGAGAAAAATGGGTTGTAGCTTCCTGGGGAACCGGTGGAGAGGGCCTTTCATTCTAGGCAGAGAGGAGTTGTGTATGGTTTGGGCCGCCTTTTAGGTTCCTTTGTCTAAACAACTCCAAGAAGGGCATGGAAACCATTTAAGTCATTGCAGCCCAAGGGATCATTTCTATTTCCGGGACATAAGTAAAAAGCCTAACGCTGAAGGGTTTTCTCCCCGAAAAGCTTCCACACCCATCCTTTTCATGGCAGTGAGCTTTTACTGAAGTTGCAAACGCTGAACCTGAGTGTCCACGGGATCTAAACGTGACAGAAGTGCCTTTTGAGTTTTTGACAACGTTATTGAAAAAGGCACAAAAATCTGTTCGGATCAAAGCAGCATGGACCTTGGTCTAGGAGAGGTTTTGAACTTGAAGTCCTCTTTTAAAAGAGGTTAAGGTAAAGAAACACAGGACTGGCCTGGCACGAAGCGGCAGACACTGAGCCAGCTTTTTTCGCTGGAGCTTTAACTTCCAGGGGTCTGCAGAGGACACTGCTTTCCATCTGGTAGAGGGCGCTGGCTTGGCGCGCGGGAAATGATTTCGGGAAGGCTGGCCCGTGACCTTTAAGGCTGCCGGAGTAGTCAGGGTCCCTGCCAAGCTGGTTTCAGTCCTTTCTTTTTCATCTTTTTGATGTAGACAGAGCTGGACTTGATGGCACATGCACCTCTTGGGGAGACCGGAGGTGCTTAAGTAGGGACTGGTTAGTTACATTAGCGAGGGTGGGGCTGGTAAGTTGAGGCACCAGAGGCATGGAGTACCCATAAGTACCCATACATTATTTAAAAGAGGTGAGTTTGTTTTTATAGGGGGTACACAGTGTCCACAGAAGGGCAATGGGGAGAGCTTTGGCCATTTTTCCCCATCTCTAGAATTACATGAGCTAATGTGGATTTCATGGTCCTATCCATGCGTTTTAATTGCCCAGAGCTCAGAGTTCGGCAGGCACAGTGAAGCTTTCACTTGACATTGACTGTGAGACTTTCAGAGACCTGGGAGGTAAACACAGACCCATCCTCAGGTCCCAATGACAGTGGGAGTCTGTACTTATGGATACTTTCATTTAAAACAAATTTAGTAACATCGAGGCAGTGTTTTTGTTTGTTTTGTTTCTGGCGGGGAAGGTTTCAGCTCATCCAGAGAAGGTATCCAGAAACGGTAGGAAATACTTGTACCCAAGAGCTGGTGGCTTAATTTCAGTCAAGTTTGGTTTCCAATGTTCACAGTGCCTATTCCACAAAGGCAGGTTTCCGGAGAGGGGTTCGGACCTTGTCAGGCATTTACTTGGGCACATAGCACCCAATTTTGGGTCTGTGGCACAATTAAGTGCTAGAGGTGAGGTGCATACGCTATTTTCCCCCAAATAAGACTGTCTTATATTAATTTTTGCTCCCAAAGATTCGCTAGGTCTTATTTTCAGTGGATGTCTTATTTTTCCATGAAGAAGAATACAGTACACATTTATTGTTTATTGTTTTATTAAAAGAGACCTCACACCTCCAGCTGCTCTGTGGCCAACAGTGAGCTGTGCGGCAGTGCCCGCTGCTATGGTCCAGAGGGGGCCTTATTTTCGGGGAGGCCTTATTTTCTGGGGATGCCTTATATTTCAGTGAGAGGCAAATAGGTCTTATTTTCAGGGGATGTCTTACTTTCAGGGAAACAGCGTAGTATGTTAAAGACAGGAGCGGAGCAATGGAGCAGCTCGTAGGGGCGTCGTGCTCTGGAATTGCTTTACCAGCAGTCAGGCTGTGTCTTTCGGCAGAAGCACTGGTCCTTCCTCCCAGAGAACCTGCAGTTGCTGAGCGAACTGACGTCCTTCTGCCAAATAAGTGGGGGAGTCTGGCAGTGCCAGGGATGGCAGGCAGACAGGAAGAACTGTGGCCTCTGCAATGGATGACAACTACTTTTGCAGGCTGCCAAACATTCTCTAGGAGGGCCAAAATGTCTTCTTTGTTTTAAAATTGCTTTCCATCTGAATTAAGAGGACCTTTTCCCTTGCAAATTGCTTCATGGATGTGAACTGTGGGAGTGGTGGTGGTGGCTGTGGGGGCATTTACTTTTGAGTAAGCACTGATAGGGTTTGGAGCAGTGATTGCAGTTCCAGGTTTTCTTTGTCCCTCATTCAGAAAGCTACTTCCATCTGTAAAGATGGTGGCATCTACCTGCAGCAGGGGACTGGTCTGTTGGGTCTGGTTGTGAGGTGTCTCAGGGGTGTCATTTCCAAGTAGTGGAAGGGTTGGTACTTTGTGTGGCTGTGAAGACAACCCGCAGGTGATTTAGCAATAGGCTGTCGTAGTGTGTTAGTCTGGCAGTTGATTTCCACTGGGCTCCCTGTCTTTGTATTAAGGACTTAACAGTTATACTGTTAATCAGACAACAGTGCTCGGGTTCTCTTGTTTTGTATTAGTCTAGGTACTTTGGAGAAACAAATCCACGGCGACTCACGTATAAGAGAGAGTTTTATGTAAAGAAAAGGTGCATCACGAGAACATCCCAACCCAATGCTGCCCAAGCCCACAAGTCCAACATTAACCCATTAACCCAACACCAGTCCACAAAGTCCTCCACCTCACAAAACAGAGGCAATGATGCCGACTGCAGGAGGAAAGCTGAGTCCATGAACGTGTAAGCATCTCAGCACTAGCAGGGGTCTCCACACGGCTGCTCCAGCACCCAGGGCTGCATCGGGATAGATCCATACGGCTTCTCCTTGGGGATGTCTTGTAGGAAGTCCATCTTGCAAGCTGAAGCAGGGAACTGCTAAGGCAGCTGCACCCGATGCAACCATCACAAAACAAGAGACCCGAGAACTGATTAAGTTACACTGATATACATAAGTCTTGGATGAGTGTTAACTTATCAGCTTCTTTGACATGCTCAGAGGCATGCAGGCCATCCAGAGGACAGTGGGTTTAGTCTTTTTGACAGGTAAGCAGACTATTGTTTCCCTGGAATCAATGTTTGAGTAAGGACCCTTCTTGCCACTTTCTTATGCTCCTGCACAAACAGGTGGAATGACTTGTGTACATCCAGGAATGCAAGCGTCAGGGCAATGACAGGGCTCTTTTAGCAACTGAGATGCATTTTGCTGTGTCTGTTTTCATTCTAGGGCCTCTATCCCAGCAGCTGCCTGAAAAGGGGCTGTGCAGTGTCTGCAAGCCCTGAGATTCATCATTTACAATATCCTACTGCTCCTAGAAATTCCCCGAGCTGCGTTTTTGTCTGTGGATGGGGGATTTGCAGATTGGCTGTTTTGTCAAGTAAGGTTAGCTCACATTTACCTTGCATCAGTCAGTATCCAAGAAAGGCAGCCTGTAAGAAAGCAAAGGTGGGCCTTCTTACCTGAGACTTTTTACTTTCTCTTCTGTAGCAACTACAATAAATCTTTAGTGCCTTGTAGGCAGCTAGCCAAAGAACTAGTGGATAGAAGCTAGTTATCTACATATTGCAGAACAGGGTGTGCAGACACAAAAGGTCTTCAGTCTTTGCTGAGCACTTCTCCAAAGAAGATTGGGAACGGTTTGAAGTCCTGAGGGAGTTGACCTCAGGTTGACTGGGAGGTCACATTAGTTTTTGGGTCAGTCACTCAAAGGCAAACATGAATTGACTGGCAAGCTGTAAAGAGAAGAAGGCATCCCTGAGGTATGTTACAGTGAGGAAGATAAAGTCGAGGCAGAAAGCTCAACAAGATGTATGGGCTAGGCACTATGGGTGAAGGGTCTTTACCACTTCATTGACTTTTCTTAAGTCTGAGGCAGGCAGTGATCATCAATCTTAGGTTTTCAGACAGGGAGGGAAGGAGTGTTAGACGGAGATTTGCATGGCAGCATGAGTAATTTAACTGCAGACGGGTCAGAGAAGGAGACGACAGCATGGAGAATAAGGGCTGTCCGGGACTACAAAGTGTGAGTGAGAAACAGTTTTATGTCCTCGGCTCACAGCCCTAGCAGTGGAGAGAGAGTAGAATTTAACTTGGCCAGTGACTACATGAATCTGTGCAATGTTGTCAGAGAGGGGCCCATGCAGCTGTTTAAGAACAGAAGGTTCTGCTCCAGTATTTACTAGAAAGGGCACAGATTGACTCCCTATATTTGTGGGGACCATGGGCTCTTGGGGGCTGAGTAAGATAGAGCCCTGACCTTCTTATTCAGTGTTTTGTGTGGTTAAGGTGAGGATAGAGACAGGTGTAGAGCAAACCTACATCTAGCAAAGCCTTTTACATTTTGTAGTGTTTTGGATCTTGGGCACAAAATGCAGAATCAAAGCTAGAGTGGCTGCACAGGCATTTTGAGGGACCAGGGATCAAGATGAGTGAACATTTTTTATAATTGGTGAGCTTTTGTGCTTATGAGAATACACCGGTGGTAAATGTCCAGGGCCCTCCACCCTGGAGGTGGAAGTATAGAAAAACAGACTCAGTGAGGGATGTTAAGACCTGGGGGTTTTCATTAAAAGGAGCCTGGGTGGGGGTGCATTTCAGTTACAGAGAAGGGAACACAAACAAGGCAAGGGCAGCCTGGCAAATTATCAGGAGGGCCAGCTTCTTGTAGGGGAAGGACTGGGTGAGGGAAACTGGAGGAGAGTCTTAGATCAGGGGGAACTCTGGCTGTTCATGGTCCATGGGACAGAAGGCAGGTGGCCCAGGGGGAGAGGGCAAGGGAAGAGAGTGTCTTTTCCCTGCTGCCACCTCTGCAGAGCTGAGGGAGCTGGGCTGGTAGCCTGGTGGGGTTTAAGAAGAAATCGGGGGAGGTGGAGTAGTTGAAAAGGAGAGGCAATATCAGAAGGAGGCAAGGATGGGGGAGATCTTCAGTAAGGGTCACTTTGTTTTAGAAACGTGCAGCAAGTCCAGGATGAAAGAACTTGTGTTTTAGCAGAGGAAGTAAAACAGGTTTTTAACCATGGAAGGAGTAACTCAGCAAGGGCAGGCTATTGATTACCATAAGGGATGATCAGGGTGACCAGGGTTAATTGTGACAATGGCTTAAATGTGAGCAACAGTAGAAGAGTTAAACCTGTTTGGCAGCCAGCCAACATGGAATGCTGGCCACTTCATATCACAGTGTGGAGGTGGCTGGGGGAGAACTTTTCTCCATAGTCACTAGTGTAGGCTTTTGAGAAAATTTTAATCAGACACTCCAGGCAAGTGTGTGGAGCAAAACGGGAGGTTCCCATAATTTAAGCAGAAAAACTACACAAGAAATAGAAATTGATTTTTGTCCAGCATGAGTTTAAGGAAAGTCTCTTGAAGGAGAAGTTCCCACGAGGAGGAAAATAAATTGTTGCCTGAATGAATTGGTGAACCCAGGTATCACTTTAAATCCTCTAACAGAGAGCACAGGAAAGATACAAATAGGGCTAGAAAGATAGGCTTAAGTAGGGTGGTGTGGTAGTTACATAATCTGTTGTCTATTTGAGATTTAAGAGTAAAGGGGTGGAGATTAGCCTGTCAATCAGGTTGCAGCATAGTGACCTCATTTGGAGGCACTAAGGAGATAAATAGCTCACAGGAGGCAGGACACATGCTTATTCCCTGAGAGACATTCCTGAGATAAGCACATGGAGCTATGCTGATGCAGCCAGAGCACTGGGAGCTGTAGGAGCCACGTAGAGACCCCTGTCAGTGCTGAGATGCTTCTGCCACCACTCGATCCACAAGATTTTCCACCCACTGGACTGTGATCTTCCTGCATTCGGCATTATTGGATGGCTGCATGAGTCTAAAGAGGAATTTATAGACTAGTGTTGGACTTATGGGCTAATATTGGACTTATGGATTTGATCTGGACTGGGCTGCTTTCTTAATATGCAATTACTCTTTATATAAAGCTTTTTCCTGTACACATATGAGTATCTATGACTTTGTTTCTCTAGTCTACCCAGACTAACGCAGGTGGGCAGACTTTTCAGCTGGCTGCTGCCAGTGCTTTGTGGGGCTGCATCCAGCTTCAGCAAACACTCTTTGCTCTCCATGGGGGAAAAAGGAGGGTGGGCCACAGCCTGTTGCTGCCTACTCCCTGTGAGGGAAGCAAGAGGGGCTGAGCTGGAGCTTCCGGGGGTTGTGCTGATTGAGGGCTGCTGAGCCAGAGCAACCCCAGCGAAATAGTCTGGGCCCTGGAGTGCCACAGAGGGCACCCTCCACCAGAGGGAGCCAGAGGGAAGCTAAAAGAACACTCCACAGTAGCAGAGAAATCTGCTGGGGAGAGGGGCTCCTTAGCCTCCTAAGGTGCAGCTGAGCCACAGAGCAAGGGGGGCACAACTGAGCTGCCTATGGGCTGCTGAGAGTGTTTTCAGGATATCAGTGCCACTGAACAGCCAAGAAGAGAGTGACCCAAAAGATAGAAAACAGGCCAAGATAAACTGGTTTGAGTGGGGCTTATTCCTTAGGGGCAGTGACTATTAGTCCAAGAGCCAGACTACATACAACAGGACTACTGATCGCAAGGCTAAAGAGAAAGCAGGAGCCCTGCTTTGAGGAGGACCTTGTAGATCGGTGTCCAACATATGGGCTAATGTTGGACTTACGGCCTTGGACTGCACTGGGTTGGGATGCTTTCTGAATGTACACTTACCCTATATATAAAACTTTCTCTTATACATAATGAGTTTCTGTGGATTTGTTTCTCTAGTCTACCCAGACCAACACATAGGGATTCAAATGGGCTTTGTCATGGCCTAAAACGCAAAATAGAAATAGACTAGTGCTTTAAAATGTTGTGTGCTTCATCATGGTAACAAAAATGGGAAAATTATGGTTGGCATCACTGGACTAGAAAACTCAGAACATGTGTAGGAGGAAGCCCTTTCAGAAACTAGATAGGTGAGATTGGATTTTTGACATAAATGTGTGGTATAAGCATTGGGCTATTAAGCACAAGTTTCATAGTTCAAACCAACCGGCTTTTCCAGGGGAGACATATAAGGCCATCAGTGCCATAACGAGGTACAGTCTTGGTTACTATAGTGCCATTATGAATCAGAATTGTTTTTAGAGCAATGGGTTTGATTTTGGGGTGTGATAGAGAACCACTCACATTCAGAGTATCATGGAAGGCCACTCTCTTTGATGCTTTGCTATAATGTAATGTCAACTTGGCTTCCTTTTGAAATCATTGAGCCAAATACTACTTGCACTAAATCATTCACCGCAAACTTTTCACTTGCTGCACATGTAGCTTTCAAATTAATGAAAATCATTTAAGTAATTTCCTTCAATAAAGCGGGTCAAGTAAAAACAATATACATCTGTTCCAAATGACCTACAAATTTTCAAAGACACAGTTAGGTACAAATCCTGTTAATAATCCAGGGATTGATTATCTGGATTTAAAAGAATAATTTTGATGGGTCAAAAGAGGGGTAGAAAGAGTTACGTGCTTGATTACTAGCTAAAAGTTGGTCAACAAACCCACTCGCAACTTCCTAGGAAGAAATTGTGTAAAGTCACAGTCTTGACAATTTTATGGGCAGTTCTAGTTTGCACACACTGGGTTACCATGAGTCATGATGTACTCAATGGCAACTAACAAAAAACAAGACCCAAGAAAATAATATATATAAAATTTTTAAAAACTTTGAATCATGGTAATTAAAAATAAATAAATGTATCACCTTTAAAACAAATCCTTTGAAATTTTATATTCATGTATTTTATATAATTTTAATTAGATTTATTTCTATTTTATTTATTGGCAATATTAATTAAAATATAACTCTATGTTGGCTTATTTGGAGTAAAACTTTCTGGACATCACTTTACAGGGACTTTTAATTTAAAAATTAATTTTGATCCTTTTAGCATTTTTACATGTTATATATTGTATTTTTATTGATTCAAATTCACCCATCTATATTTCCATTTTATGTCTAGAGATATTTATCCTATATATCAGTTTAAAATATTTTAAGTATAAAATATGATTATATTCATGGTGTACTGTGAGGATTTAAATGTATAGACTGCTGTCTTTCAAATTAGTTTGCAAAAAGTGGAATTTTTATGATAATAGGTAAGGGTTCAAGTACAACTCTGTTAACTGATGTCAAGAGAGTCATTTAAAAAGAAATGACAAAAATAAATTTTCATTTATGTTGGCAAAACTCTAAATTCAGTGAAGGCCTAATAATCCTAACCAAATTCCCTGTCAATAAATCAATTCTGATTCATAGTATCTCCAAGACGATATTTGAGGCTTTTAATCTTTATAGGAGCGGATAACTTCATCTTTCTCCCCAGGAAGTGCTGATGAGTTTGAACCACTGAACTTGTGGTTAACTGATCCCTGGTAGTGCCACCCAGTCAAATAAGTAATATGAATTCTACCCCAACCTGGTATTAATAAGGTATTACCCCTTCTTCTATATCTCTGTTATTAAAAAAAAAAGTTCTGATGAAACATAAAACCTAAATACTATTCAGAGGGACTATAACATAGTATCCAAAATGGCCATATGCAAAATATTTTGTCATACCAAGAATCAAAGAGACAAGGAAATATGTCTGCCAGATAATGGGAATATCTCCTCAGAAACTAACAGAGTGATTTTACTAGGAAGAATGTCTTGCACTTGTGGTACTGAAAAATTCAATTTAATAGCTAAGTACACCTGTTTCTTAAAGTGGGAGCACATCATTGCCTGCTGACAGACGTCCTTTTATCCTTGACCAATTGTACTGATCACTTCTGTGAGCCCCACTCCTCTCCAGCACAGCAGTTCTTCTTCCAGCTCCTGGGGCGACCCAACCTGCCAAGCCTCTTACCTTGCTGACCTCTAGAGGCGCTGGCAGAGAGCAGATTGCACCGGCAGTTGTTACAGACATAACCAGTACCCAAGCTTCACTTTCCACCACTTTTCCCTTCTTCCTTCTTTCCTGATTTGTTCTCCAGTGCCCTGTCCCAACATGTTTCCCACCCTCCACAAAGCACACATTCACATAGAATATCACTCACAAAGGAGCAGGAATCCCCACCCACAAGGCAGTTCTCTCCCACTTCCAATTCTAGTGTCCTCTCCAAGGGCAACCCCACCTCCCTGAGCATATGCCTCCCCCTCTTTTCCTCACAACACAGGTAAAAATAGGCATGCCTGTAGATTTTGGTATACCCATCCTCCAAAAGGTCTCTGTTTTACTTGTTTCTTTCATCTCTCAGGATATAGGCACACCCACATTCCTCTACCACAGCAAAAAATCAACCCACCCAAACACAAAACTTCAGCACCCACACCCAACATACATCCAAGCCATTTATTTTTTGGTTCCTCATTTTCCTTGAGCGTACCGACATCTTTTCCTGCTCTCTCATTTATTTTTGTGAAATATATTCCCATAAAACTTATTAATTCTGATTTTGCATCTTAAAATACAATTCTAATTACTGTATATGCTTGTGTATAAGCCGTTTTCCAGCACATTTTTAACAGTTTTTGTGGTAAAATTAGGTCCCTCAGCTGATATTTGGGATGGTTTATACTTGAGTATATATGGCATTTTGAAAATTCAGTTGAACTATCCAGAAAGCCACTTATTACTATAATTACTTTAAATGTATTCTCTATCTTTTTCTTTCCTACTTTTCCCACATACCTATCTCTCTCTATTTTCTTCCAGCTCACCACCATGTTTTCCAAATCCCAGTAAACCTCCCGTATCACTAGGCAGCAGTAACTACCTCTATTAAACCCAGCAGCTGCACCCCATAAAATAGCTGAAAAAAATGTCCAAGAAACAGGAGTCAATGGTTGTAAGCACAAACAAACAAACAAAACATCCAAAACAAACAGACAAACAAAAACCACTGAAATGGAATACTCTAAAGAAGAGATCTTGAAACGACCAGGATCAGAATTCAGAAGAACAGTGTTTAGGTCTCTTTTAAAATATGTGAGAACAATTACAATCATGAGAACAATGGAAGAAATTGAAATATCAAAATACTTAAACCAAAAGGAATCTCAGAAGGTAGACAACGAGATGACAGAAATAAACAACATAATAACCAGAGGAACTGAATGGAACACAATGGAAACTGAATCAGTGAGTTTAAAGTCAATCACTCAGAGCACAACTGACCAGACAAACAGGGAACAACAAGGAATCAGAAGAAAGTCTGAGAACAATGTATGACAATTTCATAAAAGCAATCTATGTCTGATCGTAATCCCGGAACAGGAAGGAAAAAAAAGATCTAGAAAGAAAATAGTACAATCATCTTAAAATAGTACAATCATCTTAAAAAAGTGTCCAACATCAAAATATAGGAAAAAAATAACTACTCAAGGAGCTAAGAAAAACCTAAATAGGTTAGATCCCCAAAGAAAAACATCTGAACATATTGTAGTCAAACTTTCTATTCAAGAGTTCTGAGGGCAGCTGGGGCGGGGGAGGGGAGTGTTGGGGGTGGGGGGGCAGTGGCGAAGACCAGTCACCTACAAAATAAATCTAATCAGGATGCTCTGAGATTCTCTGTAGAATCTATGCAGGCAAGAACACAAAGAAATGACATATTTAATATTCTGAAGTTAAAAAATACTACTGACCAAGAATACCACATCTAACACAATTATCTTTTTACTATGGGAGAGAAATATATGTATTTATAGACAAGAAAAAATATATAGTAATTTTTATAAGCAAGACTGGCATTACAAAACCATTAACCATTAAGGATAGAAAATCAACAACAGCAGAAAAACCTTAAAGTAGGACAGAACCTCACTGCCCAGAAACAATATGAAATTAAAGCAGCAGTCAAAAGAGCAGAGAAACAGAGGAGAGAAAGGATACCAGTACAACCACACAAGGAAAGGAAAAATTAACCAGACACAAACAGTAAAATGACAGCAGTAAACCATATATGTCAATAAAAACACTGAATGTCAATGTATTTATTGCACAAATCAAAAGACAGAGAATAGCAAGTTGGAAGAGAAAACAAGACCAATGTATATGTTGCCAACAAGAGACAAGCCTTAAACAAATCTTAGACAAAATCTGAATAAAATAAAAGGATGGTGAAAAATCTCTGAAGCCAATGGCAACCATAGGAAAGCATGAGTGGCAATATTAATTTCTGTTAAAATAGACTTCATTGTGAATAACACAATGAGAGATAAGTATGGAAACTACTTAACGATTGGAAGAACAATATATCAGGAATCTATAACCTTAATGAACATATACACACCCAATGAAACTCCCTCCAAAAATATATTAAATTCTCATAGTATTGAAAACAGAAATCAACAGCTCAACAGGAATAGTGGGAGACTTCAAAATACCACTCTCAACATAGACAGGTAATAAGTAAAGAAACTCCAAACAGAACACAGTCACAGAGCTAGATCTCTTAGACATATACAGAGCACTCCACCTAACATATACACAGTATATATTCCTCACCTCATCAGTGCACATGCTACCGATGCTAAAATAGAGCCTATGTTAGGACACAAGGTGAGCCTCAGCAAGTTCAAAAGCATTGAGACCCTACAATCTATTTTCCCAATTCACTATAAAACTGGAGATCAACCATAGGAACATAACATAAGAACAGGAACATAAAACTGCACACATGGAGACTGAACAGTATACTACTTAAAAAGATGACGGGGTAATAGATCAAATAAGGGAAACAATTAAGAAATTCATTGAAACAAATGACAATAAAAGCATTTATCAGAGGGAAATTTATAAGAATCACTGCACACAGAGGAAAAATCCAAAATCAACACTTTAACACACCTCCAAAAATTAGAACAAGGGCAGTAACTCTCTAAAAACAGAAGAAATGAAATAATAAATATTAGAGTATGAATGAACTTGAAAATGGAAAAAATAAACAAGACAAAAATTTAGTTCTTTGAAAGTACTAGCAAATTGAAAAACTTATAGCTAACTTAACAAAGGAAAAGAAAGAGAAGATGTAGGTAAATATTTAGAAAAAGTGACATCACAATAGATCCAAATGGAATAGAAAGAATAATAATAATAACACATTACTAATAAAGCCTGTACTCCAACAGGTTTGATAATCTCGACGAAGTGGACAAGCATCTAGATACACTACCAACCCCAATGAACCCACCACTCTGTCCTTTTGTTGTACTAGAATGGCTTGTGCAGGAAGCTTTACCACTGATATTTCAAATTTTAGAAGCGTGACTACAGAAAAGGAATTGGCTGCCCACTTTGGAGGAAGCCGGTGAAACTTTATGCATAACTATGAAACATTGTCAGATACTAAAGGCCTAACGAATGGATGCAGAGCATTGTCGGAGATAAACCTGAGGCTGGTCCTCTGGTCAGAAGGCACTTAAAATATGTCTGAGGAGAAGCTACGTTCTCTACTTCCTAAAAGTAGAGGTAACCATAGTGGTGTGAATGGAATAGTGGCCGATGGAGTGGAGCCTTCATTAGCTGATGAAGCAAAACTAAAGTTAAGCAGAAACAACTGCATAAATATAATACTTGGAATTAGGAATCTAGGAAAATTGAAAGTCATCACAACTGAAATGAGATGCATAAAATTCAAATGCTAGCCTTTAGTGAGTTGAAATAGACTGCTGCTATTGATCATATATTTACTATGCTGGGATGACAAAAGACAAACAGCTTTGCACCGAGTCAAAATGAACATTTCAAGGTCTATTCTGAAGTACAATGCAGTTAGTGATAGAATTATATCTCAGTCTTCAAGTAGATCCAATCAATATAACTACTTTTCAAATTTTTGCACCAACAAAACATACTACTGATGAAGTAATTGAGTCTGAAATTGATGAAGCATGAAATCCGATGCACTGATAAAGGGTGATTGCAATGTGAAAAATGGAAACTAAGAGGAATCAACGGAAGTTGGAAAGTCTGGTTTTGGAGAAAGAAAAGAAGCTGGAGATCACATGATGAATTTTGCAAGACTAATGACTTGTACATAGCAAATATCTGTTTTGTTCAAGAACACATTCCCCCTGTAAACACAAACTTGAAAAGAGTGTACCTGATTGTCACTCTTATTTAAAATCCTGTTGGAAGCATTAGCCAGATTTATTAGGGAAAAGAAAGAAGTCAAAGAAATGCAATTGGGAAAGAAGTGGAGTCTATTTGCAGTTGATATGATCTCATGCAGAGAGAACTCTAAGGACGCCGTACAAAGATATTGGCCAAAAATAAGGGATTTGATACAAAATACACAAGCAGAAATCAACCATATTCCTATATCAGGTAAGAGAGCTCCAAGAAAGACATCAAGAAGACAATACCCTTTAAAATAGCCACACAAAAGATTAAATACTTAGGAACAAATCTAATCAAAGAAACAAAGACTTGTATATATATAAAAAATTACAGGACATCATTTGAAGAAGCCAAAAGATGAAACCACTATTAGAAGAAGCCAAGACCTATGCAAATGGAAGGGGTCCTGTGCTCATGTGTGCTATTATCGTTGTTAGGTGCCGTTGAGTCCGTTCAGACCCATGGGGATCCTAGGAGCAATAGAATGAAACACTTCGTATTGCTGTGCCGTCCTCCAAATTCTTCCTCTGCTGGAGCCCATTGTGACAGCCCCTGTGATACGCATTTAAAAAACGTCTTCTTCATTTTCACTTCCCCTCTATTTTTTTAAAAGATATTTCCGTATTGGGTTTTTTTTCAGCTTTTTAAAATTAATCATTCAATTGTATTAAGCACACTTGTACATATGTTGCCATCAACATTTCCAAAACATTTTCTTTCTACTTGAGCCCTTGGTATCAGCTCCTCTTTTTCCCCTCCCCACCCCCACTTTTCCCCCCTTGTAAATATTATTGTTATTATTTAGTGTCTTACACTATCCGTTGTCTCCCTCACCCACATTTCTGTTATTCATCCTCCTGAGGGGTGGGCTATTTATCCAACCTTGTGATGTGTTCTGATTTTCTCTCCCTGACCGCCCCACACCATCACCCTACCCTCATGATATCACTACTCTCACTGCTGTTCCTGAGTACTGCCCCTCTAGTTTACCAAGTATGATGTCCTCACCAGGAGCTAGTCTCTCTTGTCAACATGTCCAAAGAATGTCAGTCAAAGTCTTGCTATCCTTGCTTCTTTGGAGCACTCTGACTTCTTTCCAGACAGATGTTTGCCCTTTTGGCAGTCCATGGCAATCGCAATATTCTCCCGCAAACACATAGATTCCTCTTCAGTCATACTTACTCAATATCCAAGTTTCACATGCATATGATGCAATTGAAATGCCATGGCTGGGGCCAGACACACCTTAGGCCTCGGAGTACTTTCCTTGCTCTTCAATACTCTAAGGTAGTCTTCTGCAGACATTTACCCTCTGCAAAGCATCTTTTGATCTTTTGACTGCTACTTCTATGAAAATTGGTTGTGGGTTAAAGCAAGACAAAATCCTTGACAACTTCAATCTTCTCTCCATTTATTATAGTGTCTGATTTTGTATTCATGACATTGAGTTGTAATCCATACTGAAGGTGGCAATTTTTATCTTTATCAACAATACTTCAAGTCCTCCTCAATTTCAGCATGCACAGTTGTGTCACCTGCATATTGCAGACTGTTAATAAGCCTTCCTCCAAATCTGATGCTACATTATTCTTCATATATTTGCTTTTTGGTTATTTGTTCAGTATGTTAGACTGGTTTGACAAAGGAAGCAAAAACAGAGACAGTCACATGCATAAAAGAGAGCTTTAGATTAAGAAATCACATATCAAGAAAACAACCCACTCCAGTCCAACTCAAGTCCATAAGTCCAACCCTAGTTCAGTAAGTCCCTCTTCAGACTCATGCAGCCACATGCAATGATGCAGAATGCAGATATAGCACAAGCCAATGGGTAAAAAGTCACGTGGGTCCAATGCCTGTGGTGGAAGCATTACAAGGTTCTGGCAGTTCTCAGAATGGCCCACCAGCAGGAAAATGAAGGCAGAGAGAGAAGCAGGGGAGGTTCCCAGGGCCCTCCTTATGAGAAGACCATGCCCACAAGGAGGTACCTGTCACCCTATTGACAGGTTGAATACCATGCCTGCATATTTCTATATCTTCAAGTTGACATGAAAATATGTGAATACCACATTCAGCATACAAATTGAATGCGTATGGTGAGAGGATACAACCCTGGTTTACACCTTTTCTGAATTTCAACCATGCAGTATCCCTTTATTCTGTCCCCAACTGTCTCTTGATTCATGACAAGTTTTTCAAGAGCACAATTAAGTGGTCTCAAATTCCCATGCTTCTCAAGGCTATTCACAGTTTGTTATGATCCATACAGTAGAATGCCTTGGCATAGCTAATAAAACAAAAGTAAACTTCTTGCTGATATTCTTTGCTTTCAATCAAATACAAGCGACATCAGCAATGATAACCCTACATCCAAGTCTTCTTTTATATCCACCTGAACCTCTGGCAATGTACTTTTGCAACAATGATTGGATGATCTTCAGCAACATTTTCCTTGAAGGTAATCTCAAAACTATTGTTCTATAATTTGAGTACTCTGTTGAATCACCTTTCTTTGGAATGGGCACAAATAAGGATCTCTTTCTGTCAGTTGGCTGAGTAGCTCTCTTCCAAATTTCCTAGTACAGGAGAGTGAGTGCTTTCAGTGCTTCATCAACTTGTAGAAATGTTTCAGTTGGTATCCCATGAATTCCTAGGGCCTTGTTTTGGGATAATGCTTTCTATGCAGCTTGAACTTCTTCCTTCAGCATCATTGATTTCTGCTCATAGGCTACCTTTTAAAATAATGGAATATTGACTTTTGGGGGAGGAGGTGGTATAATTATTTTTTGGATTCTTTACATTTTTGATGCCTTTTGCATAGTTCAATATTTTACTTCTATAATCTTTCAATATTTTGACTCAAGGCTTGATTTTTCTCTCTTGAGTTCTTTTAGTTTAAGATATGTTAAATGTGTTCTTCCATTTTGATTTTCTAACTCTAGGTCTTTGCAACATTTCGTTATATTGTTTGACTTTGTCTTCTCAAGCTACCTTTTGAAATTTTCTGCTTGGCTCTTTGATATACAGTGAACCCTCGCCACTTCGCGCTTCGACTTCCGCGGCTTCACTCTATCGCGGTTTTTGCGTAACAGCGCATGCTCTGTCATTACTGCCACTGATTGGCTCATACTGTACACGCTTCTGTCTGCATCGCTTCGTATCGGAGCTACGTATCAGATGCATTTTTGCTTTTGTACTGTAATTGTTTGCGATTTTAAAGAAATTTTATCTAAGCCCTATGATGGCTCCTAAACGAGCTGCTTCTTCTAAGCCTTCTGACAATAAAAATAAGCGCCAGAGGAAGATTATCACCATCCAGGAAAAGGTAAAACTTTTGGATATGATCAAAGATGGCAAGAAAATCATGGAGGTTGCACGCCATTGATTATTTGTAAAAACTATGTATAATAATACTGTATGTGAAATATGTAATACTGTAAACTAGATGCCATAAATAAAATAATAAATGATAATGGTAACATCCAAAATGTTTTACTGTATTTTCCCTTTTTCGTTTAATAAATTGGGTAATACGAGTGTAATGGTGACTAAAGGGTGTTTTTTCATGTCCTCTATGCTCTAACTACGAAAATATTTGATTTACAAATAAGGAATCCTACTTTGCGGAATTTCATTTATCACGGTAGGGTCTAGAACCGATTAACTGCGATAAACGAGGGTTCACTGTAATCATTTTTTCTATTTGCTTTAGCTATTACACAATTAAGACAAAGCTTCAGAGTACCTTCTGATATCTGTTTTGATCTTTGTTTTTTTTCCTGTCTTTTA
Source organism: Echinops telfairi (assembly GCF_000313985.2). Lineage (NCBI taxonomy): Eukaryota > Metazoa > Chordata > Mammalia > Afrosoricida > Tenrecidae > Echinops > Echinops telfairi. The sequence continues at coordinate 32,980,110 of NW_022111324.1, read as the reverse complement.
AATGACTTTTTGCTTTCTCTCTCTCTCTCTCTCTCTCTCTCCTTTCCCCGAGGTTAAGAGTGGCTTTATTAGGGTAGAGAAAGAGCTCCCGGGGCTTCCCAGACCCAGTTAGGTCAAGGAAATCGCTTTCTCAACGAATGATGTTCTAGATGTCCTCCTACAGCCTATCAGGTCTTTGGCCATTACTGTTCAATTTAGCAAATATGTTCTTGAGATATTTTTGGAAATCAGGTGGGATAGACTCCATGTCATATTTTAGCTCTGCTGGATTTGTTTTAATTTTCTTTAGCTTTACTTTGAGCTGACTTATGAGCAAATGATGGTCTGTTCCCCAGTAATCCCCGGGCCTGGTTTAAGCTGGTGCTATTGAGTTTCTCCATCATCTTTTCCCAATCTGAAGGGAATTTTAATTTTGTGTATTCAATCTAGAGAATTCCCCTTGTGTAGGTGTTGTTTGTGTTTTGGCAAAAGGTATTTGGTATCAACTATTTATTAGTCTTGCAAAATTATATCATACGATATCCAGCTTTGTTTCTATCACTAAGACCCTCCTTTCCAACTAGTGTTCTTTTATCTTTGTTTCCAACAGTTGCATTCCACCTGCTAATTATAATCAATGCATACTATTTCATGTTTAATCAATTTAAAACTGAAGATGTGTCAGAATTCTTAAATGTTTTCATCACTAGTTCTTGAGGTTGGTGCAAAAATTTAAATAAGAGTTGTATCGATTGGGTTTCTTATAATGCAGACAGATACAATTCTATTACAGACTGCATTTTTCAAGATTTATTTGAAATGCCCTTTTTGAAAATGAATGCATTGTGTAATTCCTTGCATAGTAAACCATGACTTTCTGATCCATACCAGACAATTTCAGCTCACAAATGACTAGAATATCATTTCTTATGTATTCTATTTCAGTTTTGATGACTTCCAATTTTCCTACATTTATACTTTATACATTCCAAATTCCAAGTATTAGTAGTTTCTGAAGCTGTTTCTTTTTATCTATCATTGTATCCCATTAGCAGATGAAGATTCCGATGGCTCATCCCACTGGCTTTTTTCCTTTCACATCACCATGGCTGAATCAACTCTGAGAAGGCAGCTGCTCCTCAGTCAAATTCTGAGTCCTCTCTGACTCAAAGGGCCTATCCTCAGGCACTATCTCTGACAATGACCTGTTTCCCTTTATTAGGCCTTCTGTATCTGACATTGCTTCAATGCTATCCATAAAGTATTCTGAGGCTACTTCTTCTGAAGGGAGGATTAGTCTTCATTGTTCTTAATCTTTAAACTCCACTGAACCCTGTTTACTTTCAGTGACTCTGTAGCATTTGAAAACCCATTATCTTAGCTTTCAGCATCCCATCAATACACAAACTACCACAGTACAACAAATTGACAGACAAGTGGTCAGACTTTCAAGTGGGAAGGCTTGCACTATCCAATCACAAAACCTAATACATTCATTAGACTTTCAGTTTCAGATATTGTGTAGAAAGTATGCATAATATTTTCAGGGGCTACTTCCTATGAAGCAAGTAATTGGTTTCTTTTTAATTGTATGTTCTTATTCTGGAGTATCCATTGAAGCCTATTCATTTGGGGTGACCCTGCTGGCATTTCAAATACCAGTTGCATAGCTTCCAGCATCACAGCACCACATAAGCCACCAGAATATGACAAACTGACAGACAAATGATGTATTGTTTTTGAATAGGAAGAGTTAATATTGTGAAAATTTCAATACTGCCTAAAGCAATCTATAAATATAATCCAATTCCAATCCAAATATAAATTCACTCTTTAAAAAATGGAAAAACTAATTACCAATCTCATATGGAGAGTGAAGTACCACAGGATAAGCAGATGCCTTATCAGAAAAAAAAGAAAAAAGAAAGAAAAGAAAACAAAATAAGAAGCCTTGTACTACCTGATCTCAAAACCTACTACATATCGACAGTCGTCAAAACAGCTTGGCATTGCTACAATGATAGGTGCATAGACCAATGGAGCATGATAGAAATCCCAGATATAAAAGCATCTATCTGCAGGCAACAGATTTTCAACAAAGGACAACAACAGCAAAAACATTAAATGGGAAAAGGTCACCACTTCAACAAATTGTGCTGGATAAACTGGATCTCTATCTTCAAAAGAATGAAACATTATGCATGCCTTGCACCAGGCACACACACACAAATTCAAGATGAATTAGAGATCCATTTTTACATCTTAGAGTTATAAGCTAATCAAGGAGAAAAGTGGTACAAACTTAAGAGCCCTATTGCAGAGCATACATGGACCACTAAATATAATAAAGGAAGCACCCACAGTGGAAGACAAAATAGATTGGGACCTATTAAAAAATATGTGCATAAAAACACTATATCAAAGAGTAAATGAGAACCCAAAATTGGGGGGGAGGGGAATCTTTAGTAATGACACATTGGACAAGGGATTAACTACTAAAATCTATAGAATTCTGCAACAATTCGATGAGGAGGAACTAATAACCCAAATTCAAAGGTGGACAAAGAACATGAATACACCATTCACAAGGAATTATGCTCAAATAGCTAACAAATATATGAGGAAGTGCTCATGATCACTAGCCACAGGGGGATGCAAATATCAAAACAAGGAGGTTATATTTGCAATGGTTTCCCAGTCTAAAAAAAATAGAGCAAAACAAACACTGAACCTTGAGGGCAACATTCTGGCGCGGAGCAGCACATAAACAGAGAGGACTGCGTGGATGGCCCCAAACTGGGCTATGTTGACCCCATCCCTAGAAGAATGTATTACAGAGAACATCACTGAAGATATAGGCTGGGGAGAGTGGCTATCCTGTCCTGACCACATAAGAGAAATCTAAGAGGGAAAGAAAGAGAGAGAGGGAGTGGTCATCATCTTAGTTCAGCAAGACTTGAGGATGACATTCCTGCTCGGAGCAGCCAATGCACAGAGAGGACTGAAATACTGGCCCCAACACAACAAAAGACACAATGTCCCCTCACTGGACCAAAGCGCTATGGGGGACAACACTGGAGACATAGTGCAGTAGGTGTGTCTGGTCTCAGCTCCGCACAATGGGGTTAATCATGAAGAGAGCACAACAGAGCAGCAAGAGGAGCAAAGTCACAGTCCCCAAGGAATCCCCCAAATAGACTTCTGACTCAGGATGCAGCACTTGGCACATCATCAGACCTGGTCGGAAATCATTCAAAAAGTTAGCAGATAGACCTAGAACTATTTATAGGCCTTTAACTTTTTATTTTATATGTTTTTATATACAAGATAGGCAGAATAAATAATCCCAACGAGAAAACAACAGGACTAACAGTTCTGCTGAAATTTGGGAGAAGAGGATGCAGAGACAGGAAGCCGGGAACCAACAAACTCAGCGACAAGGGAACAATGAAGGATCTAAAATCAATGGCAAGGAGAGTGTAGAATGCCTGGTGGGGTTTGATCAATTGCAATGTAGCCAACAGGAATTTCTGATTGCTGAATGAAGGGTAAACATGATAGTGGGGCAGGAGGAAAGTAAAAGGAAATAGAGGAAAGGACTAGGAACCAAAATCTATATATTAAGGTATAAATATAAGTATGTACCTGTGTAATATATTAATATATAGGGATAGGGGCTTTGGTCTTTTTACATATATGTATATGTTAAAGTATTAAGGTAGGAGACAGACCTTGTCTTCTCTCAACAAAAGAATACTTTGTTCTAATAATCAGGCACTGTGTGATATCTGCTTTCCTGATAGGATCGCTGAAGTCAATAGGTGCATAAGCAAATGTGGTGAAGAAAGCTGATGCTGCCTAGACATTTAAGCACAGCATCTGGGGTCTTGCAGGCTTGAAGCTAAACAAGCGACCAGCTTGCAGGGAAGTAACAAAGCCCACAAGGAAGAAGCACATCAGTCCGTGTAATCATGAGGTGTCAGCAGGATCAGGTACCAGAAGATAAAAAACAAAGAATTACATCAACATGAAGGAGAGAGGCCAGAGTGGAGACTTAAAGACCATCTGTAGACAATTGGACATTCCCTCACAGAAGGGTCACACAGAAGAGATGATTCACCAAGCATGCGGTATAGCCTATGAAACACATAACACTACTCTAGTTCTTTGATACTTCCTCCCACCACTATCATGACCCAAGTTCTACTGCACAAATCTGGCTAGACCAGGATATGTATATTGGTACAGAAAAGAGCTTTCAATACACAGAATCCAGGACAGAGAAACCCCTAAGAATCTGTAATGGGAGTAGCAATACCATGAGAGAATGGGGAGGGTAGGGGGGAATGGGGAGAAAGGGGGAACTGATGGCAATGATGGACATATAACCCCCCCAAGGGACAAATGTGCGTGAAGGGACACAGTGGATGGTGTAAGATACGAAAAATTATATATATATATATAATTATATATATAATATATATATAATTCCCACCTTCACAAAGGTGGGAAGGCAGGGGAGGGAAGGAAAGAGGAGGAGCTGATATCAAAGAGATCAAGTAGAAAGAATGTTTTGAAGATGTTGATGTACAAGTTCATTTGATATAATTGATTTATGGATTGTTTAATATTGGTAAGAGCCTCCAATAAAATGTTTTAAAAAAGAGAAAAACAAATGTGTTAGAGGGTGCAAAGAGATTGGAACTCTTAAATACTGCTGATGGCCTTGTAGATATGCACAACTATTGTGGAAAGTAACACTGCATTACCTAAAACAAATGGGAATAGAAATATCATATTATCCAGCAATATTTTTGTTAGGTATATACCCCAAAGAAGCTAGAAATAGCCCAGATGCTTATTAGTAGAAGAATGGATAAAGATATTTTGGGATCTACACAGAATGGAATGATATGCATCCTTAAAAATAGCAATGAAATCATAAAACACTTCATGATATGAATAGACCTGGAAATCATTATGTTAAATGAAGTTAGTCAATCATAAAATGACAATATTATTGAGTCCATTAATAGGACACACACCATGACAAATCTGACTTTCGCTCTCAGGTAATGTAATCTTTTAATTTGGTCTCCCAAGCAACAAGGTAGAATGCCTGTCTAGCACCCATGAACCATATATCACCATCTTTATAGATACGTCTTAAAAATCCCTTTGATAGAGAAAGTTGGGGTCAGTTTTCAAGATCAGAGGAGAGGGAGAAAACCATTCAGTTGCTTCCACACAGCATTGTGCTCAGGTCACCTTACTTTAGCCTACATGAGTGATGAGGGAAACCTGGGGGAGGTGCGCATGTCTACCCTGGAGAAGGTAATTGCATTTCTATTGGTGAATAAACCACGAGAAGCAACTTTTCTTTGGAAAAAAAATTCTTAACAATACTTATATAGAACTCAAAGGGAGAATATTCCAGGCACTATGCTCCTAATTGGACACCTTTGACCTAGTTTCTATCCAGTCCTTGATGATCGAGGCCATGTGCTTTTGATTACTGAGACTTTCAGTCACATAAAAGTTTACTCTGTGCAAGTGAACAATTCATGTGTTACAGCTGTAAATCAACCTACACATATAATTTCCTTTACTCAATACTGTTTTAAATTAGGCACCATGGGCTAAATTAATTGCACTCTTGATAGAATTACCTTACCCAAAGGGTTAATTTATAATGTTCTGTATCATAAAATGATAATGTCTCTAAAATGAACTAGAGGCACATAGAAACAATAGATATATGGATTGATTTGGGGCTTGCACTTAATTCTAGCCACAAACTAAGAAAAATGAGTTCTCATGATATGGACTTGCTTGAAACATGCCCTTATGAAAGAGATCACTGAAAATATGAGTGCTATAGCAAGAAGAAATCACATAGTGCCTGACTACCTGAAAGAATAGCATCTGGATCTTAATGACTTGTCTGCAAACAAGCAGCCATCTAAGTGAGATGTCAACGAAGTCCACATGTGATCCAATGATTGTAAATAATAGAATCCAAGTATGAATGAGGGAATGGTTTCAGAGGTTAAACTGTGAATACTTGGTTTGCAGAAATCTAAGAATGACAGTGGAAACCTCAAATACATTTATTTAGAGAGTCCTCACATAGAGTAGCCTCCAGTGAATTCCTTCTGACCATCCTCTAAGATTGATTAGCCTTACTATCAGACAGAGAACATTGTGAAATCGATTATAGCAGATCCAGTTAGATTAAAAATCAATAACTTGTCAGACGTCTCCCTTCACCCACTTTTTGGTTGTCTCTCCCCCAGGGAGGAGGTCACATATAGTTCCTTGTAATCGGTTCCTTCTTTCCTACCCACTCTCCCTTTACCCTCCCTGTTTCGCCATTCACACCACAGGGCAAGATATGACAAAATATCCATTTATAAACTATCAAGGGCTCATGAGGGAGGGGGGAGCGGGGAGGGAGG
>NW_022111324.1:32926006-32969193 GCF_000313985.2 Echinops telfairi | reverse complement strand
TGCTAAAGTCAGGTAAAGCAAGCCCTCCCACTGTGTCCTTCTTCTTGAGGAGTTCTCTGCTAATTCTGGGCTTCTTCCCTCTCCATATGAAGTTGTTAATCAGTTTTTCAATTTCTTTGAAGAAAGATGAGGGTAATTGTATCGGGATTGCATTAAACTATGACCTTAGAGGAGAGAGTCGATCTTCCCTATATGGTTTTGATGGTTACAAGCTTAATGCAAGCAGACTGCCACATTTTTCTCCTACAGACCACCTCATGGGTTTGAATCTTATGCTTTTGGGAAGCAGCCCTGTGCTTCATTCCCATAGTTCAATCACATCAAGCAGTATTGTACAATTCCTACCACAATCAGTTTTCAAGCATTCTCTTCCTTCTTGAACTCCTTGATAGCAACTCCCCTGCCCACTGTACCCGCCAGGAGCCCTTATTCTGCTTGCTGTCTCTATCGTTTCATCAATCCTGAGTTTCACATATATAAATATACACTAGTGTTTCTATGCTTTCAAAGATTACATATTCATATAAAAACAGTGCTTTAAAAAACAAATTTTGTATAAAAGTTACCTTTAACCTTTTAATGGAAAGACTTCAATTTAAAATATTATTCAAATAAGGTACTGATACTGGTAAAAGCTCAAAAGTGTGCTTGTTTAATTTATGGGAGTGACCTTATGCACTCTTTGACAAGAATAAAGAAATATAGATAATTGTGTTTTACACTCACAGCTATAACCTATATTGTGTACAATCTATGTAAAATTGCTATATTGTAATATTACACTATCTTTTATGCCTGATGTTTTCATTCTGGCATTTCTAAATCTCTCTGCTTAACAATTTTAAATTGAACTGTAAGGCAACAACATAATTTAGGCTACTGAAAGTCAATTAACTCTGCATGATACTTGAGAAAAATTGGCTTATATAATTGTAATTTCAGAAAATAAAAGCTTCCTTTTTGTTTGTAAAGAGTGGCTCACATCATGGACTATTATGCTACAAGATTATACTTTTGGCTCCAACCTAGCAGGAAAGAAATATTCATTTTTTTCTCTCTTTTACACTGTTGACCTACAATATGCCCCTAGCTGAGGAACATTACACTAAACATTGTAGCGTGTTCAATGCTTTGGGTTCCTTTAGGGAAAGTTGTCTTAAAAAGATTAAACCACTGATGACTTTAGCTTTTAACCTCAGTCATAAAACCCAAGTGTTCTACTATATCCCCACAATTTAAATGCAAATGGTCTTTAAACAAAACTAATCTTAAGGGCTTTTGGATAGTGAATGATAAATGGAAGGGAATTGTCTAAAGTATGATAGTGAGCAACGTGGATATCTTTTTCACATCAATCATCTCTCCACATGGATCAACAATTAAAATAGTTCAGAGCTTCTGAGAGAGTCTGAGAAAGCAAGTTCATCATTTAGCTGCCCGTGGCATTACCTTGGGGAGAAGCAAGCTGATCCAAAGGGTAAATGTTAATTAGAAAATGTGTAAAGGAAACTGAAGATGCCTCCTTTAGTTTTGCTTACGTGCAGAACCATTTCTGAGCTGTGCACAAAATGCCTAATGGTCTTGCCAAAAGCAATGCATGCTTATGACAAAAGAAGTGCATAGTTATTACATTTGAGCCCACTTGTATTGAAAACTTAAGGAATTTTCTAAGATTATTTAATCAGAATTTCATTAAAATCATTATGATACTTTATATAAACTCAACAAAAAAGTAAACCTAACTTGTTTTGCTATTTCATTGCTCCCGATATTATGATTCATGAAATTGTAAATGAAGAACAGCTGAATTTATGATTAATACTTTCTTTTCTTTTTATTGTGATCTCTGTGTTAATTTATAGCAAAAATCTGCTCTCCATTTAACAATTAGTACACACGGTGTTTCACTTGATTCCCTTCCATTGATAGCTGTCCCCACAATGTGATAGCACTCATCCTACTTCCTCCGCGTTGCCTGTGGACACTTCTTCGCTTTTCTTAACCTATCTCTTCCTACCTTCTGATCTCTGCGTCTTGAAAAACGCTAGTACTATTGTTCATATTACAGACCTATCCACATTTGGTTGAAAATTGAGCCACCCTGGGGAGTTAAGCTCCAGGCTAGCAGGGTGACTTAGGGCCATAGTCTCAAGGTTTCATCAGTCTCTATATGACCTCTGACCCTGGTTTATTTTATGAATTTGGGTTTTATTCCACGTTTTTCTCCCATTTTATCCAATAACTGCTATTGTTACCCAGATCAAAGCTATCAGTAGTGCTACTCGGCACCATCTAGTTCTTCCGGTCTCAGGGTTATTGAAGTTGAGGTTCACGTGGTCCGTTTGGACTATTGGTTATCTTATGGGGAAAGAACAATAATTGTGTTTTAGAGGGCTATTTGCAAGCATTCAGATCCCAGTTGCTACTCACCTTAGTAGTGTTGTCTTTGTATACTATTGTTGTTAGGTGCCATCAAATTGATTTTGACCTATAGGGTCCTTATGCACAATAAAACAAAACACTGCCCTGCATCATCCTCACAATAGTTTCTATGCCTGAGGCCATTGTTGCAGACACCGTGTCAACCCATTTCATTGAAGCTATTCCTTTTTTTATTGCCCCCAGCGTGATGTCCTTCTCCAGGAACTGCATTCTCCTAACATGTCCCAACGTAAGACGAAGTCTTGCCATCCTTGCCTCTAAGGAGCACTCTGGCCTTATGTCCTCGATGACAGATTGGTTTGTCCTTTCAGCAGTCCATTTTGTTTTCAATATTTTTCATCAGCATCACAATTCAAATGCGTATGCTATGGAAACTAACCCTGATGTTGCCTAAGACTATTGTCTAATGTTCTCAGGCCCAGAAACTCATCCTCATAAACTGGCTGCATCTAAGAAGTTTTCATAGCGTTACTGCCTGAACTCTCTATTACATTCATACAGGTCAGTGGTTCTCAACCTTCCTAATGCCGCGACCTTTTCATACAGTTCCTCAGGTTGTGGTGACCCCCAAACCATAAAATTATTTTCATTGCTACTTCATAACTGTAATTTTTCTACTGTTATGAATCAGGTCACCCCTGTTCAACCCCAAAAGTATTCATGAACCACAGGTTGAGAACCACTGATCCAGGTTTTTACAGAATCGATAAAGATATATGTACAAATATCCTCTGTCAAGCCTATGTGGTATAGTCCTATTCATTTTACCACACCTGTTCAGCTTGCATTCCTGTGTATCAACTCATGGATTATTGTTATTACTGTTATTGTAGGATTATATATGGAATAGCATTTATATCTGTTGCCCTGAACTCTGTGCTGATCCCAGTGCCTTCCTTTGTCTTGTTCAGTTTGTACTGGCCTCCCATTACTATATATTGTCTTCCCTTTCACTCAAGTTCATCAATAGCTTATTTTACTCCTAATGAATTTGCAAGATAGAGAAAATGCTGCAAAGAAGCATAAAAGGAATAAATATATACTTGTAAAATTCATTAATGAAAAAAGTTTCTAATTTCCTAGTGAAATTGATTTCAAGTCTGCATCAAGAGATGCACAACAAGATATTGGGTTGTTTTGTTTTACAAAAAGGAAGACTATGTTGAAAAAATAACTATGGTAAATCTAAAGTAAAAAGAAGCAAGTTTGATGTGGAAATAAAAATGGTCAAATAATTTTAATAATAATGTAATATAATCAATGAATGAAAATTAATTGAATGCAGAAGAAAGGAAAACTTTACTTAACAAGTCTGTTGATAATTATAAAACAGTATTGAAATGGATAAATAAATTATAGGAAGTTAGTTGTAATCTGCTTTTAATATATATAGCATATTATATATATTTGTAATCTATATCTTACCAAAAACACCCCACCAAATCCCTAATCGTTACCTTTGAATTGATCTGATTCATGGCAACCTATAGAACAGGATAGAATTACTCCGGTGGTTTTCGGTGTCTGCAATTCTTTGTAGGAGTAAAAAACCTTGTCTTTCTCTCCAGAAGCCCTGGAGCTTTCTAACTGGGACCTTGCAATTAGGAGCCCAGTGCATGACTCCTATGCCACAGGACTTCCACTTTGTTTTCACAGAGAACTGGAGGATACCTTGAGCTAATGTTTAACAGGGGAAATAGTTTCTTTTTTAGTACGGCCTAGAATAGTTTTCCATGTTTAATAAAATCATCTGTATCCTTATTTATCTTCCTATTTCATAACTCAGTTACAAATTTATTAAACTAATAATTATTAGAATCTTAGGGGTCCATGACAGCAATAAAATAATAGTGCAATGTCTGTTCTAGGAGTTACATACAATCTGGTGAAAGAGATCTAAGGGTCAACGTGTTAGGGACATTTTGATATTGTGAAGGCTATTATTACTATTTGAAAAGTATTCATTATCTTTGTGTGTGCAGTTGTTTAAAACTTAATTTAAATATAACTTTGGTTTTAAGAGAATTATTACTTCTGAATATCTTTTTTGACTATCACTTTTGCTTTTTATTCTGAGTATGGCTGGCCTTGGTTTACAATGTTTCTTTCTCTATTTTGAGAACTGTGTACCTTACACCTACAATTTTGCTGATGTGTAGTAATCGCACAAGTTACACACTCATCCCTCATGTATCAACATGTTCAGGTTCCAAAGACCAGTTTGATATGTGAAAATTAAGATTATGCAGAAATGGAGGATTACCACATTAGATCACAAAACAGAGGAAAGCTACATATTACACTACTACCAAATTATACCACTTCATAACTGCCAATTCATGGAGAGTCATGATCAAGCCAAGCTGTTGTACAAATTGTAACCCTCACAGTCACTCCCACCTTAGCATTTGTTACAGCTAGATGTATGTGGCTAATATCCCCAAAGTTGGACAGTAGATTTTTGTTGTTGCTATTGTTGTAAGTCTAAAACATTGAAATAGTTAAATAGAAGTATTCTGCCCTATTTTCTGGGAAAAATAATGTGCATTCACCAGAATATAGATGCAGAGACTGACACACATCTCTCTGCTTTGGGTCACGCTTCACACTCCGATTACAATGCGGTGATGTGACCCATCATACCACCTTCTGCATTCAAAATCAGCGACAGTTCACTATCACTTAAAGTATAGTTTGTGTAGTCTCACCTTCTCCTCTATTCCCTACTTTGGAAGCCACTTATCATCACTTAAGAAGGAATTTAAATATAATTACATCTATGAAATACAAATTTGTCTCAAATGTACACCTCACAATAACTAATTTTTCCTAACAGCATCATCTTTAGAGCACACTATATTGTAGAATATATCTATCTTGATTTTATGTCTATTTTATGTCTATTTTCTCTGCTTCATGAGTTTATGAGAGGTCTACTGATCACTATGTATCCTTTCTGTTCACTTTTTCTACTGACCTCATTCTAAGCAGTGTCTAGTACAAGGCCTGGAACGGAGGATGTTGACCACATGCCCGCCCTTATTGGTGGTGTAGTCATGCAGCCTGGTATTTTATCTTTCCATTACAAAGCTGTATTTGAGTTCTTATTGTAGAACTTAAGAACTATGCTACCCTATGCAAGTTAATTAATCTCACATATATTATTGATTTAAAAAAAAAAGAAATATCCATGATACCTTTCGTGAAGGGTTGTTGTGAGAAATAAGATGTATAAAATCAAAGGTTGAAATAGCAGGAGTCAGAATCACATACATATTTTGAACAACTAGAAAACAGAACAGAAATAAAAACACAGAAAACATGAACGTGACCAGTCTCAATGATGACTGAAACGCTAAATAGAATACCTGTACCCAGAGAAGAATGACCTCAAGGTTGCAGCAGGGGACAGGACCCAAGCAGGAAACAGATAATTGCAGAGAAGAAATCTTCATTGAAAAAACTAAACAACCAAAAACCCCAAACGAAACAATGTTAGTATTTTCTTCATGCAAAAATAAGTCTCTAATAGTTTTGAAGTGGTGAACTTCATTTGTTCTAGCTATGCAAATTAATAAACTGCCATGAAAAAGTTTTTAAAGAAACCCACTAAAGAAATTTCTTCCTTTTTTCTACCTTTCCTCACTATCGCTTTCCCTTCTTTCTTTTATTTCGGTCACATTCTTTTCAGCCCTTTCTTTTAGGGAAAATGAGACTGTTTATGTGGGGTAGATGAGTACTATGTTCTGAGATAACCTCAGAGATGATGTTGGCCATTTGGATTTATCATTTTATTGGACATTAAATATGACTTAAGTGTTTCTTCTGGTGTAATCTAGAGACCCATAAAGGATTTAGGGAGAAAGATTTCATTATCTGAGTTATGCTTTTGAATTTCAATGTTATTTAGAAAGAGTCTTGAAAGTGAAAGAATTGAAGCCAAGAAACACTAATTAGACGACATTTTAAATATTAAAGGATGGGGGATGAAAACCATCCTGAGTAGTACTAGCATAGGTATCGACAAATTCTCAGACTCTAGTTAAAGAAAAGTCAAGAGATTAACTTGATGATCAACCATGGTGTAAACAAGATGCTGCAACCTTCAAGGGTGAGAGTTTGAAAGCATGTTATTCTGATTGCTTAACAGCTGTGCGCCTGACCACTGCACCTGCAGGACTCTCAAGTTTCTTAGTGAAGGAAATGTGAAATCATCCCTTAAGAATGAATATGGAGCAAGAAATGCTGAATGAACTACTCTTAGAACATCTCTGCTCAATTTTTCACTAGTTTTCAGAAATTCTTACTTTCTGCAGTGTTTATTGAATAACTTCCACAACTCTCTATCATGCAGCCTTCAGTAATAATGCCAGGAAGTCAGTATATATTCCTTTAGTTCGGTTTCTGCTTCAGAAGAAAACTAATCTCTGTTTCCATCAGTGAATTTTCAAGTAATCAGATATCTGAAATCATTCTCAGGTCTACTAAAAGTTCTTGGGAAATAACTACTATTTTTAAATTACATGGTGTAATGAGAATATGTTAAGGTCTTCATAAATGATAATATTTAATCAGACTCAAAGAAACGCATTGCTATTTAAGCAGAACGCTAAATTAGGAAGGAAAAATGTGTGCATGTCCGTTTGCGTGCATGTGTGTGTGTGTGTGTGTGTGTGTGTGTGTGCGTGTGTAAGAGAAAAAGAGAGAGCGTCCAAAGTTCCACTGGCATAGGAGAAAAGGATGAGATGCAGTATCTATTCCATCACTAGCAATTTCAACAACAGGGTCAAAGAAAATAAACAAACTATTCTGACACTCAGCTTAACTTTTCAATATAGAATAAGAACTTAAATAATAAAATAAAATAAAACGCTGTGCCTTTCTCACAATCATTTCTATGTTTGAGTTTTGTGATAAAAGTTGAGTGTGAACCAGAAATTTCAATGGCTTAGCAATTAAAATACAACCTTTTCCCGTTTCTTTGAACAATCGTGGTAGGATTTGGATCAAAATTGCAATGAATTTGTAAAATAATTTCACAATATTTAGTATGCCTCTCCAGGAACATGGTAACCTGTTGCATTTGTGTAATTCCTTTCAGTCTCTTGAAGGAATATTTTGTAGCTATATATATATAAAAGTATTTTGTTTCTCTGGCAAGATTTATTCCTAAATATTTTCTCTTTGGTGTTATTACTGTAAATGGTATTGTTCCTTTGATATATTTTTCAGTATCTTCATATTTAATATATTTCACAAAATATACAAAAACAAACTCAAGATGGATAAAAGACCTAAATGTAATAACACAATTATTAAGACCATCAATGGAATAAAAGGGACAAACTTAAGGACCATAATACAAGGCATTAGCACTGCTGAACACAAGGAAAAGTTATCCACACTATAGAAGGAAAAACAAAGAACTGGGATCTACTAAAAATACATTTATGCATAACTTTGTTAAAAGAGCTAAAGGAGAACACGCAGATAGGAAAAATATTCAGTAACAATACCTTGGATAAAGGACAGATGTGCAAAATCTATAGAAAACTACATCTTGACAAGAAAATATAAATAATTCCATTTTAAAAAATGGGCACAAGATATGAATAGACAATTTACCAATGATGACACACAGGAGGCCAGCAGCCATATGAAGACATGTTCACGATCATTAGTGATAAGAGAAATACAAATTAAAACAATGAGTATCACCTCACTCTGACCTTTTGGCAAAATTCCACAAAGCAGAATATGACAATTGCTGCAGAGGAAGTGGCGAGATAGGAACACCGTTATACTTCTGCTGGGACGGCAGCACTTCACAACCATCATGGAACTCACCCGTATCTGCGATTGCATGGACCCTGTCCTGGAGAGAACCCTGGTCTTTTATTAATTATATTGCTTATAATGTCTGCCTCCTGTTGACTCAGCTTATAGATATATTGTAATAGGCAAAAATATGGATCTCTTTTAATCTATTGGCCAGGTAGCTCTCGTCCAAATTCTGCGGTCTAGATTAGTGAGCTCATTAGCCTTGTAGCTCATTATAGAATATAAATTTTACTGTTTGCCAACACCCCTCTTAAATTTATGTCCTTGCACATGCAGAACACAATCACTGCTTTCTATCATCCCCGATCTTCAAGTAAGCTTGAAAATCAAGAACCCATCTTCTGAGTCTTCCAAATCCAACATGAGTGGGGCCTTAGGCATATTTTACACTGTCACAAAAATTCCTTTTCTTATCTGAACCTGGGAAACACAGACAAAAATGAGCCTGCTTCTGAAATACAATGAGGAAACAAGCAAAATAGATACAGTTCCACTAGTGATGGAATAGATTTGAGAAAAGAAGGCATTAGAGTCACCAAAGAAAAATGTACAGTATCAAAGTTGAAACATAATCTTGTTCTCTGAGCCCACGTGGTTGGAATCTCGGTATTTGCCTTGCTGCCTTGCTTCTAGGGGAGATCTATTGGTTCTGAGCTTCAACTCTGCCTTCCAGGACTACTGGGGGGCAGTTTTGTTCCCTGGGTTTGATGACACTATTCTTCTAGTCTAGCTGAGTTGTAAACCCAGCACCTCTGCCCTGATAGCCCCAAATCCTCCACGTGGGTCAATGGCTCCATGCCTCTGGCACAGTTTAGTGGGAGCCATATTCTTCAAAACAGTTGTGGAAGTCCGACTCTTTGAAACCTGAGACTGTAGTTGCACCATTTAAGATCCAGGAAGCCATGGCCCACATTTTGAAATGAAGAAAGCCCTGCCAGTCAGATTCTTTTCAAAGTCAAGAAGCTGATTCAAGGTGGTCCTGCTAATTTTATAGAGGACAATCAATGTAGCTGCTTTGGCCTATTTCCTGCTTATAGAATTCCAACACACCGAATTATTTTCCTTTCTCGGTGCCCTTAAGTCTAAGCTGATGGGTTTCTGCGACGTTAGTTGATTAGTTCCATCAGTTGTACACTCTATCTCTTTAGCAAAATATGATATAGCCTTATCTTTGGTGAATATTCTGGACAAATGTCCTTGGTTTGAACAGCAGAATTTTCCAAATCTTCATGTTCTTCCCGATTTTTCACATTTTTTCATATTTAATTATAAGTGGTGGTGGGGAGGGGGCCATTATCCCTTTAATATCTTGCTTAGAAATTTCCTCAGTCAACCATCTAAGTCCATCACTTACAAGCTCTACTTTCTACCAAATACTCGAACAGAATCTAAGTAAATTCTTTACCATTACATAAAGCAATTCCTTCCTTCATTTTCCAATCACATCCTCATCGTTCTATTTTAGAGCTTCACTAGGACCATGTTAAATATAGATTTAACATCCACATTTCCAACAAACTCTGTTCCTGGAACCATATATATCCTTTAAGATGGATACATTCCAGTTACTGTAGTAGATCATGATATTTTGATTTATGCCTCTTTTATGCTAAATGTTTCAATCCATTATATTTTATTTTGTTCACTAATATTGTTTTGATAAATGGATGAAATTAATCTTAAGTTGTCCTACTAATCTTATTTTATCTATGTATAACTCAATCTATGAAGATTTCTAATACTGAACTCCAGGTTTTTAATTATATAAAGAGTTTCAGTGGACAAGGTTTTCAACAGATTGAAAAACCAATAAATGATGCAACCTGGTGAAAAATAAGGCCTGACCTTCAAGAAAGCAAAATTCTCCCATTTCAAAAACACCTTACGCTAAGCCCACAGAGATGGCCTGGTCAGCATCTCCAGTCCATACACCTTCCTGTCACCCTCATTCTGCATGCATTATGATGCTTTTTGTCAACCCCCTTTTTTTAAAAACAAGAAAGGTGTTTGTATTTCCAAAACGACAATTCCTGAAAGTTGTGCAAGAATTTCCTATTAAAATCTAGGTCCTTTATCAATTTGTCCATCATGTTTATGCCTTTAGATTGCAACTTTCCTTCATTTCTTTAAAAACAATGAATGTCATAAGTCCTTTGAAAAGATATTCATGTTATTAATAGGAAGAAATTATTCCCATAAGATAGCCATGTGTCTTTACCATTGGAAAGCTAGGTTAACAATTGACGAACATGCCATGTTTTCTAAATTTCCATTGCACTTTTACTTTTCTGCCCTTCAATTCATGTGTTAAGACAGTATTTGAAAATGTGTTCCATCCATTCAGTCAGGGTACAAAACACTGGTTTTCAATTTGTATTGCTTTCAGAAAAAACACGGCACTTTTGCTTTGCAGGGTAATCAGCTGGGGGGAAAATGATGTTTTCAGACTATCATATTCTGCAGTAATGAATCATTTTATATTGAGAAATTGATGCACTATTTTTCAGTGATTCATTTGGGACTACCTGGAAATGACAAATACAACCATCAAACGTCATTGCCGATGGAGTACTATACTCCAATAGCAGTTATGTGTATGACGTTGGCATGATCATTTGAAATAGTCTAGGTACTTTAGGTTCAGGCATCTTTAACTGCCTCATTAACTACCTGTTTTTATTACAAACAAAGGCATGAAATGAGAAGCATCATAATCAAAATGCCTATCTATATAAATGCTTTTAGCATTTTCTCATTGCATTAAATTTGTTTTTACCCCTGTAAATGTACCAAGAGGAGAAAAGATGAATCAATCAAATTAAATGAATTGGAGGAACATTTTCAAAATCTTGATTTACAGGAAAGTATGAAGCTACAAAGGAACCCTGGTGGCTTATTAGTTAGTTACATATTGGGTTTCAATCTCGAAGGTCACTAGTTTCAACCCCCCCCCACCAAAAAAAAGGAACTTTCTACTTCTGTAAAGAGGTACAGTATCAGAAACTGACAGAGGCAGTTCTGCCCTGTCCTGTAAGGTGGCTGAGTCAGCATCTACTCAGTGGAGGTGAGTTGAGATGAAACAGCATTATTATTAATTATCAAGAATGTTTTCATATGTTCATGGGCAAAAGGACTAGTAAACACATGCAATGTTGAAAACACTACTAAATTGACCAAAAGAGCCTTTGAAACAAAAATTACATTAAGATTGTTATTCAGTGCTATATCTGTGATATTTCAATATAAAACACCATTCCTATAATGAATACTCAATGATGTTTACAAAATGCTGACTGAAATAGAAATATTTGTATTCAAAATCGAAACCATCAAAACTAGCATTCATAGTTTATAGAAATGTATGGCATTCATCTTTTGAGGGTCAGAGAATTATTTCCCCTGAGAAAATATTTATGATCATCATAAAGTATACCTCCAATATTACTTTATTTTGGTAAAATACAGATACAATAAAAAGTTTACACATATAAGAAATTAGCCAATAGCAACATTAATTATCTGAAATATAACTCTAAAATCTACATTGTGAATGAAGTTTAAAATTTAATAAATCAGTGTCAAATTTGAGAAGTGCTCTTATAATACAAGGACTAATTAGATAACAAAAACAACTTTGAAATGCTAGCAACAGCCTTATCATTTGTCTTGCGATTTGCACACTGTAATTACTATGTTTAAGTAAAACTGCATGAATTCTATAATCCCAATTATGGCCATCATTGTTTGATGTATTAATAAATGCCTTGAACAAATTTCTTAACCCAAAATTTGATCAAGATACTTAGAAATACATGCAGTTGTTTTTTACTTGTGGTGTCATGCTACAATTTTTCTTCTTGCTTTTTCCATAAAATTAAAATTGTAAATATTAAATTTCCTCCCCTGGTGGCTACGTGTTGGGTTGTGAACCACAACATCAGCAATTCCAAACCACCAGTCCCTTCTTGGGGAAAATATGACACTTTCTACTCCCTTAAAGAGTTCCAGTCTCAGCAAGCCACAGGAACAATTCGATTCAGTCCTATAGGCTGCTCCAAATCAACTGGATGACGTTGATTTTGGAACAATTGTTCTTGGAAGAATGGCTCAAGGTTTCCATGTGTTTGTATTTAAAATTTCTATACTTTTCAATACTTAACGTTTATATGATCCTATTGTTTTCAATTTAAGAGGTCTACATTTAGACTAAAGAGCCCCAGAGGTACTTTTTTATAGGTGTTGGACTGCTAACCGTAAGGTGAGTGGTACAAACCTGCTGTATTTAAGGACATATAAGGCAGTATATCAGAAGAATTTCAGGATGGCAAGACTTTACCTCACTTACTTTGGACACATTATCAGGAAAGACCAATTACTGGAAAAGGACATTATGAGGGGGGACCTCCCCCAGACCAAAACAAAACAAAACAAAAAATCAAATGGTAAAAGCTCTGCTGGGTGGAGCTTTCATAGCAGGCATTTTTGTCACTAGGTGAGCATTCAGCAACTCGCTCTGAGTCAGTCACCCAGTGGCGTTGCCTAGGAACGTTCTCTCTGGTCACAGTGAATTTTTCCATGAAAGCAGTTTCACTCAAACCTCGTTTCTGTGATGGCATATTTAGGAGAAAAGTGGGTAGCTGTGAGATTTTGTTTCCTGCTCAGGAAAAATGCCTCAGAAACTGCTGTGATGCTGAGCACAGCTTACAAGGACAGGGCTATGGGAAATAAGCAAGTGTATGAGTGGTTTTCTCATTCCAAAAAAGGTGAAATGTCGATTGTTGACAAACCTCATTCTGGACATCTTTCAACTTCCTGAATAGACAAAAAGGTTGGCAAAATCCATGCACTTGCACTCACAGACTGACGACTTGACCATTGAAGAGATGGAGAAGTTATCTGGAATATCATGGAGCTCGGTTCCACAAATTTTAATGGAAGATTTGTGAATGAGAAGAGACACTGCGAAGCTTGTGCCTTGGGTTCTGACTGACAGCAAAAAGATCATCGAGTGGAAACATGATGTGTTTTGAAAGAATAGCTCAGAAGCCACCCAGAGCACAATGTATATAAAACCAAAATCCTCACCAGCGGCGCAATAGATAACAGCATGACAAACGGAAAAACTTCCTAGTTGTCAATGATTTCACAGGCAATGCTCGTGGAAGCAGCAGTCAAGAAATCACAAGACGAACTGCGTTGGGTAAATCTGCTGCACTGACCTCTACAGTGTTGAAAAGTAAGGATGTTACCTGGAGGACAAAATTATGCCTGACCCAAGTCATGAGTATTTTCAATTACCTCATATGCACAAAAGTGAAAGTTGGACACTGAATTAGGCATGAGTATTGATCCATTTGAATTGTGGTGCTGTAGCAGAATATTTAAAGTACCAAGAATGGCCCAAAAGAAATAAACATTTGTGTTGGAAGAACTACAACCAGAATGCTCTTTTAAGGCATGGATGCTAGATTTCATCTTGCATATGTTGAACCTGTTAGCAGAAGAAACCGTTCTCTGGAGAAGGACATTATTCTTGGCACAGAGGAGGCGCAGAGACAAAGCAGAAGCCCTTCACGCGGCGGACTAGCACAGTGTCTGCAACAATTGGGTCAAGTTTAGGAGCGGCAGTCGGTTGTTTTGTTTTATTGTGGATGGGGTTGTTATGGATCTGAACATATGCATATCGTTTGATTCGGTAGAGATTTCAGCCTAAGACACAGAGGGAAGCAAATGTAGATGGACATGTTATTTGTATAAAAATTTGGTATTTACCTTTCTCTTCATTCAATTGTACAGCTCATATATTTTTCATTAGACTACTTTCCCAGAGCTGTGAAAAGCAAATGCCATAAATGGGTGGTTTTAAAAAACAAAATATATTTTCTTATGGTTCTGGAGGCTGTAAATCTGAATTCAGAGTAAGGGAGTTGTATATCTCTATCAGCTTTAGGGACTTTTTCCTTAGCTCTTTCAGCTTCTGTAGTATTGAATAATTTTTGATGTTTTTTTGGTTTGCAGATTGATCCTTAAATGATAATTCTCTATCCTTACACTGTATCTGGTCCTGTCTTTATTCTTTTTCTTTTTTAAAGAAAATACCAGTTTTTCTGCTTTCTTTTCTGTTTTACTTTTTAGTGTTGTTGGTTTTGATATCTTTGCTTTGTGTTTTTACTGTATCCGAAATTCAGAATAAGTAAATCTATGACTGGGCATCTAGATTAATAATTTCCTAGGTGCATGGCAGGGAGAGTTGGGAAATGAGCCATCAACGAATACAATAAAGAATAAATTGTTCTAAAATTGATTGTGATGATTGCACAACTCTTCTTACTCTGATAAACTGTAGATTTGTAGAAATGCAAATCACATGCTAATAGAACTATCAAAACAGAGAGACGATAAAAGGACTCCATTTTACAAGAGCACACACCCAAATAATCGTGGAGTTATTTACATAAATAAGTTAGAATGTATAACTTTACAGCAATACATTTTGTTAAAGTTATTAGGATCATGTTCATTGTGAAAAATGCAGGTTACAGCCTGTTAGAGGAAGAATCTCAAACATTCACATATTACTCCTATTTAGTATTTTATCACAAGACGAGAGCCTATTTAAAAATAAAAAGATTTACTGCTTTGTGATATTTTTTTTACTAAGAGTTTTCCCCTCTACATAGCTCAATAAAGTCAAGATTCTCCTCTTTAAAAAAAGGAAAGAAAATGCCACTTCACCACTTAGAAATGATTAGGTTAGGCTGTGACATTTGGCATGACCTCATTAATAAGACATAATACCAAAACTGAAAACTCTAGATACACAAGATCGCACTCATCATTACAGAGGTAAGAGCTTCAAAATATATGTTTTAGGGGGACACTATTAAATCCACAGCATACATTTAGTTTTAAACTACTTTAATATGGTAATGAGTCTCCAAGATGGTCCTCAATGATACCTTCTTTACTTAAGGTATAACGCGATACATTCCATATTAAAGCAGAAATGGTTTGTATGCCCAGTAGAAGGAGGCATAAATGATGGCAAGCTACTTGTAAGATGAGGTTAAGAAAGACACAGTGTCTTTTGTCTTTATTACTCTCTCTCGATCAGTTGTTGGAGGGAATCCATCTGCCACGTCAGGAGTAGCACTATGGAATGATGCAGGTAGTGACAAACTGACTACTCTGAAAAACAGCCAGCAAGAAATGCATCTCTCCTGCCTTTAGCCATGTGAAATTATTTGGAAAAATAGCTCTGAGTCAATGAATCTCACTGCATGAGTTTGAGTCAGTCTAATTCAGCTAACATTCTAATAAAATCTGTCCCTCATAACCGAAGTCCTGAATACATGATAAAATAAACAGTGTTTTGAGCCATTAAGTTTTGTAGTATTTTGTTATGTAGCAATAGTTAATTTATATAACAGAAAAAGTAATTTTAATCAGGTGAATGAAAAAGGGTATTAAAACATAATTTTTTTATCCATATGCATAAGTATGCATACCAATATTTCTGTGCAACATAGCATGTATGTCACTGTTGTTTTGTATTTTTGCTTTGTATTATGATTTGGATGAAAGTCTAGGGAAAACATTTGATTTCCATAAAACAATTCATGCACACGTGTGTATGTGTGACATTAACTACAATCCCCATAATAGAGCAGTGTGCTTCCCACTTGCTCTGTATTTTCATTTGTCCTTCTTTTCTATCATTTTCGACCATCTGAGCTTCATCTCTTGGAAAACAATGCCCCTTTGACCTTGTATGGCTGATTATTCTAGAGAGGCATACTTCCCTGGTGTTACAATTACCTTTTAGGCATGTTTATTGTGTGCGTAAGGGTTGAACCAAGATGGTGAGCTAAGTACCAGGCTTGGGGTTACCTCAAGATCATAAGCTCTGGTGTTCTAGCAGACTCTATCATACGTGTAAATAAGGTCATTTTAATAAATTTAATTTTGTCTCACATTTCCCTCTGCTCTATCTGTGATCTACTATTCAAATGGATAATTTGTTTTAAAAAGGGACAAGATGACCCTTAGGATAAAGCACACCACAGTAGACCATCCACATTAATTTGCCAGGAAAAAAAATCTTTTCTTGTTCTAACTGAGGCTATCTGCATGATAACATCATTATTGTTTTCGTTTATACAATTCTGAGTGAATAATCAAAATTGAGAAAACTTTCTGGCTTAATATGTTCCAAAGTGATCTACCTAGACCTGAGCAGGCAAGAGCATGGTTTTAAAAAGAAATTTTAAACGAGTGGTATCACGTTGCTACAGCATTTCTTAAAAGGATTGTAGTAAGAGTTGTAGCATAGTTTTACCAGCATGCTCCTGGAGACAAAGTGCAGTCAAAACAATGGCTAAGATTTAAAAGTGGCCTAGTCAAAGCAATTTTTGAGCAGAAGCAAAGTTTATGACAACAGTTATTTAGAGGTGCTTAAGGCATTTTGCTCATTGACTCTCTTGAGGGTCAGAGATTGATAACATGTACTATTCATGAGACTGTTTTAGACAGTCTAGACAAAGGTTTAGTCGAACAATTGACCAGGACAGCTTCACCAGAGAGTACTTATCAGCCAAGACAATACTGTTATATCTCTCACCAAACCAGAGCAACTTTGCAAGAGTTTCAATTAGAATTGATTAGATGTCGACCTTATAGTCATGATTTCACTCCTTATAACCAACACTTTTGTTGTTTCCTAATCTTCAAAAATCTTAAAGAGCATGTATTATTCTAGAGTTATCAATTTTAAAATGATTACGTTGCTTAGTTAAAATCCCAGGACCCTCAGTTCTGTAGGGATGAACTAAATGATTGGGCTCGTCACTCGCAAAAGGGTCTGGAACTTGGTGGAGATTACTATGAGAAAAAAGTTTCCTTTTGATATATTATATTTTAATCCATGAACTTTTTGAAGCACATGTATGTATATATACACACTCTTTCAATATGTGTATTCATTTTGCTTGATCTTCACTAATATAATATTCATATAATCTCACTCTGCATATTCTCCCTAAAAATTCTCTTTTCATTCAACATGACGTTTCCATGATTCATCGTGACTTTATGACAATCTATAGCTCATTCCTTTCTCCTGTGGAATAATATTTCATACTATAAGAATCCCAAACTTTTATGTATTAATTTTTCCAATGGTCAGAGTTTTATTCTAGGTTTCGATATTAGAAACAATGCTGTTATGAAAATTTCTATACTTATATTCTTGTGAGCTGTAGCATAGAAAATAAATGTAGCTATAAGACTAGAAATGTAGATATAAGACTAGAATTCAGTGATAAGAGTATAAGAATGCTCCACCTTCCCAGATACCAAAACAAACTCACGGCCCTAGAATCAATTCTGACTCATAGTGACCCTCTGTGGGTTTCCTGGACTCTAACTGTGTGCAGGAGGAAAAAAAAAAGCTTTATTACTGTGGAGCTATTGGTGGTTTAGAACTGCCAACCATGAGGATTGCAGCCCCACACATAACCTCTATACCACCAGGGATCCTACTTCACAAGATACGGAAGAATTAGTTACCAGGAAGAGATATCAATTATACATACTTGATATCAAAGAGTAAGTGGCTTCATTGGTATAAATCGTCTTTGTTTTGGGGACACAGGAGCTAAACTTTTGGCTGCTCTAAACTATTGGCAGTTTAAACCTACCTACATGGTTTTCCTCATTAAAGCCT
Organism: Echinops telfairi; assembly: GCF_000313985.2. Lineage (NCBI taxonomy): Eukaryota > Metazoa > Chordata > Mammalia > Afrosoricida > Tenrecidae > Echinops > Echinops telfairi. Next base: position 32,951,186 of record NW_022111324.1, on the reverse strand, counting down.
TGGAAATCCCGAGACAATTCTACTGTGGACTGAGATCCACCTGTTGATAGTTCAAATCCCCCAGCGGTTCTTCAGGAGAACGATGAGCCCTCTGTTCCTATAAATATTTCCAGCCTCAGAAACTTTATATTGGATGGCTATTTTTCAGAATCAACTTCATGGTAATAGGCTTGTTTATGTGCTTGTGTTTCTTTTCTTTCTTTCTCTTTTTAGGTAGAAAATCTGGAGGATCCCTGTTCATGTCTGGTTTAATGTTGGATTGCTAACCATGCGGGTCATGCTTCAAACCCCGGAGCCACAAGAGAAAGATGAGGCTCTCTCAAGTTGTAAAGATTTAACCTCCCAAACCCCATGGAGTGATGCCAATGTCCCACTTTAGAGTCACTGTGGGTCCGAAAGGACCTGATGACAGTGACAAGATCACTGAGTCAGAAACAACTCAACGGCAGAGGGTTTGCAGTTGGTGTTAAGAAACGTGTTACCAATATATTCTAAATATGTCATCGCTTTGTTTAGTGTCAAGGAGGCTTGGTGGTGCTGTTTGGTAGTTGTTGCTCTTCAAATCACAACATCAGTGATCTTAACCCATTAGTCACTCCTGTTCCTTTAGAGATTTGCAGCCTCAGAAATCCAAAAGAGGGTTGGTAGGAGGCAAAAGTGACTAGCTGGCTTTATTGTCAAATATCTAAATGCATAAAAAAACAACAACGAAATAGTGTAACAGACTGTATTTATTGCGAGTAGATACGATTTCAAACATGGAAGTATCAACCCAAATGCATCAGGAAGTAGCGATGCAGACTGTACTCTGAACTCACCATCTGAGTCAATGACAACATACAGAGATGTTCTAGGACAGTACGACCGCCTCTCTGTGCTTCTGAGACTTTAACTCGCTAAGAGAGGAGGGAACCTGGTCTTTCTTTCTGAGTGGCTGGTGGTTTCAAACAGCTGACTTTGGGTTTAGCAAGCCCCCACAGACCTCATAAGGGACCAAGAATCCTTACTTTAAAAGCAGGTCTTGTAGGTCACTGCTATGTTAATTTCTCAGGAGACACAGTGCAGGCTTTTAGGGCCTATAGTTTGGGGAATCATGAAGGACAAGCACACATCTTAAAAAACATTGATGTGAGGCACTATGGTTTTATTTTTGTTTTTTGGGTCAGACTCTGGAGTTCTCAAATCCTGAAGCTGGTTGCACAAAGACCATTTCCCCAAAGAAGCCATTGCCGAAGGTGTGTCCTAAGGCATTGTTTCTCCAGACGGTGAGTTCTTTAAATCAGTACCTAGAAGGCTGTTGGTTCAAAAAAGACCACTTAAAGCTGAAAGGCCTGGATGGGTCAACACAGTCTATGAATGCATTATTCTGGGTGACGGCACAATTAAAATGATTTTGTCACTCCGTTTATTTTACAATTGAAGCCATCTGGATTTGAATTATGGATATGTTGTGATGGAGAAATTAATTTCTTTTTTTCTTCTTTACAGATACTTTTGCTGCTCATTTTGCCTTTTCAGCCCTAGATCAAATTGGCATATTTGTGTGAACCTATTTCTGAGTTCTCTATTTTGTATATGTCAATTTGCCTCCACTTGTATCATTTTCATACTAGCTGAATTACAATGATTTTAAATAAGTCTCTGCACTTAGTGAAGATGTTTCTCTTCCATGTTTTCCTACTTCAAGAAAGATAACACTAGTCATAGCTTTTTTTTTCTCTTCCACATAAATTTTACAACATTTGCTTATTTGGATCAGTTTGAACCAGCATAGAAAAAGTGGCACCTTTATGATACTTACGTATTCAATCCACTGACATCAATCTTACTGCTTTAGATCTCCTTGAATGATTTTCAGTAGGCTGATAATTTTTCTGCACACCAATCAGGCATAACTTTTGTTAGAACAAGGTCAGCTCCTTCTAGTTTTTTTCTTAGGCTTTACTTTTCTAATGTTGTTTATAAACAGAAATGCAGATTTCTTTGCACATTCATTTTATTTCCAGCGGCCTTGGTTTTATGTCCTGTTTTTAATACCAATAATGTGCCTGTCAATTCTTCCTTCTCTGGCTGCCACCGAGCCGATGCTCACTCCTAACAACCCTCCTGATGAGGGAGAACAGCCCTCTGGAGTCTCAGGGAGTGAACATCCGGTCCTTCTCCGGTGGAGCGGCTGGCGACTTCAAACTGGTGCCAGCACAGACTGCAGCCCAGTGCAGAACCACGTCGACACCAGGGCACCTGCAATCATCGACTGCCATTAATGCCAAGTCAATGCACCCTTCTTAATCTGCATGGGTTTTTGTCCTGCTTTTCTCACCCATTTCTTTGACTATTGTTCCAACGGTGTCTAATAAAGCCCAAAACAAGACGCCTGCCATTCGGTTGATTCTGACTCACAGAAACCCTATAAAGCATTTCCCAGACTGTAATTTTTTATGGGAACAGTTAGTCTCATCTTTCTTCCATTGAAAGACTGGTTGGTTTGAATGACCAACTTTGGGGTTAGTATCTCAACAGTATTTAATAGAAATGGTATAAATGGTTCTGTACTCAATAATAAAAAATAATTTACATATAACGAATTTCTTATTCCCTATAGTGTTTAACTAAAAATGTTCTGTCTATTGAAAACATTTATATCTAAGAATTAAATAAAGATTAGGTGTCATGTCAAATTTTTTATTATGATATATATATTTTTTGCTGAGATCATGTACATTATAATTTAATTATTGGCTTAATCATTGTGGAAGTGGTATGGGGGCCACATCTGGCCTCCTCTGTCTCCCAAGGCTCATTGCTACAAGGCATTTATCAAACATACATCCACACTCCACTCTTTTTTACTCTATCCTGATACCAACTATCCCTCCCACAGTGTCCCCTGTAATTCTGCTGGGTTTTTTCATTCATGACAATGGCCACACAGAACTCATAGAAGATGCTCACCATCATGCGCTTTGTGGGGAAGGTTGTAATTCTGATGAGAAAATGCTCAGGATACAGTTATTCAATCAGGACAGTTTCCTCTCTGCTCAACCCACAAGCAGGCTTCTCTCTGGTCAGCCTCACGGTCTGGTCTCTACCCTGGTCTCGTAATGTTACAAAATACTTGTAGGACTGCTAGTAAATGCACAAAGGGTATGCCTCTCTCTTCAACCGGAATCATTCAGTTTCAGCTCCATGGGTCAGCAAAGCCAGCTCCCCCCATTCAGTTTCTAGAGGTAGCCTGATGCACAAGCTGTTCTTTTTAGGCACCGTTGAGTTGATTCTGACCCATAGCAACTCTATGCACAACAGAAGCAAACAGTTGTTGTGAACCATCCTCACAATTATTCCTATGCTGGAGCCCATTGTTGCGGCCACTGTATCCATTCATCTCCTTGAGGACCTTCTTCTTTTTCCCTGCCCCCTTCCAAAATGATCCAGGTACTGATCTATCTTGACAATATGTCCTAAGTATGTAAGATGAAGTCTTGCCTCTGGGGAGCACTCTGGCTGTACTTCTTCCAAGACAGATCGGTTTGTCCTTTTAGCAGCCTATGGTACTTTCAATATTCTTCTCCAGCACCACAGCTCAAATGCATGGAGTCTTTTTGGTCTTCCTTATGCAAAGCCCAACTTTCACATGCACAAGAAGACGATACCGTGGCTTGTGAAGGCTCCATTTTGATGTATGTCTCCGTAATAAGAGTAAAGAGACGTGGAAAAAGTTTATGGCAGTGACATGCAAGCTGTTTCAAATTTTTTCTGGCTACAATCATCTGTTCACATTTCACTGGTCAAAGTAAATCAAGTCCACGACTGTGTTAAAGTGGTTGAGAAATACAATCCTATTATGTGCTTGAATGGCATTGCTCAGCATAGAGAACAGCTCTGGGATTATCACAGCTTGGTAACAGAGTGCACTGTTCCAATAATATTATTACCAAGGTCAATCTTGGAATAGGCTTGCTGATTAAAAAGCATACATACGCACGAGTACATCCCCACACACAAACACATACATACCTTATTTAAATAGCATAACAGTTAAATGTTGACATACGGAAGATGAAAAATGGAAGAGGCACAATTAGAACTAGAATTAAATTGTCAATATAATATAAAAATAGACTTTTGATCTAAAATAGTATGGTTACTGCAGCTAGAGAAAATGTCGCTAATGGATTTAAATTTGTACTGCCATTAAAAAAATAACTTTTTTTCTACTCTAGAAAGAAAGAAAATATGATTTTATTTTCTTAAGGTTTCTTCTGAAGGCACTGAAGTTTCATTTAAAACTTTTGAAAATGGGAGTATTCAAAAAGGACTTATGTCTTTATAGTGATGCAGTTTTTATATTTTGAATTTAGATACAACTTTTATAGCAAATACACCACAAAATACAGGCATTTGGAGTAAAGTTTATTTATTGTCAGTTTTCCTTTAATTTTTCTAAGCCATCTTATATTCTTTTAAAACTTTAGGACCATTCCTGAATTACCATGAATGTTAAATCATTTATATATTTTTGCATATGGCCGTCTTTCCTTATAACATTATTTTTATAACAAAACAGAGGTTAATACTTTCTCTTCCAATGAACTGATATTATTATATTATAAAATATTCCACTATGTATTTTAATGTGCTTTTAAAATAAATTTATCTTGACATCTGAACTTGCTAGCAAAACTATGTGATGTTATATAATAGATTCAAAACTCAGTTGGGGCACCATATATATCAAGGATCTTTTTAGGGTAAATTACAACTATCTCTTAACAGAACTGTTTTAGAGATCTTAAACATGAAGTACTAGTTTCTGATGTCCACCAATACATTGCAATGTTTTGCATGCACATATCTGTGACTAATGCAAACATAGTCCGTTTAATTGTTTACTATGAATTTATCTAAACACTCTTCTACAGAAGTATAATTGTATTAGAAAATCAAAGAATCTACTGGAAGTAAAAAAAATAGAGAGAATAGAGAGACTTTTATTGAATACAATATTAGTTCCAACTGACCAGTTTAATAGGAAAATTGTAAAGTGCTCAAAGAGTTTGGAGTCAAAGATGAATTTAAATGCAAAAAGATGAAGCCATCATAGGAATATTTTCTGATTGTCTGTGTTAGGCTGGTTTGACTAGAGAAACAAATTCAGTGACACTCATTGTGAGTAAGAGAAAACCTTATATCAAGAAGTAATTATACATCAAGCAAATATTCAGTCCAGTCCAGATCAAGCCCATAAGTCCAATATGAGTCTGTAAGTCCCTCTTCAGACTCATGCAGCCACATGCATTGATGAAAAATTCAGGAAGATCACGGGACGGTGGGTGAAAAGTCTTGTAGAATCAATGGCAGTGGAAAAATCACAAGGCTCTGGAAGTTCTCAGTGTGACTCACCAACAGGAAGGGCAAAGCACAGAGATAGTGGCCCACTTCCAGAGAGCCATTTATCTCAGTGGCCTTCCAAATGAGGTCATCGAGCTGCAACCTGATTGACAGGCTAAATTCCACCCATATCTTCTTACAGGTGTTATGCTGGCACGAGAATAAATTTAAATAACTCTAAATATCACATTGACAGTGCTTTATGTAATCAGTCACAGAGTTACCATGAGATTCCAGAATTTTTAATGGAAGGACCATACGCTTTTCAACAAAACTTACTTTAATAAATGCAGATATCTTAGGGCATACAGGGTTAAGCCTGGTGTAAGCATTTCCTCGGAAAACCAGTTGTGCCAAGAAAGAAGAAGATGGCAGGATTTTTGGAACAATCAATTGTAACTTAACTACAATCCTCTACTTTCTAAGGGCAGTTACAGTTTTGCTAGAGAACAGAATTAGACAAAAAGCAAAAGTGAGGCTAAAGGTAGGAGCTGAAGGGGAAGGGAGGTTCCAGAAGGCAGGAGAAGGGAATGAATGGCAAGAAAATGAAGCTTAATCTACACCAAGACCAGAAAATGTATCTATGCCAAACACCTCAGGTTTGGGGGTTTGCTTACACAATTTATGAAAGATTATTATTGATAATTAGATACAAAAGTTCTTCTCCATGTAGTGTAAGTATTATGTATCAAGAGGAAACAAATAAATAAATAACCTCAGTGCCATCCAGGCTATTCCAATCCAGCGGAATATAGTAGAAATTGCCTCTTTGGCTTTTCAAGCCCAACATTCTTCATAGGAGCAGAAAGCCTCATCTTTACCCCAAGGGGAAGGGGCTGCTGGGGTGGAAGCACTCATCTTATGGCTGCTGGCTTTGAAGCCCAACATGTAACCTAATACACCATCAATTTGTCTTCAGTCAGGGAAGATGGACAGAAAATACTTAAAATAGCAAATGAATAAAAATGCATAAAATGTATAAGTGCTGTGGAAAAGTAAACAGTACATTAAGATAAAGGTGAATCAACAGTGCACAGAAAGATGGTTGCAAATTTAATAGTGTGGTCAACAGAGAACTCATTGGGAAATTGACATTTGAGTAAAACTTGGAGAAGGGAAGAGAACTATCTATGCAGCATTTTTGGGAAAAAGAACATTATAAACAAAAGACAGGCTTTATAAAGTCCTGGAGGTGAATGCCCGCCTGCTGTGTTTGAGGCAGAATCAACAGGTTTGTTTTTCCAGAACACATGAGGATGGAGAGAGAACATGAGAAATGGTGTCAGCGAGCCAGTGGGGGGCCTGATCATGAAGATGTTCAGGCCTTTGTAAAACTGCGGGCTTTTACTCTTGGTGGAATGAAGAGCAGTTACAAACTTTAAAGCAGAGGAATGTGTAATACTTGATTTATGTTGTGAACTGATTATTCTGGCTCTGGTGAAAATAAACTCTAAGAAGGCATTGGCAATAAACTCTAAGGAGGCCACATGCATAGGTAGAAATGATATGGCAGCAATCCAAGTAAGAAAAATGGCATTATAATAATCTAATAATCTGAGCAAAAGAGAAATATACTTTTGGTGTTTCTGTTTGAACTCTTTTTTGCCTCACCATTTAAGCAACTATCTTGTGCATTCTTGTGCTCAATATCTTTATTAATTTTTGTATTAGAATAAAAAATTAGTAACCTAAAATATCCTCACTTTTTCACTAGAAAAATCAACTTTACATCCTATTGAAAATTTAGCATCTTCTAGCAAAGAGAAGAAAATTACGCAAAGCACCAGTTGTGATAACAGATATCCTAAATATAATTTCTGAATTTATTTATATATGTAAAATAAGATACTTGAGGTTCTTAAGAAATACTCGAATTAACTGTAATTTATATTAATCTGGTGTAATACTTAACAGAAACTTCCAAGTTCAGTAAATTATTATTAATTTATTGATTTCACTCAGTAATCTTTCACTGTGGGTGGGGGAGTGCCCAAAATAGGAGTCCTTCAGCTAAATTTAGCTGTCCCAGAGTAAAGATAATTATAGCTCAAATGTCCTTTCTCTAAGACTTTATTAAAACAGCATGTGTGCCTTTTTACCTATTGAAAATATTTCAAATAATCAATTATTTGAATAATAAAATCAATTAATTAAGTAATAAATTAATATTTTGTGGAATATATTTATATCTTTTATTTTATTTGAATTAAATTTAGTTATATGTTTAATAACAACCATTTTATCATTATAAAATTTGAATTGATGAATATAGGACTATAAAAAGCCCTAGTGGTATAGTGTTTACACATTGGGTGGCAATCTGCATGGTCATTAGTTCAAAACCAACAATAGCTCCACGGGGGAAAGATGGCTTTCGGCTCCTGTAAGCAGTTACAGTCTCAGACACCGACAGGGATTCACTATGAGTCAGCATCGACTCAACGGCAGTGAGTTGGCTGGTTTATCCAGGTTAAATCTCCATCGATAGGATTATGACTCATATTTGATGCACCGGAAAAGATAAAAGAAGACAAATGTAAAATATTCAAGATTGTATTTTGGCTTTATTGGACTTGTTTTAAATTTCTTTTACAGATGAACCATTGACGGTTTGTTCCATACTAGGCTCCTGGCCTGGTTTAAACTGATACTGAACTTCTTTATTTTCTCTTCTGACATATCTAGTCAATTTTATTCCTATGTATCCCATTTGATGAAGTATATGTATAACCAACATTTATATTTTGAAAAGAGTATTTACAAGATCACATCATTTAATCCTTAAGCCTTGATTCTATCACCAACACCATGTTTTTCAAACACTGATCATTCCTCCTTGTTCCCAACTTTACAATTCTAATCACCAGTAATTATCAATACATCTTTATTTTGTTTGACCAATTTCAGACTAAAGAAGTTCTTAGAATTTTTCAATTTCTTCATCATTAGCTTTAGTAGTTTGTATATCATTTTGAATAATATTTGTATTAACTGATCTTTCCTGTAAGTGCATAGGATTATTCTATGCAAACAGCATCATATTTCAAAATAGTTCTTGAAATATTGACTTTGAAGATGAATGTGCTACCATTTCTTTTGAGTTTGTCAGTCCTTGCACAATGAATCATGGAGTTATCTGATTCAAAACTGCCAATATCAGTTCATTTCAGCTCACTAATGCTTAAATTATTATTCTTTATGTGTTCCATTTCATATTTGACAAGTTTAATATTTTTCCAAATTCATACATAGTCCATTCTACATTCCAATGATTTATGGGCATCTTCAGCCTTTTCTTCTCATTTGTGTTGTGCTCCCTTAGCAAAGAAAGGTTTCAAATGTCCTTTCCCATCCGGTCAATAAAGTCAATTCCACTCTGAAGAAACCACACTTCTCTTGTTGCATTAGGACCGTTTTCAATGCCTAGTGACGATCGAGTTTCTTCTGGGGCCCATAAACCTTTAGTGGTGCAGACAGCTAATTCTTCATTGGGGGGAGGCCCTTTGTCAAAATAAGCTGTCCATAGGTGAATTAGTTTATTTCTGAGCTTTCTAGTCTATTGTTCTATGCACTTATCAGGAGCTCTGATGTGTGTTGGTTATGTATTTGGCTGTATTCAGCAAGGTCAGCAGTTGTAAACTCCAAGCAGCTCTTCAGGAAAAAGTTACAGTCTCAGAAACTCACAGGGGACAGCTCTACCCTGTTTTATAGGGTCACGATGAGTAACTATTGAGTCAATGGCAGTGAGTATGTATCTATTATTGAAATGCTACCAGTTGTTTTGACTACTGTGCCTGTGTAATAGGACTTTAGTTTGGAAAATAAGAGCCCATCTCATCTTGTCTTTGCTTATTACTTTACACAGTGTCAAATCCTTTCTTGAAGTGATCTCTGACTTTAGGTGGCATATACTCAGAGTTGTATTTTGTCTCTTGTAGACTTATTTCAATTTTCTTCAGTTATTCCTGAACTTGCGTAAGAACAAATGAAGGTCTATTCAGTCCCTCTCCTTCCTAATCAATCCCTCTCCTTCCTAATATTGCTGTAGCACAATTTAATGCTTGTGAATTCTACTGATTATGCTTTTATGGTCAACTTGATTCCATTCCTGATTCCCAAGCCTGCGTGCATAGTTGCTATTTATGTTGTTGAAAATGGTATTCCAATGGAAAGTTTGTTGGTCTTGCAAAATTCTCTCATTTAATCTCTAGCTTCAGTTCGATCACCAAGCCATATTTTCCAACTATTGATCCTTCTTATTTGTTTCCAAATTTTGTATTCAATTCACTAACAATTGATCGATGTATCTGGATTGAATGTTTGGTCAATTTCATACTGAAGAAGTTGGTAGAATTTTTCAACTTATTCATTCCTAGCTTTAGTGGTTGAAGCATATGTTTGAAAAGTAGTTGCTGTAATTGTATTTCCTCGTAGGCTTATGGACATTTTCCTATCACAGACAGCATTGTAGTTCAAAATATTATGCTATCTAACTCTGATGGAATCTGTTCATCATGATGGGGGGAATCCTGATATTTGAAATACCAATAACAACTTACCTCATTACAGTAACAAGCAAGCCACCACAGTAAGACAAATTCACATCCATGGCGTGGTTGGTTACTCTAGATATGTAATAATCCTGAATTCTGAATGTGCAAAGCTTTCGATGTTCCATTTTTTAAGAAAAATCAAAGCTGTTTTGACTATTCAAGTTATTTTGTACTTTTGCAAGAAATTATAAGGTCAGTTAGTGAATTTCTACATAAAACCTGCTCATTTTTTACAAAGATTACACTAAATGTTTAGAAATGAATGGACAGTCACAGCACGCCACATAAAAATATAATATGTGGGGATTAAGCTTAATATAATCAAAAAATTCAAAAATCAGCTACTTGTGGATGTACATATAAACTTATAAAATATTCTCCGAAAACACACAACTAACATGGTTAAATCTGGTTATCTCAGGTGCTAATATACTCAGGACAGCAGAATTTATAAAATATTTTATACTTTTATGTATTTTATTCAGTTAATTTTTATTGTAGTATTGTAGTGATTTATTTTTAACAAGTATCAACTACGTTTACAATGAACAAACAGCTATGAATTGCATGAAACAAGATGAGCTATAGGAAGAGGAGGAACAGGGCTACTTTTGGACAAATTGATTTCCTTTCCCCTGAGGTTGGGCTCACAATTCTGGTTTCCAAATTTTGGATTCTGGCTTCCAAATTTTGGAATCTGGCTTACAGTTACTATTGTTTCATGCAACTTGAAGTGGCAAAAGTGTCAAGTTATCAATCCAATGGAATGTGAGAAGAAAAGATAAGGACAAGAAAAGCATAATTGACCTAAGTAAAAATATGCAGAAATATGAGGAAACAAACAAACACTCAAAAACAAAAGACATCTCAGAGACACAGGAAGTATTTAATTTTAAGTAAGATATTCTTAACTTTATAAAAGTAATTGTACATGCTTAGTAAAAGTGTAAGAAAATGTAGGATCAAATAACTGTTCTTTGTATCTTCAATTGACTGTGGGTGTCTATATTTAGTCCTATGTCTTACACTGACTTGAAAAGAATAACTTACTTTAAATGCAGTTATCTGAAATAGTCTAGTTTACATATTGATGCTTTCACACACTTATCCTGTACTTTAGCTACATACATACATACCTCTGGCAAACACCCAGGTATATATGTGAAGGATGTGAAGGACCACTTTCTTATCTATGTAGGTGTGCGTGCCTTTGCGTGTGGCTTTGTCACTCAGCTACAAATGAATATCAACAAGTCAAAACTTCCTGATTTCTAGATATTGCTTACTGAGGAAGACCCCTAGTGTCAAGTGGAAATTGTAATGGATGATATTGTCAGTGATTGCCTACTGACCGTAGATGCTGAAAAGAGCCAAAGATCTTTCTACAGAGTCACAGAGAACACCTTTGCTAGCGCTAGCGCACTGAGGTGGACTGCAAGCTTCCGAAACTGAAAGAACAATTTTCTGTTTTTTAAAGTAACCTGTTCCTGATATATCTATTATAGAAGTACTAGATAACGAGACACCCTCCAACTCCATCTAAATGTCTGCTGGATTTCCTTAATAATACTTATCTCTCTAGGTTATCATCAGGCCTAACATTTTAAAGTAACATAAAGAACTACATAAATGCATGGTATAATATTTTGTGATTTGACAACATTCATATATGTTGAAAATGTAGATTTAGCTTAAGAATTGTACAAATACCGCTATAAATTCAAATGTGGACACTACCGCTGCCCCTTCCTCCACTAGAAGTGTTGACAGTCTATGATTTGTTTGGGAGACGGTGCTGCTGGAGGTGGGTGCTGTTGATGGGATTCCAATTCATCCTGGTCGTATAGACACATCCCCTGCCTTCGGAGGGGTCTCTAAACCACCCACCTTACAACTCGGAGTCTACTATTTAACCACTTGCAACACCCACAGCATCTACAAGTCAGGATAGTTCATTTCACACTGTACATGGGGAAAATGCTTATATTTTCATTAATTTTTAAACAAATGTTAATTAGGGTTTATAGTTAGGCATTATTTTAAATATAATATCTATATCTTCTACTTTGTTATTCACATCAGAGACACAGATAATTTTAAGTTTGAATCATTGTACTTAATCTCTGTTCGCTAGAGAAGCAGAATCAGTTACACATATATGGACATATAGAAAAAAATGTATATCTGGAAAACAGTTCACACAGTGCAGAAGTAGGTAAATCCAGTCTGGTCGAATTGTGAGAGATTACTAGGCCTTAACTGTCAAACCACTGAGAATCTTGACCCATCCAAGTTGACATCCAGACCAACTATTACAATTATTTTAATTTTAATTAATGGACACTTTAATAGCATCTAAGGAGAAGCATGTTATAGAAAGAAGCAGATTTTAGTCCTTCAGTTAAAAAAACAATAAACTTCAACACAGTGACAAAGAACTATCCCCGTAATAGAACAAAGAAGTATGCAAAGCAAAAACTGTAACAGATGCTGTTTTCAATATTATCAAACATTCTTTATAAAGAAACTCCCTTGAAAATTTAGCAGTGAGAACATTTTTGATTAATTCAGATTTTCCTCAGCTCTCAAGAGCTTAAGAAACCTACTTTTTGCTGTAGTGCTAGAAGTAGAAACAGTGATCAAGTAATTTAAAATAAATAAAATTTTTGGTCCAGGTGACTGACTATAGGCACATCATAAAACTTTAAAAGGAAGCTTTAAAGTATTCATTAAAAAGGCTTTGTCTTACATTCAATAAAACAATGTTGTACTACCTACATAGAAAATAGTGATGTTCACCACCACGTCTAATGCTTTTTTGCTTTTTGATTTCTGCCATTTAGTAGAAAAAATATAAACATAACTCTATTTTAGTAATTTTAAAGAGAAGATTTATAAGCATTGCACATTCTATGAATACAATATCTTTAATATAATGCACTGTTTTTGTGTGAGAGTTTCAAGATCTAATTAAAGTTATATTTATAGTTACTTTATGAAGAAAAAGGAACATTTGAATGTTAAAAGCTTATTTGCAAAAGGTATTAAGTTGGGTTGACTAGAGACACAAATTCGGGGACACACAATGTATGTATAATAAAGAGCTTTATATCAAAAAGTATATCAAGAAAATATCCCCGCACAGTCCAGATCAAATCCAGATGTCTGATATTGCCCCATAAGTCCAATATTCATCCAAATATCTTTCTGCGGACTCATCCAGTCACATGTAATAACGCAAAATGCAGGAAGTTCGTGAGCTGTTGGGGTAAAAAGTCTTGCACATTCAATCATTCAATGATGCTGGGAGGATCTCAGCACTGACGTGGGTCTCAACATGACTCCTCCATCCCTTGGACAGTTTTAACAGTAGGAAAGTGGAAGAGAGAGAGATTGTCGCCTGCCTCCCAGGAGAAGGAGAGGAATTTCCAGGAACACTCATAAGAAGGCCACAGCCAAAGGCGGCATCATCAGGCAGTCTAGACTACACCCTACACTTATTTATCTGGTTGACATCAAAATATGTAACTACCACACGGAATTTCAGAAAATGTTCTGAGCCATACATTTGTAGCTCGATACTGAAAAAGCAAAGAAGAATCTGAGATTAAAGAGAAAATCTGCTGTGTAGATCTATGTAGCTAAACATATTTTTATATAGTAAAAATCTTCAAATCAAATAGAAATTTTCACTAGATGATGAAAAGAAAAGCATAGATGGTTAATCCATATCTCAGACTATTGAAAGGCATAATTTCAGTCCTTAATAATAAAAATCATGGTAAGAACTTGAGAAATTGTGGAACAAAACATAACAGTGCTAGGAGCAATGTAAAAACATATTAAAGTCAAAAGTTATAGAAAATGTAATACACTTGGATAAAATAAAATTATGAATACCCTCATGGAAAATAACAGCAATTAAAATGTAAAAGTATTTGCATCATTTTAAAATTATTCTAGCCAAGTATTATTAAGAATGTAATAAAAACAATATATTTATTCTTAAAAAGAAATTAACAGGTAACAAACTGAAATGTCATGTAACAGAGAATACATATGAGCATTAAATAAATGAAAAGATGATTGATCTGATAAGGATTAGAGAAATAAAAATAAACCATCAATGAAATAACATTATTTGATCAATAAGATTATCAAAATTTAGAAGTTAACATTATTGACACAGGATTATAGGGTTAAGGTATAGGTGTTCATTGCAATTGTGAAGCTAAGAATTATATACAGGTGCCAGGTTGGCAAGGGGTGGATTGAGTTAGTTAATTGTGCCAGCCTGGCCAATAATCACATGTGGTGCTGGTTGAAAGGCGGAGGGATAAATGGGTGGTGAAGCCTCGCCTTTCTAGTTCTCGGGTCTCTTGTTTTGTGATGGTTGCATCGGGTGCAGCTGCCTTAGCAGTTCCCTGCTTCAGCTTGCAAGATGGATTTCCTACAAGACATCCCCAAGGAGAAGCCGCATGGATCTATCCCGATGCAGCCCTGGGTGCTGGAGCAGCCATGTGGAGACCCCTGCCAGTGCTGAGATGCTTACACGTTCACGGACTCAGCTTTCCTCCTGCAGTCGGCATCATTGCCTCTGTTTTGTGAGGTGAAGGACTTTGTGGACTGGTGTTGGGTATGGGTTAATGTTGGACTTGTGGGCTTGGGCAGCATTGGGTTGGGATGTTTTCGTGATGCACATTTTCTTTGCATAAAATTCTCTCTTATACATGAGTTGCTGTGGATTTGTTTCTCCAAAGTACCCAGACTAATACATTAACATTATTGACAATTAGTATATTGTTAGGGACTATAGTAATTATATATGACATTCATAGGCTTATGGATTAAGACAGCTATTTTGAAAGTCAATTTTATTATAAGAACAATGCATACATTTTAGTTTACAACCTCTATTAGTGAGTACTATACTAGAGAACCCATGTACACTTTCAAATATTTTAAGGAAATATTAATTACAGTATATTTGCTAATAATATAAAGCATGAGATAAATATAAGTGTCTAAAATTTTAGGAAGTGCTATGCATACATTATATGCTATATGTGTACTATAATAATATAATTATATTTCAGTTAAAATTAAAAGGTCGTTGCTTCATATTGATGAATTACAGACTAATCTGAGTGAAAAAGGAAGCCTTCTAGGAGATGAATTTGCACTGTGTTGCCACAATGTGTGCAAACACAGCACTGGGTGGGAAGATTGTGCGGCACCACACAGTGTTTCATTCTGCTGTACACAGGGTCACTGTGAGGAGAAACTGACTCCCCAGCACCTAACGACAAGAAGTCATGGTTTGGTGCATTAGAAACACACTAGAGGTCCTGACTAACCACTTGTCTATCCATTTGCCATACAGTGGAGGCCTGTGTGAAGGTATGACGCTGGAACGTATGTCACTGGTATTTCAAATAACAGCAAGGTCACCCAAAGTGAACAGATTTTAGCAGAGCTTCCAGACCAGGAAAAGACTACAAATATGCATTTCTGAGGAATTCGCCACTGAAAGCCTTCAGCATGACATGGAAACGGTGTCAGACACTGAAGGCCTAATGACTAGAAGCAGAGCATTGCCAGATAGTGCCAGAAGATGAGCCCCTCAGGTCAGAAGGCATTCCCCATGACTCTATAACCGATGAATCAATTAACATAGATGGAGGCACCCCAACATAGGTTCTTTTATTTGAAGTTTCATATCAATATGAGGCTTGTTGTTGACTTTTAAGTCCAGAGCTGGGGTAGTTACATAATCTGATATCAATTGGGATTTCAGAGGATTAGGAGTGAAGTGGTGGAGTCTACTCGGTCAATCAAGATATAACCAATGAGGTCTCTGTGTGGGCATGACCTTCTCCTGGGAATTCTGGGAACTCCTATTTTTTTCCTCCTTGGAGTCAGGAGGCACTTATCTCTCTCTGCTCACTGCCTAAGCGATGCTCTGCTGTCAAGACACATGGCCTATTCCCTGGGAGCTGGAGAAGTTACATGGACCTACCCTGATGCAACCAGACCTCTGGAGCCAGACAAGCCATCAAATCCTTGCCAATGATCAGATGCTTACAATGCCACTGGATCCAGAAGATTTCCAACCCACTGGCCTGTGATCCTTCTGCACTCAGCATCATTGCATGTATTTTGTGAGTCTGAAGAGGACTTCATAGATTGGTAACAGACAAATGGGCTAATATCAGACTTATGGACTTGATCTGCACCGGGCTGGGGCATTTTTCTCAATATTCAATTGCTCTTGTATATAAACCCCTTTTTATATACATATGAGTGTCTATGAAATTGTTTGTCTAGTCTAAGACTAACACAAGAGCTTAATAAGGAAGCCAGTTGAAGTGCTTTTAGGATGGGGAGAGATCAGTGTAGGTTGAAGAGGTTGTTGTTATATGCCATTGAGTCAGTTCCAACAGATAGCTACCTTCTGCAGAACAGAATGGAACACTGCCCAATCCTGCACCTACCTCACAATTATTCATGCACCTGAGCCGATTGTTACAGACACTATGTTAATCCATCTCCTTGAAGGGCTTCCTCTTTTCTTCTGCCCCCTAGTTTACCAAACAAGATGTCCTTTTCCATGAACTGATGTCTCTGACAATTTCACAATATGTAAGACAAAGTCTCACCATCCTTGCATCTAAAGAGCACTCTTGCTCTACTTCTTCCAAGACAGATTGGTCTGTCCTCTTAGCAGTCCTTGGTACTTCCAATATCTTCACCTAGCACCACAATTTAAAAGCCTTCATTCTTCTTTTCTCTTTGTTATTCAATGTCCAACTTTCACATGCATATTAGGCAATGGAAACACCATGGCTTAGGTCAGATGCACCTTCATCCTCAAAGGAACCTCTTTGCTCTTCAATATTCTAAAGGGGTTTTGTGAAGCAGATTTATATAATGCAATGCTTCTTTTGATCACTTGTCTGCTGCTTCCATGAGCATTCATTGTAGGTCCAGGCAACACCAAATCCTTGACAACTTCAAACTTTTCTTCATGTATCATGTTATCTTTTGGTCCCTTTGTGAAACCAGACATGGGATAAGGATCAGAGGAGGGGAGGGACATTGGGAGCAGGATCAATGTGAACACAGAAGCAAGGGAATCATCTGTAGTCTCAGACAGATGTGGACTTTTTGTTTTGCCTTAAGTTTTAGTTCATCTTGTCTAGACACTTTCTTGCAAGAAAGCAATAGGGCCTTTCTATCTTTTAGAGCCTTTCTATTGTCAGTGAAGAAAGGTGTACAATTCCTTCCTCCAAGTGGTTGCACCAAATTTTATTTTTTCTACAGTATCCTAAAGGCCACTGCTTTTCAGGACTTCCTTTCATAATGTCAGTGCATCAGAATAAAAAAAACTCTTTGAGTCACAGGGTTCCATGAGGCATACAGTGGGCTACCAACAAGAGAAACCAAAAGGCTTGGGAGTCGGCATTCCTCATTTCACAAGGAAGTGTGTGCATGAACTAGAGCTGCACAAACTTAACCCTCTAACACCGAGCGTGGCGTTTTCATTAACATTTAATTAAAATGTGTATATTAACATATATATATTGATAACTATGAAAGTAAAGAATAAAAGCAAAAAATATTTCCTGAAATTAAAAATTCAAGCATTATAGGGTTAATATAATTACAAAGGACAGAGGGTGGTGGCGAGAAATAACAACCCTATATTTCCACAATTAATAAAGTTGCTATACAATATTCAAGAAATGAATGGAAAAGGGGAGCTGAGACTGAATAATACCTCATAAAAACCTTTACACAAGAAGAGTGAAGGTTTTTTCCAAGAAGGGCTAACCTCCAAACTGTAAAGTTTCAGGCATTGGGGAAATGCATAGAAAGCACAGTAGGCTTTCAATTTGGCCCCAGAAAAATTCTGTACAATGCCATGGAGAGGCTAGGCTGCATTCAGAATCCCAAAGGAAACCCCAAAGTGTAGTGGGAAACACACTGAGTCCTTAAAATAGGATTGAGACCAAGAGGGAAATATTTACATTTGAATACCGGAACCATGGGAACACATGACAGAACTGA
The DNA here is from genome assembly GCF_000313985.2 of Echinops telfairi. NCBI lineage: Eukaryota > Metazoa > Chordata > Mammalia > Afrosoricida > Tenrecidae > Echinops > Echinops telfairi. The sequence goes on along the minus strand of NW_022111324.1, from coordinate 32,933,175 downwards.
TAACTGTGACTACCGAACTTCTAGCAAAGTGAGAGATAGCCAATAGAAGCAATGGCAATGCCGTTATTTGGATGACTAGTATTTGAATGAAGACACAGATATGAGTTAGGGCCAGGACATAGGTTTCGATTGAATATTTGAGTACAGAGACTTATAGTGATTGATTTTTCGAACTAAATACATAGCCACATATTTTTTATTATAGCCACATATCCTTCAGATGGATCATAAAACATCACTTGATATTTTAATAGTTTCAGTTAGAATTTTCACTAATTTGAAATATTTAATTTGGTAATACAGGTTTCCCCACCTAGAAAGAGTTCTCTTAATTGATAAACTTTAGATAAGGCTGGCTCCTAGTCTCCTTTAAGGTAAGTTGTTCTGTCAAGCTCCCTCTCCATAGAACATTTTCTTTAACATCCTGGCTTTGATGTAAGGGAAAAAATTCTTAATTTTTTATGGCTTCTAGCAATTAGCAAGGCCAAATGACAACAGGTTATAAAAACTGAATTGATACAAATATGAAGTCCTAAACTTAAGAGAACTATATATGCTAAAAGTGTTAGTCTACTAGTTTAATTCAGTAAAATAATTGAGTTTAGCTCAGTCATTTAGATTTCATCAAAAGTGTTTTATGAAAAATGTTCTAAAATTAAATACGGTAATTTTTGTATAACATTTCTTGATATGACTGAACAATCAAACTATTGAATTGCATGATATGTAGCTTAGGTGCCAATAAAAAAGTAAGAAAATTAAAAATATCAATATGCTACAAAGATGGTGATGATTGGACAACACTTCTTGATATGACTGAATGATTTAATTGTATGACATATGGGTGAAGTACCAATAAAATTTTTTAAAATAAATAAATACATAATTTGAAAGTGCTTTATGAACTTCTCTTTAACAGCCTAAAGAAATTATTATGTTTAGATTTACAAACAACATGTGCTGTGCAATGAAGATGAATTTGAAAGTAAATATCTAACTACAGGAAACCTCAATAGCCAGAAACTATGTAAGAAAGAAACCTGTCAGGAAAGACTAACTCAAATATTTTCCACTTAACTAAGAGATAGCAGCCAAGTGGTAAGGTTGTACTCTGCCCAAGGAAGGAAACTTTTCAATTCTAAAAAACAAGGTAGACCCTTCAAGTTTTACCTCTCACAGGATTCACTGGACTACCTATTTTGCCAACATATTTTAAGATGTGATGGTAAAAATTGGTTAGTAACTGAAAATGCTCTTTTTTGTGTACCAAATTAGAGTAAGTACAAAAGAACAGCACAGGTATCAGAATTCTTTGTTAAAATTACACAACACTTGAAAATAGTAGAGATAATAAGTGATGAGGCATTTGCCCAATGAGAAAGTAAAAGTAGTAAATATAATTGTCTGTTAGAAAGTGGGATAGAGTTTTCTGAATCAACTAGATCACTGTTTTTTGAAGTATGTTTTCTAGATCACAAATAGCAGCAGCAGCACCTTAGAACTTGTTATAAATTCAAAATCTTAGGCCCAAACTTGTTATAAATTCAAAATCTTTGGTCCAGGTTTTGGGATTGGGAAACCTCGGCTCTTGCTCCGTAGTGCTGAAAGTATTCATGCAGCAAAAGCACATTTGTAATCCAGGTAACTTTTATGAGGATAAGAGAAGTTTCAGGTATTACAGCCTCAAAAATACATGCTGTTTCAGGAAAGCGGAAGAGGTTGCACAGGACACACAGGAGTTCACAGCTGAACATGAAAAACCACAGTGGAAAGAATGCAAGAACAGGAGCACAAAACCATGTTTGCAGAATCTAGAAATCCCAGGGGCCAAGAGGCGCACAGCGCTGCACCCTGTTTTTATTCCCTACCGCCCCACTGGCTGGGGGTAGGCATGGATGAGGGTATTGGCTGAACTTACTGGGGAGTTTAAGCCCACTAGTTTGATGGCATGTGCCCAGGTTGTGGCCAAGCCTAGCTTCACCTGTGCTTAGGGGGCGGTCCTGGTCTGTGCATGCTCAGTTTGGATTTTTCCATAGGTGTTTAGTGTACCTGATTTCCTTCCATCACCTCTGTTGTCACCCTATGAAGGCACTGGGGAGACAACACCCACCCAGCCCCTTAGTCCCTATCTGGTGATTTAACCCAACTTTCACCTATTGAAATCAGAAACTCTGTGGAGCCCAACAACACCTCTTTTTCAAATGGCCCTACAGGTGATGCAAGCTCAAATTTGAAAACCACTGATCAAGATAATTACTTCACCCTTTTGCTTTGTTCACTTCTGCAAACCTGTCAGTAATTGCTATAGTAATGTATTAAAATATAGTCAACATGCAATTATCCCTGATATTCTGGGGAAATAGCTATTTGGACAAGAGAAAACTATGGGTAATACGCACATTTCTGTGTAGTTCTTAATTTGAGACCCTGCCCACTCATAAACTTTTCCCAAGCCCCTAATGAGAACTGTAATGGACTGATTCATATTTCAGCTATTTTACTCCCTCTGCCCACACTCTGGTGAGGTGCTAATGAGCACTGAAATAACCTGAAGGCAAACAGCAGGGAGGAAAGAAGGAGAGTTTTGTCCCTCTGAATATTTGAAAATACACCAATATCAGAAACAATATTTTAAGAGTCTTCTTTCTGACTTAAAGATGCTTAATATTGCAGTATTAAATTTCCTTTTTTGTGATAAGAGTTGTATGAGCCCCAATAAAATGATTAAACAAAACAAAACAAAAAAATAGCTGGTTATTCATATAAATCCTCTGCTCTCTCCTGCAGGGCACCTGATGGATTCAAACTGCTGATCTTGTGGCTAGCAGCCCAGTATGTAACCCACTATACCACCAGGAATCCTTTATAAAAGGATATCATGCCACAATTAAATGAATGGATTAGATTTGTATGTGCCAATATGGATAAATTTCACAAATACCATGTTAAACCACATGTACTTAGCTATAATGCACATTTTAACACCTCACCCCCCAAAAAAAAACCCCAACATTTTCTAGTAAAACTTTCAATAGAAATAGTAGTACTATGATTTTCTGAATGTTGTACTCTTTCCCTTCAACCTGTTGCCCTTCCTTTTTGTTCCATTTGACTTGTTGTTTTAGTCTATACCCTTCTATAAAGCTAGCAACAAAACCTCCCTTTCCTACTCACTGCAGTGCCATACACTTCCAGCTCACAGATCAATTGGCTTTGAACGCTAGTCTGAACACCTACTTAAAAACAGTAACAAAGAAAGGAAAAGTAAAATAACATTAAGTACCAATGCCACCATTATAATTCTAAAAGTGTTCCAGGCTTTGAAAGAAACCCCAGTTTGACTCTTTCTGTATTTCTTTCTTTGAAAGGGCAGCAAGAAAACAAGGAAAGGCTTTTGAGAAAATCTTCTCTGATTTTCATTGAAAAGTGAACAAACCAAAACTCAGGTTGAGAGTTAAAATAATCTCATTTGCTTTGTTTCTACACTATTGAGTCGTTGATTCAGAAGCTTCCAAAAACTAAGATTATAATAATGTCTCATAAATTTGAAAAATGATTTTATGAGCTTTCTTAGACATGTAATAAAATATGGGTTCTTTAGTCCGTTAGAGAGAACACTGTAAGATAACTTGCATGTCTGCCTAATGATACTGACATGATTACTTAGATAATTACAGTTAATATTAATTCAATTATCCCATTCCTACTCCTCTTCCTGCAATTCTAGGTTATATGACATATTTTATATGACTTGGCTCATTGTTCTTTGTTATAGATCTTCATTCAAATCCAATTCAGACAGAGAAAATCACACAGATTATAGTTATTTTTCATATTTATATTTTCAAGATATTACAACATAAATATTTGCTTTTGTTCATAGTTCAAATGAATTTGAATTTTTAAAAAGATGAATTATTTTAAACCATTATTAATAGTTATAAATATTATCAACGACAACTATGTGTGTATGTTGTTAGGTGCTATCAAGTCAGTTCCGACCCATAGTTATCCCATGCACAACAGCATGAAACACTGCCCACCATTGCACCACCCTCAAAATTGTTCCTGTGTTCAAGTGCGTCATTGCAACCATGTTGTCGGTCTATCTCATTGAGGGCCTTCCTATTTTTCTCTGCCCCTCCACTTTACCAAGCATGATGTCCTTCTCCAGGGACTATCTCTCCTAGCAATATGCCCCAAGAATGTAAGACAACGCTTTGCCATCCTTGCCTCTAAGGAGCACTCTGGCTGTTCTTACAAGGCACATGGGCTTGACCTTTCAGCAGTCCATGGTACTTTCAGTATTCTTCCCCAGCACCACAATTCAAATGCATCGATTCTTCTTAGGCATCGTTTTTTCGGTGTTCAACGTCTTTATTCCATGTCCAATACCAAGAAGACCCAAAACTTCACAACTGGAACAATAGGTAACATCATGATAACTGGAGTAAAGGTTAAATTGCCAAAGATTTTGTCTTGCTTGGACTATATCGAATGCTCATGAAAGCAGGGGTCAGGAGATCAAAAGATATATTGCCTTAGGTAAATCTGCTGACAAGACCTCTTTCGAGTATTGAAGAGCAAAGATGGATTTGAGGACTGGTATGTACCTGACACAATCCACACTCTATGGAGAGAGAGTAAGAGACAGTGGAATATGAACCCTGATAGACTTAAATATATTTGGAACCAATTCTGGTGAACAAATGAAGTAATAAGATTTCTCAATATAAATGAAAAGTTAAATCAAAATAACCAAAAAAAAAAAAAAGATGGTTTCTGGCTTGCCTTGCAAACAGAAGTTAAAAGTAATTCCATGTTCAGGTCTTTACCAACATTAAAATTTAATTATAAACTATTAATTAATATATTACTGCCCAGCATTTTCATTTATTCATGTGCTGGGAGATGGTTGGTTGCTTGGCAGATGCTACTAAGTAGATTAGTGTTGAATGAACATAAGCAATTTTGCATTGTACTCAATCACGGACTAAACTACTATAGTGTGCTACCATAACGGACGAAGAACCATAGAAAAGCAACAGCTCTTTCATGCGTATTCTTTTTCTCAGTCTTTTGGGAATAATGCCACTATACACATCCCATGTAGTAGAATTAATTCAGTGGCAGTGATTTGGGTTTATTTTGTGGACATTCTTAACAATGGGAAGGTAGTAAGAAAAAATTGTTTAGAAAGTTTTCCTTTTTATACATCCCTAAAATATCTATTTTTTATATTGTTATTCAAAAGAATGGTATATTTTGGTAGACAACAATGAATAGCATAGTTGTCTAAAACAGTTCTAGAGAGCATGTTCAGTACCCTTTTTAATTTATTAATTCTAAATAAAGATATATTTGTTATGCATCTGTCATTTCACAGAACAAGCAAAGCAATAATGCATTTTTAATAAACCAATATTAGTTTTGCTATTAAATATGTGAAACCCTAACTCTTGAGAGCCAGCAGCTGTTCTCACACCGTGGAACCGCTGCCAGTGTTCAGGAAAATAGCTTCTACCACTTCGAATTCAGACTGCTTACATGCCAAGGGAGCTGCCAACATCTGGGATTCCAAAGGTTTCTGCCTATATTTAAATCCAAACCTTAATGATGATTATGTTTTAATACTAAAGATCTTGAAGTGAAAGCTCATTTTAAATAACAGTATTGAAATGGCTGCTAAATAAAGACTAGTTACTATTGCTGAATACAAACTACCTAAAAATCCAGAGATGTTAAATAACAAACACATTAAGTCCATATATTTTTTTTGCATGAGAAATTCAAACAGAACATAATGAAGATGTTTTTCCTTTTAATTATGGTGGAATACAGATATATCTAGAACACATATATAAAGAACCATTACCCAGAGGTGCACCATCTTTTCAATTGTTCTTAGTTTGAGTCCATTTTTTCAGTCACTGTATCCATCCATCTCTTTGATGGTCATCCTATTTTCCCTGACACTACTTTGCCAAGCATGATGTTATTTTCCAAGTCCTGCTTACAACCACTCCAAAGTACACAAGACAAAGCCTCACTATCCTTACATTCTGGCTCTACTTTTTCCAAGATAGATTAACTTGTTCTTCTGCCAATCCACAATATTTTCTGTATTCTTCTCTTACAGCATAATTCAAATGCATGAATTCTGCATCCTTTACTGCCCGACTTTCACATGCATATGAGGTGATAGAAAATACCATGACGTGGTTCAGTGCACCTTAGTTTTTCAACTGCCATCTGTGCTCTTCAACATTTGAAAGAGCTGTTTTGCAGGATATTTACAAAATGCACTACATCATTTGAATTCTTGAATGCTGTTTCCATGAGCACTTTTTGTTGATACAAGCATGATGAAATCCTTGACAACTTAACATTTTTCTGTTTATCATGTTATCCAATTGTTACTTGAGCAAGCTTCTAGTGGAAGACTCTTTCTCTGCTCTATAAGAATAACAACAACAACAAAAAGAAAAACAAAGCAGAGAGCTAGACTTACCATGCAAATAAAAAGATTTATCACAGGTAAAGTTATCTTGCCAGAGGAGGTGTAAAAAAGGTTTACTAGATAGAGAAGTATCTTGCAAAGGGAGACCTCAAGGGATCGAAGGTAATCAAGATTTTCTATCTCCAAACAAGTAAAACGGGAAGGTTTCTACCGGGAGTTTAGACTAGAAGGACATTATGTTTATTCATGAGAAGAAATGGAAAATTCCAAGAATTGAGGCCTCTGGGTAGAGTTATGGCAATTGCATGCATAGATGTTTCAAGTGAGGATTGCTACAGAGACTCCTGGGTGGGGAATCATCACTTAATATGGGATGTTGTACATGCTCTGAGCAATTTGCACCTCATGTTAAGTCCTGTCTGGATATTCAACTCAAGCTTTTAGAGTGTCTGGTCAGTTCCTCCTCCTAATGATAAATGCTGCAGGGAAAGTAATTTATGTACACCCACCTAGATAAGAGAAATTGGACCAAAAAAAAAATATATGAGAAGAAAATAAAGGGACCAATGGCCCCGGAGGGACATGGGAGTGTAAGAGGTAGAGGGGAAGGGAGGAGGGTTGGTCAACCTAGGGACAGAGAACAACAAATGGTTCAAAACCAACGGTAGGGAGAGGATGGGAGGAATGGGAGGGAGTGACCAAGGTCAAG
>NW_022111324.1:32889453-32924748 GCF_000313985.2 Echinops telfairi | reverse complement strand
TCCGGGAACCCAAGAGGCAAGAAAATTTTGGGAATGATGAGGGCAACAAATGTATAGATGTGCTTTACACAATTGATCTATGTATTGTGACGAATTGTATGAGCCCCAATAAATTGATTAATAAATTAAAAAAAAATTCTTACAGAGAAGAAAACATTATTTTTGCAGGAAGAAAAATGTTGAAAATGATGTATGAGATTATAATATGCCACAGGTGTAAATGTTAACTGTCTGTGGATCATAATCAAGCCTATATATATAAGCCTGAAGAAATTCCTCAAAATCATTTATACTTCAAATATGGAGGTGAAAGAATTTAGCCTCTTTACTAATCCATCTCATTATGGTCCGATTGTGAGGATTTTGCTTTTCTTTACATTGAGTTGCAATCCATATTAAGGTCTACAGTCTTTGATTTTGATCATAAGTGTTTTAAGTGCTCTTGGCTTTAAGCAAGCGAGGTTTTGCTTTGTGCCTACCGCGGATTGTTAATAAACTGTCCTCCAATCCCGATGCTGCCTTCTGCTTCATATGGTCCAACTTCTTGGAATATTTGCTTATCATACAAATTGAATAAGTATGATGAAAGCATATAAACCTATCACCAGCAGTTCCTGATTTTAAGCCATGAAGTCTTCTTGTGTTATGTTCAAATGTCTGCTTCTTGGTTAACATACAGGTTCTGCATGAGCACAGTAAAGTGTTCTAGAATTATATAACGAGATGATTGACATTTTAATGATTTTAATAGTATACTGACATTACATTTAATTACATTTAATGATAGTAAACTTACATTACACTTAATTACATTTACTATGTTGTGTTACTCCAGCTGTTTCCTCAAGACTTACATCCCCGTAGCTGAACCATCTTATTCCTTCAGCAATAGGACCCACTCTTCCTCCTGTAGCTTTTAGCAACCACTAATAAACGATGCATTTACTTGCTGTAGCTATTTCATCTATCTGTTTTTAGATTTAGGTTGCTTTTTATAGTTTTTGTTTCACCCATAGTGCAGACTGTATCAAAATTCGATTTCTTTTTATGACTAAATAACCTGCATTGCATGGTTATGCAAAGATTTTGGTTTTCCATACCTAGAATTGTAATTGAATTTGAAGTCTACAGTCCTTTATCTTCATCAGCAACTGCTTCAAATGCTCCTTGCTCACAGGAGCCAAGGTTGTATAATCTGTGTGCTCACTGCACAAAGTCAATGTTGACTGATAGCAAGCTACTGTGAGTTTCTGAGACTGTCATTGGTTTTGAGCTTATAAAACCTAGTCTTACCCGGAGCTGCTAATGGTTTCAAACTGCCGACATGTGGATCGGAGCCCAGCACTTACCAGTATACCAGTAGGGCTCCTAATCTGCATATAGATAGTGGATAACTATTTTCCCAATCCCTTTGCTGTATTTTTCTTCATAAATTTTACTTCTTAGATGATTTGCTCGGCATACAGATTTGAAAATTATGGTGAAATGACACAACACTGAGACACAACTTTCCTGATTTTCACCCACACCATATTTCCTTTTTCTGTTTGATTGCCCCTTGGTCCATGTGTTTAGGTTCTTCATGAGCATAACGAAGTGTTCTGTAATGTCTATTCTTCTTAATATTATCAATGGTTTGTTATGACTCCCACAGTCTAATTCCCATGTACATTTTATGTGTTATTTTCTGCTTTCAGCTAAGATTCATCTGATGTCCACAATGACATCTGTCATACCATGTTCTCTTCTGAAACCAAATTGAATCTCTGAAAGCTTCCCTTTGTTGCACTATTGCAACTGCTTTAAATGACCATCATCAAGATTTAACATGCTTGTTTTATTTTTAATATTGTTCTATAATTTCTACAATCTGTTGGGTAAGTTTTCTTTGGAATGGATGCAAATATGAATCTCTTCCAGTTGCAGACGTCTTTCAAATTTGTGGCAAAGAAAAGCTTGCTAAAACATTCCAGTTCACATTCCATCAATTCCTAGAATGTTGTTTTCCACTAATGCCTTCCTTCTACAATATTCATGCTGAATTATATGTCTTCTCTTGAACTAGTTGAATGTTGAGTGTCTGATACAGTGACTCGGTGCATTCCTTCCACTTTCTGTTGATGGTACCTGCATTGTTCAATATTTTGCCAACAGAGTTCTTTACTAATACTTGATTTCCAATTTTCTTAGATTTATACTTTGCATATTTCATGTTCCAAGTATTAATGTATATTTGAAGCTATGTGTTGCCTATCAGGCCATTAAGAAACTTTAGTCCATCCTCATAAGAATGGTCAACTCTGCTTCGAGAAGTCAGCACTCCCTCAGTTGAAATGAGTGATTTCCGCCCTATGGGGGTCATCTTTGGGTTTTACCTCTGACAGTGTTCTATTGCAATTCATAAGGTTTTCAGTAACTAGTCCCTCAAAATTCAACTCCAATTCTATCTCTATACTCTGTTCTTAGTCTGAAAGTTTAGCTAAAACATATTCACCTTGGGTGACACTTCTGATATTTGAAATACCATGGACAAAACCTCTATCATCACCATGACAAGCAAGTCCCCACAGTACAACCAACTCACAGACAAAAGAGGTGGCTGATTCCTGTAGATATTTAATAATCTTGTTGCCAGGAAGTGTATATCTTCTAATGTTATTCTTTTTAATTCAAAGTTATTTGGGCTGTTCTATATTCTTTTGCAAGAAAATTTAGGATCAATTTGTGAATTTTCTATGTAACACCTGCAGAGTTGTTTGAAAATTGCTGCTCTAAATTGCAGATAAAATTTGAATACATTGGTCTTTAACAATATTCAGTGTTTCAGACCATGAACTCCCACCATTGACAGTACTCTTTCTCTTCTCCTGTGTCCACACTGATGTCTTTGTCCCTTATATCTAAACTGAGCTCTGAGATCCCTGAAGATAACCTTATCTCTATTTTCTGTACCTAGTGTGATCCTAACATAGAGTATAACGCTCCACTTGTATAGATACACTTTGATCCATTTCAGCAGTTTTTGGAGTTTTTCCTTTAAGCAACTGCTCTTATTTTATCAGTCTTAATGATAAAGATTTCATGTTCGATATGATTTTGATTGAAATTTTCAATTCAATATCGCTAACAGATTTCTCACACACTCATGGCCATCAGGTTAACACCAACTCATAAGGACCCTAGGGGACAGTAGAACTGCCCCTGTGAGTTACTGAAACTCTTAACTGTTTACCAGGGTAGCAAGCTCTGTCTTTCTTCAGGGCAGTGGTGGTTGGTTTTGAACAGCTGACCTTGCAGATTATAGCCCAAAATATAAACACTATGACACCATGGTTCACACAAAATCAAATCATCAACACTTGCTAGTAGATAGGAATTATTATTTTTGTCTATTGATCTGGTATGCTCTCTAATGAAAAATGTATTTTTAATAGGTTTTCTCTTAGATTCAATTGGATCATTATTTACAAATAGAGAAAACTCTTTATAATTTTTAATTTGTGTACTTCTTAGTTTAGGTTTTTTTTTTCACTTATTATACTGGTGAGAAAATGAAATAAAATGCTGGAAGGAAGTGCCCATGATTCTTGCTTGTTCCTGACTTTAGGTAGGAAGCAATCACTCTTTCACTGTGAAGTTGTTGCTGTGTAAGCTAAACCATGTAAGTTTATGTATGATATAAGATGAAATGTTGTTCTTAGAGGCCTTGTATAAGTTTGATGGCAATTTATTCTGTTCCTAATTTGCTAAGAATTTTGATTAAGATAGGTGTTGTTCTAGTTATGTTGTTAGGAGTTATCAAGTTGGGTCAATTCATAGCTCTCTGTACCACAGGAGGAAACACTGTTTGGTACTGTGCCATCCTCACAACTATTGCTAGGTTTAAACCCATTGTTGGAGCCATTGTGTCAATCTATCTGCTTGAGAGTCTATTTTTCTTCTGTTTTTTTGGCCGACCTCATAATTTGCCAAGCACTGAATCCTTTCCCAGGGATTTGGCTCTCCTAACAACATCTCCAAAGTATGTGCAATGAATTCTCATCTTCCTTGCTGCCAAGTATTATTCTTCTAAGATTTTTTTTATGTATAGAAATATAATTATTCTTCCCTTTAAAAATAATATTCATTTGATTTTGAATTGTTTTAAGTGTTAAATGAACTTTGCATTCCTGAGATACTCAATAAGTCATGGATAATTTATTTTAAAATATATTTTTCAAATCCTTTTCAATGATTTTACCATTTATGTTCACTGTTTTATAACTTGTCACTTTTTCTAAAAATGTCTTCAGTTGGTTTTGGTATCATTCATAACAGCTTTATTAAATGCATCAGAAAGTATCCCTTTCTACTGAATTAGACCATACAAAATTTCTTTAAAGGTGGTATCATTTCCTTGTTAAATGCTGGATTGAATTTATTTGTGAAACTATTTGAACCTGAAGCATCTTCACAGGAGAATTTTTCACAAATTCAGTTTTTAAAAATACATACAGGTTATTAGTACTGAAAAACAAACATTTGTTCAGGCTACCCATTTAGGAACATTCTTAGTTAATATTTCACATGTCCATCTATTAACTTGTGAATATTTATAGATTTTTAACAGAAAAACAGATTTATGATCATCTTTATTTTTATGATCTTGGTTTCATCACTAATCCAAAATGTTCATGATCTCTTTTCAAAGAGCCAGTCTTTGATTTACTTTTGACAGATAGGATAAAATTTCATAAAAGTTTAGTCAAATCAGAAAATCTAGTAGATAAAAACAAACTCTGTTGGTTTTATCACTTAGACACCTGAAAACTGAAGAAGACATTGTTAAAAATTTTATGCACAAAACATTTAAGTCATCATTTTTTCTCATGCAAACTATGATAAATTTCTTAGGGAATCCAGAGTTTTTATACAGTCAGTAAAAACTGACAAAAAATATGAATATAATCAGATTCCAAACAAGTAAAAATATTAGATGGAGATATAAGGTGTGTTGTTTCAAATTTATCATTCATAATGCCTTCACTCAACATCACTGATAACATGTTTCTGCATGATACTGTGTAAAAAATTATTAGAGTTGCAATAATGTTTATTTTTATGAAGAGGCAGCATTTGTAAGATAAAAAAATTATTAAGGGTAGTAATAACATTGATATGTAGAAACATTTCATTATATGACTTAGTAAAACACTAATTAACTTACAAATTTAAAAGAAAAATCATCTTGAACAATATAATTTGCTGTACTGTATACCATTTTTCATTATCATACCTTGTGATAATATTTTCTTGTCCTTGATTTAAAGAATTAAAGAAAGATGAAGCTATCTTTTCACATGCAGGATTACAATCTCAGAAACCCTTCACATGTTTGCAATGAGTCGGAAAAGACTTGATGACAGTAAGGTAGTTTTTTGTGTTTATACCATACTATGAAAAAATTGAAAAAATTCAAAATAAGGCATATTAGTAATAAGATATATAAACTCACTTATAAAATCCCGTAAATATTGAGTAGCTGTGCTGCATTTACATTAAAGGTTTTTAACTGTTAGCCAAAAGGTTGACAATCCAAATGTACTCAGAGGCACCTCAGAAGAAAGGCCTGGTGATCTACTTATAACAAATCATTCTTTCAAAGCTCTGTGGAGCACAGCTTGACTGTAACATAAATGGAGCTACAATGAGCCAGAATTGATAAAGGGACATTTGTTTGGTTTGGGGATTTTGTTTCCTGTATTGGATGATATCTGCTTGCCCTTTTCTTCCCTCCTCCTCCTGTCCTCTCTCTGCATTGCTCTTTTATCTAAAAATATCTACTATTATTTACATTATTTACAAACATTTCTTAAAATTTTAGGTTTTTAAAATTTTGAACTATTTCACTGGCATGCAATTCAAATATCATACATTTCAGTAGTTCGATCATATTCATAGGAGTTGTGCAACTATCCCCACCATAAATACTAGGACATGTCTTCTTTTTTGTTGTGACTTGTTAGCTCCCCATTCTTGGCAAACTCCCTTGGCATGTCCTTTTGAATCTATTGATGCAGTGGTTGGCTCTATAGGTTTACCTAATCTGGGTCTCACATATGGAAAAAAAGAAAACATACAAAATCAAGGCAGGATACAAGCAAACTGCCCAACAACAATGACCCAATTAAATAAAGACGAACCTTAATGGACCACCACAGATGATATTAAAAACTGAAGCCATTATGCATTGGGTCAAGAGGGAGATCAATGACACTATGTCATATTTTGACCGAGCTACAATTGCAGTCATCTACCCTAACAATGCACTTTGTCTGGTAAAAAGCCCTTTCTATTCTCTGTCTTATTGTCAGAAGGATTTAAATGAGGCTTAGTCTACACGAGTGATTCTGAAAATGGTCTTTTCTTAGATGGCATCCGGTCGGTCCTGATTCATAGCTGCTATATGCACAGCAAAACCAAACACAGTCCAGTTCCGCACCATCCTCACAAGTGTTCTTGTGTTTGAGCCCATTGGTGCATCCACTGTGTCGGTCCATCGCAATGAGGACCACGTATGCTGTACTTTCAGAGGAGTGGCCTCTGCTAACAACATGTCCAAAGTATGTGAGACAAAGTTTGGTTATCTTGTCTACTAAGGAGAATTCTGGCTGTGCCTCTTCTGAGCCTGAATGGTTGGGTTTCGGACAGTCCATCATCGCACATTTGAGGCCTCACCAGCACTGTGATTCAAGTGCATTGAGTCTTCTTCGGTCATCCTTATTCAACGTCCACATTTCAGATATATGTGAGTTGTTTGAAAATATCACAACCTGAGACAGACACACCAGTCTTCCAAGTAATGTTCTTGCTTTCAACACTTTATTTATTATTATTTTTTAAGTCATTTTATTGGGGGCTCATACAACTCTTATCACAATCCATATACACATCCATTGTGTCAAACACATTTGTACATTTGTTGCCATCATCATTCTCAAAATATTTGTTTTCTGCTTGAGCCTTTGGTATCAGATCCTCATTTTTTCCCTCCCTCCCCTCATGAACCCTTGATAATTTATAAATTGTTATTATTTTGTCATAATCTACATGTCCGAAGAGGTCTTGTGCAGCAGCTTTACTCAACATGATATGTCATGTGATCCCTTTATGCTGCTTCCATTAGTGTTGATTGTGTATTCCAGCAAGATGAAATCCTTGACAACGTCAATGTTTTTTGTACATAGTATGCTGTTATCTATTGGTCCAGTTGTGAAGATTTCGGTTATCTTTACATTGAGTTGTAGCTCATATTGAAGGCTTTATTTCTTCATCTTCCTCAGCAAGTGCTGCAAGTCCTTCATAAGTTCAGGAAGCAAGAATGTGTCATTTGCATTTGCAGGATTATTACTAAGCCTCTCTCCAATGCATGTTCTTCTGCATGTAATACAACTTGTCGGATGATTTGCTCAGCACATAGGTTGAATAAATATGAGAGGATACAACCTTGATGAACACCTTTCCTGCTTGTAAGCCACCCAGCAAACTCTTGTTCTGTTTGCACAAATGCTTCTTGATCCATACACAGGTGCCACAGGAGCACATTGAAGTGCTCTAGAATTATTCTCCCAAGTTTATTTACACAATTGAATGCCTTTGCATTGTCAATAAAACACAAGTAAACATCTCTCTGGTATCCTCTGCCCTTATCTGACATCAGCAACGATATCTCTTTTCCACTTTCTCTTCTGAATCTGACCTGAACCACAGGGAGATCCATTTAAATGTATTTTTGAAACTATTGTTGGATGATCTTCAGCAAAATTTTACTTGCACGTGATATTAAGAATATTGTTATATAATTTGAGTATTTTGTTGGGATACTTTTCTTTGGAATGGGTACAAATATGCATCTCTCCCTGTCAGTTGGCCACATAATTGTCTTCAATATTTCCTGGCATACACAAGTGAGTATTTCCAGTGTCTCATGAACTTGGTCAAACATTTCATTTGTTAGTCCATCAATTTCTGGAGCTTTACTTTTGTCTAATACTTTCAGTGCAGCTTGAACCTCTTTCTTCAGTGCTTATATTCCACCTCTTGAAGTGGTAGACTGTCGCCTAGTCCTTTTTGGTACAGGGATTCTGTGTATTCTTTCCATCTTCTTTCTATGCTTCCTGTAACATTAAATGTTTTACCCGTAGCATCATTAATATTGCAACTAGAGGCTAGAATTTTTTCTTGCGTTCTTTCAGTTGAAGATATGCTGACTGTGTTCTTTATTTTTTATTTTCTAACTTCAGGTCTTTGCACACTTCATTATAATTTTATTTTTTATTCTCTAATATTTGAATTTTCTGTCCAGAACTTTGACTTCATTAATTCTTCCATTTTCCTTTGACACTCAATGATTAAGAATAAGTTTCTGTTACTTCTGACATCCATGCCCTTTTTTTCTTTTCCTGTCATTTGAGTGACATTTTACTTTCTTCGTGTATGACATTCCTGATGCCCTCCCGCAACTCACCAGGTCTTCTGTCATTCGTGTTCAATGCAGCATATCTGTTCTCGAGATGTTCTCAAAGTCCAGAAGAAATAGACTCAGGTCATATTTTGTTTTAATTTTCTTCAGCGTCAACCTGAACTTACATATAACAAGTGATGGTCTGTTTCATTGTTGGCCCATGGCCTGGTTTTAGTTGCTTTTCTGTTGTCTTGTCCCACAGATGTAGCCATTATGATTCCTGTGCATGCCATCTGGAGAAGTCCACATATATAGTCATCTTTTGTCTTGTTAAAAAAGGTATTTTTATGATGTCATTGGTCTTTAAATATTTTATCATGTGATAACCAACTTCATTTCTATCATCAAAGCCTTATTTTCCAACTTCTGCTCCTTCCCCAAGGGGCACTGGTGGAACGGGGGTTAGGGCTTCAAGTTGCAATTGAAACCACTAGCAGCTTCATGGCAGAAAGATGGAGCTTTTTGCGCCCATACCCCAAACCAAACTTACTGTGATAGAGTCATTACTGGCTCAGAGCTGAGTGTAACTGTTCAAGGGAGTGAAAAGCCCAGTCTTTCTATGGAGGTTTTAGAACTGCTGACCATGCGGATCACAGCCCAAAGCATAACCAATACACCGCCAGGGCTCCTAAATTCAGTCTTAACCTGGGAAACTCTTTTATTTTGTCCTGTTGGATCGCTACGAGTTAGTATCAACTCTAGGGCAGTGACATTGGTTTTATGATTTTGTTTATGTTCTTTCCTCTAGGGAGCCCTGGCTACGCATCAGACTGCTAATTCTGTGGCCAGCAGTTAGAAATCACTTGCCACTCCATAGGAGAAAGTTGGAGCTTTCTATGCCTATAAAGATTTAAGGTCTCTGACATTCTTCCTGTCTTAAAGGGTTGTTATGAGGCAGAATTGACTCTGTGTCAGCAAATTTTGGTTCCTTCTTTGTTTCCAACTTTTGCATTCTGATCCCCAATAATTATCTATCCATCTTGATTGCATGTGTCATCAATTTCAAACCAAGACATTGGCGGAATTCTTCAGTTTCTATATGACTAGCTTTTGCGTTTAGTGAATAGTTTGAATAACAGCTATATTGACTGAATTTTCCTGCATGTTCTTGGATATTATTCTGTAATAGACAGCATTATACTTTAAGATAGATCTTGAAATGTCCTTTCTGAAGATGAATATGACAACATTCCTCTGGAATCTGTCATTCTGTGTACCATAAGCCTTAAAATGTTTCTTATTCAAAATGGCCAATACCGGTGTGTTTTAGCTCACTAACACCTAGAATATTGATTTTTATCTGTTCTATTTCAATTTTTACACTTCCAATTTTTCTAGACTCACACTTCATGCATTCCATGATCCAGGTACAAATTGATCATAACCCATAAGCAAATTAAGGCCCTAAAGGGTTCGCCCCCACAGGTTTTATTCCATCTATGTCATTATGGTTGACCCTATTTTAGAAGACAGCCCTTATTTGGTCCTATTTTGTCTGCCTTCTTACCTGAGGGGCTCATTTTCTGGCACTAACTCTACTATGTTCTGCTTCTATTCTTGGGATCTTCAGTATTTGACAATGTTCTGAGGCTGTCCATAAGGTTTTCATTGACTAATTCATCTGAAGGGCATAACCTATTCCTCCTTCATTGTCTGGTCTTAGTTTTGAATTTTGCTGAAACCGGTTTACTTTGGTTGACTGTGTTAGTCTGGATAGAATAGAGTCACAAATCCATGGAGCCTCTCTTATGTGTATAAGAAAGAGGTTTATATACAAGAGCAATTGGATATTGAGAAAACATCCCAGCCCAGTCCAAATCAAGTCCATAAGTCTGATATTAGCCCATATGTCTGATACCAATCTATAAAGACCTCTTCAGACTCATGAAGCACATGCAATGATGCTGAATGCAGGACGAGCACAGGCCAGAGGGTGGGAAGTCTTGTGGATCTTCTGGTGTTGTAAGCATCTCCGCGCTGGCAGGGGTCTCCACGTGGTTCTGCATCAGTGTAGCTTCATGTGGCTTCGTCTCAGAAATGTCTCATAGGGAGTGAACCAAGAGAGAGTGTCTCCTGCCTCCAAGGAGGAAATACAGGAGTTCCCAGAATCCTCAGGAGAAGGCCATGTCCACACAGAGGCCTCATTAGCTAAGACCCTATTGACAGACTAGACTCCACCCCTTCACTCTTAATCTTCTCAAGTCCCAAATTGGCACCAGATTATGCAGCTACCACAGTGGTCCAGCTGGCTTTTGAAATAACAATGACATAGCTTCCAGTATCACAGCAACACACAAGCCACCAGCGTACTAACAACTGTAATACAAGTGGCAGTAAAGATTTTTAGTTAGGTACATAAAGTAACACAAATCAAATCTTGTAAAATAGCATAAACTCATAAAAATCCACTCACTACCTTTGAGTTAAATCTTACTCTTGGTGAATAGGATTATTAAAATTGTCACTGTACAGGAGCAGATAGCCTGATCTTTCTTGGACAGGGAAGCTATTGTGTTTGAACTGCTGACCCTGCGGTTATCAGCCCAATAATTAATAAGCAGTGCTAATGGAGTTCTAGAATTCAACTTAATGTTTTTCTATTATAATGCAATTATTAGAAATAAATTACATAGAACCTAATCCCATAGAATCATCCTTATTCTTAAAAAAAATTGTGAGGAGCAATGAGTAACATAATGATACAAAATAATTAGCAATATTCCCGGGTATATCAGCTCTTAGGTTAATCAAGCGAAACCAATATGATACTCTATAGTATTTCTAAAAAGTAATATGAGCACAGTGTTCCCTGTGAATTAAAATTTATTCTTCAGTCCCAACTTTATGCATAATATGCTTTCTGTATAGTTTTTGGAAACTGTTCAGGCTCTTTTGCTGCTTTTGTTCTCCTTAATTTGTATTACATTTCTCTTAAGGGCAAGTTTTTCAATTAGGAATACTTTTCCCTTAAGCTTATCTATTTAGTATAGAACATTTCAATTTTAATTTCACTAATCAGTGCATTTGTAAAAATCCCTCAAACTCGTTTCAACTATAAGATGCTATCTGAAACAACTTGCTTTCCCTAAGAACTATGCTAACATTTTATTGATCTTTCTGTATTGCAGGCTCAAATATGAAAATATGGTTACAACTTTTGTTACATTTTCATTTTAATTCATAAAGAAGTTTAAAATTTTATTATATTCAATTAATAGATTTGTTCTATTAATTTTTTTGGCCTTGAGAGAAAAACTACTTGCTGCCTAGTAAATTTCTTTGTCTTTCTCCCACTAGATTAATGCATGAAAAAGATTGTGACTGTTTGGTCATTTGTGAGGCAACAGTATTTAATCAAACCAAAAACTAACCCACTTCTATGATGTCCATTCTAGCCCCTAGCAACTTTATGTAGAGTTTTCATGGTGGTAAATCCTTTTTCTTTTTTTTTTAAACAGGGGAAAGCACAAACACAGTCCTCCACTACCACAAATTGTGCAGTTGATTTTCCCAAACTTGGGGAAATCACAGGGGTCAGCACATCTGGAGTGCAATGGATGAGTCTCGCCCTGGGAAAACTACCTCTGTGATCACGATATCTCACCTGCCAGGTAAGTATGGTGGTAAATCTTTGTGAGAGCAGATAGTGTCATCTTTCTCCTAGAAAGTGGTTTGTGGGTTTGAACCACCAACTTTGTGTTTAGCAGTCCAAGGATTATCCCACAGCGCCACCAGAGCACCTCACAGTATTAAAAGACCATGATTCCTGCTCTGATGGTTCCAATAGTGGACATTTAACCTAAGCAGAGCCATCTCATGGCCAGTTATATGGTGTGGTACAAAATGATGAGCAGGTCAAACAAGATCAAGAGGGCAAGGAGTTTAGCAAGGATGTCAGACTCTATTTGACAGTCTTTTTCAAAAATAATTTTTAATTTTAAATTAAATAGGGGATTATATTTCAGATAATCAATTTTATATTATAAATTTTAAAATAGTCATCAAACACACTAGTAGTTTACCCTTTAATTATTCCTTGGTTCCTCTTGGCCAATTAACCACTGGTCAACAGTGTAATCCATTATTTTATTTACCCCTTTTCGCCTTTCCCTACTTGGAAGTCACCAGTGTCTCTTCCTTTTAGTAGGGAAGTCTTATTTTCTTTCTTTCTTCTTCTTAAAACAGTCTCTTTCGTGATTGGCTAATTTCATGCAGCATAATATTCACTAGTTCCATCTATTTGAAATATAATCTGCCTAGTAAAAGAATTAAGAGAATTAGAAAAGGAGAATTTATAAATATAGATAGGAAGAAATCCCAAGAGAAATTAAAATGTCCACTTGGGATTTTTTTTTCCGCATTTGCTTTCTGTGTGTG
This sequence comes from Echinops telfairi, assembly GCF_000313985.2. Classification (NCBI taxonomy): domain Eukaryota; kingdom Metazoa; phylum Chordata; class Mammalia; order Afrosoricida; family Tenrecidae; genus Echinops; species Echinops telfairi. The sequence continues at coordinate 32,911,868 of NW_022111324.1, read as the reverse complement.
CCCATAATAGTATGTGCATCATATGAGGGTGTGTTTTATTTATACACCTGGAAAAAACTGTATTGCTGTTGTTGTTAGGTGATATCAAGTTGATTCCTACTCATAGGTTGAATAATTAATATATGTCTTCATTCCAGTATACGTCTTTCTTAATTCATCTTACCCTTTGCTTCCCTTTGACCAACATGTTTGGTTTCTTCTATTGTTGTTGCTAGGTGCCATCTAGTCGATTCCCACCCATAACTACCCTATGCATAACACAATGAAACATTGTCGGATCTTGCGCGATAACCACAGTATTCCCATGCCGGAGTCTGTTGTTCTGGCCATGGTGTCAATCCCTCTCTTTGCGGGTCTTTGCTTTCTGCCCCTTTACTTTATCATACATGATGCCTTTCCAGGAACTGGACTCTCCTGAAAATATGTCCAAAATATGTAAGGCAAAATCTCAACAACCTTGCCTTTAAGGAGCATTCTGGTCATACTTCTGTTTGTCCTTCTAGCAGTCCATAGCACTTTCAAAATTCTTCATCCACCATGCAATTCAAATACGTCAATTCTTCTTTGGTCATCTTTCTTCCATGTGTAATTTTCACATGCATATGAGCAAATGGAAGATACCCTGTCTTGAGTCAGGCACACGTTAGTCCTCAAAGTAAGATCCTTGATTTTCAATATTCTAAAGAGATCTGGTGCAGCAGATTTTCCTAATGCAACTTGTCTTTTCATTTATTTCTGCTTCCATGTACATTGATTTTGGATCCAAGCGAGACAAAATTCTGAACAACTTCAATCTTTTCTCCATTTACCAAGGGGCCCTTCCTTTGGTACTTTCTCAGGCAATGCTCTGATTCCATTCATTAAGCTTTCAGTATCAGTGATAGGTAGCTTTATTGGAACACATGTGGGATTAATTGAAGGGGGAGAGCTAAATGGCTCAGCAAGCCTCGCCTTTCTTGTCTCTTGCTCTTTCATGATCAAACCAGTGTATGGCTGCCTTGCTTGTTCTGTGCCTCAGTTTGCAAGCTACACTACTTGTGGGACACCCAACCTATGGATTGTGTTGCTGTAATTTAAGGTTCCTTCAAAACCTACTTTGCCATGCTACTGGAGTATATATCTCTTGAGCTGGCGACTGTCAGACTCTGTACATCTGGCTGACTGATGGTGACCTGCCTTGCTGTTTGCTGCGTGTGCCTGGATAGCCTGAATTGCTCTACAGAGGACTACCAGCAGCCCTCAAGATTTGAAGGACTGCCAGTGTCTTACAGCTATCTCACGGGAGTGAGTTGCACTGAGCCATTTGTACTGCTTTAAGGTTAATTAACTGTTTATTTCTTATTTTATATTTCTAGCTATCTGTATAAATATATATAAAATTATATAGTGTCCCGGTTTTGTTTCTCTAGGAAACCCTGTCTAGCATAGTATCTGTAATGTTTCAAAGCTATGCATAAGGTGTTCAACAGCGATGTCCTATGAAGTGGCAGCCAGGAATTCTTTGTTGTCTGTTCTTAGTCTAGTTGTTCCAGTTAAACCTGTTCACTTTCAGTGACCAAGGTGGCACTTGAAATACCAGTGGTCCTGCTTCCAGCATCACAGCAAAATACAGGCCACCACAGTCAGACAGACAGACAGGTAGTGGGTGTGGAGCATAGATCAGTATAAAACAATTATGAAGTAATTGGCAAATACTTTTTTAATTGTTCTTGGATTCAAAATACTTAGATTCTAATAATAAAGACAAGAGGCCTCGTGTTAGAGTAATTAAACACCCAGTTGCTAATGCAAAGTGTGGTGTTAAGCCTACCAGTTCCTCTACTGGAGGCAGATGATGCAGTAAATTCTTACAAAGATTCCAGCTTTAGAAGCAGTATGGGGAAGTTTTACTATATGCTGTAGGGTCACTATCAGAATAAATCCATGGAAATGACAGCATAGTGAAGACCTTTATTTAGCTAGACAGTGACTGCAACCAGGGGCTAATGCTAACAGTGGTTGTGAAAATTGCACAGAATCAGAAAACATTTATGTTATGCATGAGGTCATTGTGAGTCAGAAAAAACTCAATTGTAGTGTTATGGATTAAATTGTATGCACCAGAACGTGTATATTCTTAGAAAGGTAATGATTCTTAGTGTTACATAATTATCCTCCATTTTGTGATGTGATTTAATTATTCTGACCTCTTTTGAATTCAAACTTCTATGACTCAGAACAGAACCTATGGAAGGAAAGTAATAACTGTTGATAGGGGCTAGATTTTTGTTGAAAGCAGATAATTCCAGAAAAATTTATATTAGTATTTCATTGTCTATGAAATATATTTGATTGTGTGGAACATAACAAATTACAAATAAGATAAAAAAGAATGGGAATTCCAGAACACTTAATAGTTTGCTGTAGAACTTGTGTATACATCAAAAGGCAGCTCTTCATGCAAGACAAAGAGATACTGCATTGTTTAAAATCAGGAAAGATATGCAACATGGTGTATTTTCCCAACACACATAGTCAATCTGTATACTGAGCAAATAATATGAGAAACTTAAATTTAGTAATTACTTTTTCCATTTCTTTAAATAATGAAGCTGAAATTTGGGTCAGGGTTGTGTTGCAGGTAGAGCTTTCTTTAAGTAGTAATAACATTTTCATAACATTAAATCTTGCTATCCATAAACATGAGACACTCTTCTATTTGTGTAGTTTTCTCATTATAATGTTCTGCAGGGGCAGGCTGGGGAGGTTGGAAGGAAATGCAGAGCTAACAATAATGATTAAATGAAAGAATAAAATGTTCTTAAACGGATTTTGCTGATGATTATACAGCTCTTCTTAATATGATTGAACTATTACATTGAGTATATGTGAATTATCTGTGATGGAAAAAGACTATGTCTTCATAAATGGAGAAAAGATTGAATCTGTCAAAGATTTCATTTTACTGGGTCCACAATCAGTGTTCAGGAAATAGCAGTCAGAAACTCAAATGACATATTTCATTGTTCCAAGCTGCTGCAGAAGATCTCTTTAAAATCTTAAAACGGAAAGATTTTACTCTGAAAAGTGAGGTGTGCTTCAACTAATCCTTGGGGAAAGACATTCTGTTTAGTAAAGGAGAGGACAGCATTTGCGGAAGTCTCTCAACAAGACGGACTAGCATAGGAGCTATACTAGTGAGTTCAAATATAGCAACACTTGTCAGGAAGCCAAGGACCTGGTTTAGTTCCATTATTTGCAACTAGATTCATTATGCGTCAGAAGTAATTAGACAGCACCTAGCAATAACAGCATGATGCTAATGAGGAAGGATCAAGTGGCATTTATATTACTGAGGCAGGATACAATCTATAGGATTAGTTTATAACTTTATTAAATCTCACTGGAGATATAAAAGGCATTAAACAAGTGAGCAATGATTCAGGGATCTCAGTACCACCAAGCAAGAAGAACTGTGTGGGAGTACATACTTTGGGTCTGTGGTCATTGCACAGGGAAGCTTCTGGAACCTAGGGGAGATTGAATGTCAGGCCCGCCAGATGTTGAAAGGAGACAGATGACAGAGTAAGAAAATAATCACAGATGACAGAGTAAGAAAATAATCTCCTAGAGTTTGCACCTTCAATTAGAACCTCCTAAACTATGAGAGAGTAAATTTTGGTTCGTTAAAAACACACACTTCTGATATGATTTTATAGCCACACTATATAATTAAGAAAGATGCTTGGTAGCAATAATAGTAAGAATGAATATAATCTATTAGTAAAAACCATGACTCCGTTGTCAGTTTGAGGTACTGTTGTGGCTTGAGTGTTTCCAGGATGCTGGAAGCTATGCCAACAGTTTTAAAACCAAAACAAAAAAACAAGCAGCAGTGTTGTGATGGTAGCCAGATTCCAGCTAAGTTTCCAGTCCAAGAAAAGACAATCATAGTAAGAAGAAACAAGTGATACACTTCAGAAGAATTAGCCCTTGGAAACCTTAGACACGGTAGTAGACACTAGTAGAAGACTAGTGTTTGACAGCATTCTAGCAAGTGAGGCCTTCCGGTTGGCGGGGGCACTCATCCTGTGACTGGGGAGGAGCCGCCGCCTCAGAGTGCAGTCAACCCTAGTGACACGAGTGGAGTAACACTTTAGGGATCTTCTTTTGCTGATATAGAGGACTCAAAATGAGAACAAACAACTGCAATCATCCAGTAATATTTGGAACATAAGATGCAAACGTGTATGGAACTAGAAGAGGACTTGAAGCATTTGCTGATGAAAATTAAATTATGCAGCCTTCAGTATGGATTGCAAATCAATGTTAAGAAAACCAAAATCTTACAGCTGTACCAATAGACAACACATGATAAATGGAGAAAGCTTGGAAATGTCAAGGGTATCATTTAACTTGGATTCACAATCAATCATTGCTGTTATCAGATGGATCTTAGCTGAAAACAGAAACTACCAGAATGATGATGACTTGTGTTTCGTTAACTATGCATAGGCATTCATCTATGTGGACTGTAGCAAACTATAAATAACCTTAAGAAGAATGGGAGGGCCAGGCCAGTGGGTTGCACTCATTGACAAGAAGACAGTTCTCTGCACAGGACAAATGGGGTAAATGTTTTGAAATCAGGAAAGGTGAGTGTCAGGGTTTTATCCTTTCACCATACTTGCTCATCTATAACTTGAGCAAATAATTCAAGAAACTGGACTATAATATGAACAACTTGGCACCAGGAAAGCTAATTAATAACCTTTGGAATACAGATGACACCACCTTGTTTGCGGAAATTTATCTACGACTCTCATCACCAAGCCTCCTGGTAAGCAGCATTCGGAAGCGTGCCAAAAGTGCCCCGTGTGCATTACTAGTCCCACTTTTTAAAATAAGGACTGTGTTCTTTAAGTGTCAAGGTAAGGTAAATCTTTGAAATACATGATGGTTCCGTGAAAGCAGACACTACCAGAGAGAAGTTCACTTGTGTTTCATTAACTATGCAAAGGCTTTTGATCATGTATGTCAAAGCAAACTATGGACAAACTTGACGAGAATGGGAATTCCAGAACACTTCATTGTGCTTATTTGGAACTTGCATATGGATCGAGAAGTCATTGTGTCAACAAAACAAGGGGACGCTGCAAGGTTTAAATTCAAAGAGCTGTGCCTCAGGAATGTATCCTCTCACCATACATTTACTTCGTATGCTGAGCAAATAATTAGAGAAGGTGGATTATATGAGGGGTACCCCTGCACAAAAAATTGGTACAAACTCAGCTGATGTGAGGGGAATAGTACATTTGGAGTTTGTTCCACCAAGTTAGACTATTAAGCTATCTAGCAGGGTCCTCAAACTTTTAAAACAGGGGGCCAGTTCACAGTTCCTCAGACTCGTTGGAGGGCCAGACTATAGTTTAAAAAAAAAAAAAAACTATGAACAAATTCCTATGCACACTGCACATATCTTATTTTTAAGTAAAAAACCAAAATGGGACAAAAACACCCGGTGGGCCAGATAAATGTCCTCGGCGGGCCGCATGTGGCCCATGGGCCGTAGTTTGAGGACCCTTAATTTAGAGGATCTGAAAAGAATGCATAACAGTGTGTGACAAAAAAGGCCCGATTTGTGGTAGACTGAACACTGATTTTGCCACCACAATGCACCTGCTCATGCAGCCATCTCATTGCTGCAGTTTTGGGCAAAAAACAGCATTCCTCTCTTGCCCCACACACCTTATTCATCTGACCTTGCTCCGTGTGGCTTCTTTTTGATTCCATGGATGAAGAGTGACATGCAAGGACAGTGATTTGATGATGTAGACGAGTGAAGAAAAAATGAGGGAAGTGCTGTCAGACATCCAAACATGAGTTTCAAAAATGTTTTCAAGAATGGAATCATAGATTTGACAAATGTATTAAGTGTAATGGAGAACAATTTGAAGGAGATAAGGTTGTTTTGTAAAAAAAAATTAAATACATAGCTTTGGGGGGAAAATTCTGGGTTTTGATGGGGGTCTCCCCTTGTAAGAAGAAGAATAGGAACCCAGGATTCATCTGTGTTCTTCAGATGATACAACCTTGCTGGGGGACTTGACACCCCGGCTGATGAAGATCAAGGATGACAGCCTTCAATATGGATTGAAACTCAAGGTGAAGAACCACCAACATTCTCACAACTGGACCATTAAGTAACTTCATGATACATGAAGAGAAAATTGAAGTTATCAAGGATTTTGTCTTGTTTGGATCTAAAATCCATGCTCACAGAATTAGCAGTCAAGAAATCCACAGATTTTTTTTAAAAAGGTGGGAGGTGATCGGGAGGAATCCACAGCTGCATTGCATGGGGTAAATCTGAAGCACAAAACATTTCTAAAGTGTTGAAAAGCAAGGAAGTTACTTTGATGACTAACGTGTGACTGACCCAAATCGTATTTCAATCACCTCATATGCATGTGAAAGGTGGACATTGACTAAAGGAGACTGACGAAATATCAATGAATTTTAATTATGGTGCTGGAGAAGAATGTTGAAAGTATCACAAACAGCCAAAAAACAAAGAAGTATGTTTTGGAAGAAATATAGCTGCAATATTCCTTAGAGTAAAGAATGGGGAGACATTCTCTCGTGCACTTTGGATGTTTTGTCAGGAGAAACTTGTCGCTAGAAAGCGCATAATGCTTGGAAAGTGGAGGGACTGTGACAAAGAGGAAGACCTTGACAAGTGGCTGCATTAATGGGTTCAAATGTAAGGACAAGCATTTTGTTCTGTTGTTCATATGCTTTCTGTGAGTCAGCACTGGCTCTAGCACACCCCACAACAAGAAGAAAAGATGCAAAATATTCAACAATATGGTAAAAATCCAAGTTCATCCTCAACTCAACGTGCACACCCACACACAGATGCACATTTACACATGTCAAAATCTAATTGCAGAAGTTAAAGACAAAATAATGAACAAACCAGGATCGGGGGTTCATTCTATACACATAAAGCAAAATTCACCACTGCCATCTATTCCAATTCATGGGGATCCTCTAAAAGGAGGTGAGCTACTCAACAGGGTTTCTGAATCTTTCAATCTTGATGGAATCACATTTCCTTGTTTCCCATGGTTTGTCTGTGGGATTTGAACTGCAGGCTCTCCAATTGATATCCTAATGCTTGCACCATTGTGCCACGGGGACTCCTAATTATTTTATCTCCCGCCCACTGCCATCAATGGATTCTGCCTCAAACAGGAATCAAGTAGACTACATCTGAGTAAGGAGATCATGCAGAAATTCAATACCACCAGTCAGAACAAAGTCAGTGGCTGGCTGGTGGACAGACTACCAATTGTTCGTATGTAGGTTCAAAATGACACCGGAGAAAATTGAAGCAAGCACACAAAAGCCAAAGTGCAAACTTGAGTATTTTACTGTTATTGTTAGGTGCCAGAGAGTCAGTTCTGATCCATAGTGAGTTGATGCATGACAGAAGGAAGCATGACTTATTCCTGAGCAATCCTCACCATGGTTCCTATGTGTGAACCCATTGTTGCAGCAAGTGTGTTACTCCATCTTGCATAGGGCCTTCCTCTTTTTTTGTTGCTCCTCCACTTTACCCAATATGATGCCCTTCTCTAGGAACTGGTTTCTGCTGACAAAATGTTCAAAGTACGTAAGATAAAGTCCTACATCCTTGTCTCTCAGGAGAACTCAGACTGATTTTTCTGTTTGCAGCTAATAGAACTATCAATATCTTCTCCTGATTCTTGTTTAGTCTTTCTTATTCAATGTCCAACTGTCACAAGCATATGAGGCATTTGTAAATAATCTGGCACATCTTAGACCTGCACATGCCATGTTATAGGCAGTATCCTTGAATATAGCCTACCTGAACTTCTTAAGAATAGATTTAATGCATGAACCACTAATAACTGAAGACCAAATGATTTTTTGACTGATATCAACATTATTATACTAGAATAAAGCAAAAGGTCATTAAAAAATACAGGGCATACTGTTAATTACTATTTTTCATCCTCCAATACAAGTTTTAAATTACATGTAAAGTATATAGAATTATGAATATCTACATAATTGCAGTCATATTTTTGTTCCTTTTTACTATGAAAATGATTTATGATGTTCACTAAATGTTCCAAGAGTGAAATGTGCCATTTCCATATAGAAAGCATAAAAGAGTCATATGCAAATAAATCCATCCATTTTTCCATTGTATTTGGAACTTTCAAATCTTAGATAGATTCTTCCTTACCATTTGCCCCTGAGCAGGGTTTTCTTGAAAACTCACATTAGGTATGTAGTGAAAGTGAGAAATAAAATGTCACTTTATTAAGAATTTAAAATAGTGGCTTCCCACAGCATAAACTATCCTATCCTGCATCAAGATTAAATCTCACTGACATAGATTCTATTCCTTCTCAGAGTGACGCTGAAGTGTAAAGCTGCATTTGTGATGTTCCAAGACTTTAACTTTTATAAGAATAGAAAGCCTCATCTTTCTTCCACGGACTGAATAGTGGTTTTGAACTACTGACCTTGTGGTTAGCAGCCTGATGCATAATCATTATGCCATCAGGGCTCTTGTGCTGCATAGTCTAATTTTAAAAGTTATGCTCCATTTAATTTTCAAGTTAATGGATTGAGCAAATATGTTCTGTATACTTTAGTTAGATGTAGCACCATTGTCGCTAGCAAATGGATGTTGAAATCATTAAAATTATTTAGGAGCTCTTTCTTCTGGTAAAGAGAAGTAGGTTGATAAACTAAACATCCCTAAAGATAAGAATTACAAAATCAATAAAACTATACAGTAAAAATAACAGCAGCAACAACAAAACTTTTTGAAGGCATTGGCAATGGCTAAAAGCATGCAGTAACTGGAAGAAATCCACCCTAAATATAATAACTTTGATGGATGAGGGTTTCAAATTCAAGATAATTTCCTGTGGGTTACTGATATTTGTTATGGCCTGGTAGAAAAAGTCTCATCTTACTTGTTTGATAGTCAGGAAATAGAGTTTGATGATTAAAGAAGAAATAACATTTCAAGGAAGGAGCACTAGTAGTGGAGCTCTCAGGAAGACGGCATTTCCAAATCTGAATCTTCCCCCGGCTTTGGTTGTCTACAGATTCCGGAGGAACTATTAAAAATAGAGAAAATAAAAACTCGCCGCCATTGAGTGAGTTCTGACTCGCATACACCTTGGATACAGCTGCCCTTCCGGGTTTCAGAGACTAACTGTTCTCAGGACTAGAAAGACTTATCTTTTTCCTGTAGATCTGTTGGAGGTTTGGGTTCTGCCCGCTTGTTCTTCGCGGTCTAATGTAGAACCACCACACCATAAAATTAGAGTTTGAGTCTAGTCAGATGAACAATATGAAAGAACAAAAATTCTTTAGAGGAATATATCTGAATTCAGAGTCTCTAGATAATATTACTAAAAGTACGAATTTTCTAGTTAGAATCACTAGACATAAGAAGGTTCAGGAAAATATGAATAATACTTAAAAATAGCAACAACATTGCACTCAGTACAAATGAGTCTGATTGATTAGTTGCATACAACTGTCTTATAACCTGATAGGATGATACAGTGGTCATATTGAATAGATGACTTCAAAGAATTTTTGTAAATATGTTTGAGCTTTAAAACAATCTGCAAAATGAAAAAAGTGATAGAGAATAGTAACAGAGAATTGTAAAAATAAGTATATAAAGTGGAAATTGTAGAGTAAAATTAACATTCAAATATAAAAGAGAAATGATTATTTAGTTAAAATTTTGATATATCCCTGATGTTATAACTTTTGTGTGATTAATGCTCTTAATGTTCTCTATAAATTCTATCTTTTATCATTAGTTTTTAAATATTATGTGATTTCTGTTTGCATTTTTGCTTTATTGATGGATTGCCTTAAGGAGTGGTTTAATTTTTTGGTGAAAGAGCTTTCTTGTTTTTATACTTAATTTCTAGTTTTATTGTACTGAGAGAAGATAGTTTTGCTTATGGCATATGTCTTCGCTTTTAACTTAGATTTCATGTTATTTTTTATTCATCATCTGCTCTCACACTGGAGTGTGAGCCCTGGGCTTTTGTTCTGTTTTGGTGTTCATCTGTCCCATAAGCTTTCAGGCCCACCTGGAAGAGTGCTGGCATGAAAAGACACTAAAACAGTGTTAGGGGGCGAATGACTATCTGTACTGTATCGGCAGAGTCAATATTCAATGTTACATTGCACAAGTTTGCATTTCATGACAGAAAGGAGTAGTGGCAAGTTTTGAGATCTACCTATATTTTTTGTGAGTGTTTAGAATACAGAAAAAAGAGAAAAAACAGCTATTTGAATAATTTAAATAGAATCATGATGATAAAAGTCTATGCAACTTAAGGCCTGGCCTCTAATTGTATTTCTAGAACCCCTCTAAACATATAACAACCATCAGAGACCTATTATACTCATCTGAGTGAAGTTAATTGTATTTATATCTAAAATTGTGTTCTCTCTCATACATGGGATCATTTGGTCAAAAGCCATATATTTAAACAGAAAGCAAGTCTTTGAATTTTTTTTTGCAACTGTTATTCCAACTCTAAATGGAAGACTTGTGTTTCTCATTTTGTATGAGACGCTGTCTGATGTGCGAGATTAAACGTACTAACATCTGGTCAAAGCAGTAAAAAATTTATGGGCAGCATTGGCACAAGATGGCAACGTGTCTGTTAAAGGAGAAAATTCTATAAATGAGCTCAAGAGTCAAATCAACACAGCTGAAGGGCAATTTGGGCAGCTACTTGATTGAATGGATGAACTCTCTGAAAGTGATTGATCAATCACACTAGCTTGTGTAGTAACCTCCTTTATCTCTGGACGATTTAAAAACATGTGGAGACAAAATGACCAGGGGCAGTTTTGGCATTCAATTTAGTGGCACCATGACAATGTTTCCTGGTGGAACCATTTCTCTCTAGAAACTCAAAACCATACTATTAGAGGGATAGGGAAGCTGAAATGATGACACTCCAGCAGGTTATTGGATTTTATAGTAAAAGGTACTCTCCCCCTTAATTGTTGGATCCATGAATTCTAACAACAGTAGAAAAATCATCTCATTACTGACTTAAAGATATATATATATATATATATATATGACACTGATAGAACTATACTGCAACATCATAGGATTTTTCTTTCTTAGATTTCCCAATACTTAATAATTTAGCAGGTAGTCCTACTGCATTTGGTTGATGGGACATATTATATTTAGACAATGAATTTATGGATGGGAGCCCAGTTTTACAATTTCTTAATTATAAAAATTATTTTTAACAGGTAAAGTTACAATATGAGATATTATGACAGAAGTTAAAACTTTCTATTCTGTGGATTGGCAGTTAATTATGTGCCCGGATTATGTGTCCATTCTGTGATTAAAAATCATTCTTCCCTCACGAGGGAAGAAGTATAGTACAATCAATTGGTCACCGGATACCTGGCTGATGTTCTGCAAAATGTAATATGCAAATCTCAATATTGACATTCGTCATTCACAGTTTAGGCACTCACATGTGACTAGAGCCATATCAGCCTTGGAGTAAGGATTTCATGTCAATGGGTTTATGAAAAGCTTCCATATCTATTATCATAGCCATGGTGTGTATGTCCAGTGACTTAGTCATTGGCTTAGGTGGGGAAAGAATTGAGTAGCAGCATTAACATTTCCCACTTGACTCTTCAAAGCCACATCTATATAACTTGTGGTGCTTATTTAACTGCGGATCCTGTGTCTTTTGGGATCCAATTTGAATAAAATTGTAAAGTATGGTGATGAATAATCTAGACACCATATCATTCAATAGGTCAGTCTTATCAAGAACTTTTATATAATCACTACCACAATTAGTTTTAAAACATCTTCTTCCTTTCCTTGTTCTCCTTGATATTAGCTCCCCATTACCCACCCCCAAACTCCTCTGCCATATCCTTCGGACACCCTTAATCCAGTTATTATCTCTTTGGAGTCACCCATCCCAGGTTTCCTATCCTGAAAGACATAGAAAAATACATAACAGAGTATAGAATGCTACAAAAATATCCAAAATTCTGTCCTTTCTATCTCGTGATTAGTACACTATAATTAATTGCCACAGGAAATTCACAATTTCCTCCACAGACTGGTTTCATAAAAGGTTTCAAGAAGCTCTAGTGCTCAGTAGTGAAGTGTGCAACTACTAAACAAGAGACAGTGTGAACTATCCAGATCCCTGTGATAGGAAGACAGGGCAGTCCACTTCTGTGGGGATTCGAACCTTAAGAACGCTGTGCGGCAGTTCTCTTCTGCTCTGCAGGGCCCCTAGGAATCAGAATCCTCTCAATGGCCAATGAGAAATGGGCTTAATGTGGTCAGGTTTGGCGTTGTGGTAAAATGAAGTTTAGGAATTGTGATAAATTGAAAAACAGCCAAGATTCCCATGGAAATATCCCCTTGACATTTGGTTCTGAATTTCATCTATCAATTTGTAGAGTATATTTTTCCTCACTTTGTTTTTGGCTGGTCATACTGTTTGCTTAAGCCAATAGAAAATAAATATATAAGTAGAGCCTTAAAAGTGTCTAAACATGAGGACTTGGTCACTTTCAACATTCAGAACACATCTGCCACTACCTGAAGAAATCGAGGCAAGTGTCATGACTGATAAATAACATGTGGCCCATTTTTTTCCTTATCAACTCAGATAACAATTTGCCAATTACTAGACATGTATGTGAGACCATTCTAGATTAATCAATTAGACCAATCAACTCACTGGCACATGGTCACATTAACAGATAGCTAATCTTAGTAATCATAGATGATCAGAGTCAGACCAGAATTGTTCCATGGAAGCCCATGGTATTGAGCCCACACATAACCTCCATCACCACCTCCAGGGTAGTCTGTTCATAAACCTATTGAGTAAGGGCTGTGGTGGTTGTGGAAAGAAATCGAACCACACCCCAAACACAACTCACCTAGTTCACCTGATTTCCAACACTCTCTGCGCTCTTTTGATAAGCATTTTTATTGAACATGATTTTCTTTTCCTAAGTCTCTGACCACTCCAAGAGGCCAAGTCACATGTCTACTTTCAGAATTCCCTTGCCTTTTATCTGGCAATGTCATTTCTTTAAGCACTTCACAGGTTGCTAAATCATTATTTCGGTCCCAAGTTTCTGATGATTCAGGAAAATTTAATAGTCAATGAAGCAACATATGTACATATCACTTTCTGGACAAAGATATTTCTTCTGTCTGATTTTATGCTTCCTGCATTTAAATATTTTGCTTAGAGAATCCTTCAATATTATAACTTGAGATGAATTTTTGTGGGGTACTTTGGCTTGAGAAACAATGGGTACATTTTTTTCATATTGGTTTTCTAACTTTAGTTTTTTTTACATTTCGTATTACTTTGTCGTCTTGAGCCATGCGTTGAAATCTACTATTCAGTTCTTTTGTTTCATAATTCATTTTTTGTTTGTTTCATAATTTCTTCCATTCACTTTAGCTACTCTATATTCAAGGGCACGTTTCAAAATTTCATCTGACATGCCCCCCCCCCCTGCACACACTTTCTCACTATCTTTTCCCTCATTCACTCATTTTCATCTATTTTGCTTCATTCATGTATTGAGTCCTTGATATCAATGCACAAGTTATCTGTTTTGAAGTTATTTAGTGCAACAATTTATGTTTGATATGGTCTTTTAAATTTTTCTTCAGCTTCAATTTGAAGTTGCAATCTAGCATGTTAAAATGAAAGAGAATTTGAAATATTTACTGAGGAAAAACTTACTGGACCAGCCAAAAAATTAATAAAAAGTTTAATTTTGTTAAATATTTCCTTTTTATTATTCTACAATGAAATTCCACAGAGCAGTCAAGAAACCAAATCACATATTAAACGGGACAAATCTATTACATAAAATATCTTTAAATTGTTAAAGAAGTGTCACTTTGAGGTCTACAGTGAGCTTGATTCCCCCAAATGGTATATTAAATCTATTTATATGTGTTCCTAAGCTTGAAAATAAAGGTAATTTATTGATATTTTTGAACTATGATGTTGACTAAAAATAATTACTATATGTGGGCTATTGGAAGAATTAGAAAATATGTCTTGAAAGTATAGTCAGAATCAAAGCCAAGAATGGCAATGATTTCATCTTCTGTTTTTTGCATGTGTTTTTAAGAGACCAGTCCATGGAAAATCACATCAGGTTTGAGAAAATAGGAAATCAGCTAAAAGAAGACTCCAGTAAGATGAATTTTCACAGTGTTTGCATCCATGGACTCAAAGAAGACAATAATTGGGAGGCTATTGGAGCAGTACACAACTGTTGTACTAAGGGCATGTTTGCAATTGGAACTGACCCAATCATATCTGACATTAGAAAAAGAGGGCAAAGAGATGCACTTCTTAAAGACACGTATCTAGCATTTTCCTTTAACCACATATCTATTTTGCTAATTTTGAAGAATAAAAAACGACTAAATTAAGAGATTTGTAAAAGGCTGAAAATTGTGTTCCAATATCCTTGGCTTTTGATCTGTAATTCAGTCATACTCAAAAGCAAAACAAAACAAAAGCTTACTGCCAATGAGTGGTATAGCTACCCATTGGGACAGGGTAGAACAGCCGCCACGGGTTGAAGAAACTGCAACCGTTAATGGGAGTAGACATCCCTGTTTCTGCCGCAGACCAGCTGGTGGTTTCAGACGCCAATCTTGCAGATTGCAGCCCAATGCGCAACCTCAACACCACTAGGGCTCCATGATTCACCCATAAGGACTTGCGAAAGGCTGTATACCTCTCTGTAGCAGATGTACAAGCAACACTTGAGTATAATGGATCTTATGAGTAAATGGAAGAATACTCATCACATGTTCTCGACCCTTTACATAACTTCTCTTTTGAAAGATCCATTTTAAATTAGCAGCTTTACACAGCTTTGTCAATGTGTAAGTACATTTTTTTGGTCTCCAAAATCCCCCCCCCCACACAAAAAAAATTAGCAAACTCGATACATGTGTCTTTGGTGAAGGACTGGACTTATAGTGTACTGTTCTTTTAGTGCGATAAGGTGCTGCCACTAGAAAAACCTGCCTCTCATTCCAGGGCTTCTCGATTTGTTGAATAGCTCAATTCTAAAAAAAAAAAAAAAAAAAAAATGGTGACCAACCATAACTGTGTGGTCGTGATGAAAGTCAAATCTGTGATCTGAATTCCAAGTAGATTGTGCTTCCAGAAACTAAACGAAAGTTGAATAAAATGCCTTCCTTTCACAGTCTCAGCTACACAAGGATAAACAAGCCACTAGCAGAGGTACGAGGAGCTCTGGCGACGTAGTCGTTCATATTGGGCTGCGATCTGCAAGATCAGTGGTTTGAAACCACCAGCGGCACTGCAGGAGAAAGGCAGGCTTTCTGCTGGAGTGAAAAAGCTAGTCTTGGAAACTCATAGGGGCAGCTCTACCCACCCTGTATGGGTGTTCTGAGTTAGCATCAACTGAATGGCAGTGAGAATGAGAGAACAAATATATATTGATAAACAGACAATTATGACTATAACTCTATCCTTTGCTTATAAGAGTAATGGATGTACTTTGTATCCAACAGTAAAGTGCTGCCACCTGGCATCTGCCACATGTTGCCATTATATTGAGCTTAGGGAGCCCTTGGCAACAACAGTATTTGGACTTAGAAAGTACTGATGATACCAATGTTTAAATGATGTTTATATTCTCCACATCAAAGTTCTTCTTGAAGTTTTGATAAAGACTAATAAAGGGGAGATTATATTGAACATAATACCTTTATATTAGGGTTATTATTTCCTTAGTTATAGATTATTTTTCATGCATTACAATGGAAAGAGTTTTGGAATATTAACTTCTTTCAATATAAGCCACTGGTTGCACCAGGCTCAGGTAATCAGGAAAATTATCAGCTGCTTGAGACATACAGCAGATTCAGGATCTTTGGGCAGTGCAACTTAATTATGAATTCAATCTGCTTTACTCAATATGCACTCCTCCTATTCTCATAAAATGTTCTTAGAATACATACATATGTGTCCATGTGTAGGTGTGCACAAATACATCTCTGTGCCCATGTATGCTTGTATATGTACATCTACTGTGATGGAGTTGATTCTGGTTCAGTTGGAGCCCCAGTGACATAGTCGGTTATGTATTGGTCTTCTAACCACAAGATCACAGTTCAAATCTACCACAGTTCGGATGTAAAAGGATAAACCTTTCTGCTCCTATAAGATGTACATGGTCCAATAGTTCTATTCTGTCCTATAGAATCCCTATGGATTGACATCCACTTGACTACAGTGTGTTTTATGTTGTTTTGTTGCTGTAATCACCAAAAACACACTGCCACATGTTTCCCCTGTAGAGCTACTTGTGGGTTCAAATTGCCTATCTTTCAGTTAGCAGTCAAGAGCTTAACCACTGAGCCACCAGGCACCTGTGAATATGTGTACATACAGGAAGAACTGTGAAAGCCAGAACCTATGCAAGGAGAAAATACAATAAAGAAGGTAAACTCAAATATTCTTCTGTAAAATAGTGGTAGAAATTGTTCATCCTATACCTTTTCAAAACCTGTGTGACCCTTCAAAAAACTAGGGAATCTGAGCAGAAAATCTGAGAACGTGGGCCACATGAAGAAAAATGTGGCTTTAGGATTAAAGAAAGCCCTTTTATTAACAGCAGGCAACCAAAGCTGAAGTCCTATGAAGGACTTGAGACACTTGCTGAAGGAGCTTAAACACTGCAGTCTTTAATATGAATTAGAACTCAATGTAAATAAAAACAACAACTAATTCTCGCCACCAGGCCAAAATATGACAGCATGACAACAATAAAAATATTGAAGTTGTCAAAGATTTCATCTTACTCGAAACCACAGTCAACTTTCATGGAAACAGCAGTCAAGAGATCGATGTACATACAAGTAAAAGATCTCTTTAAGGTACAAGAACAAAAATGTTACTTAGAGAACTATATTGTACCTGAACCCAGACAAAATAAAAACAATCAAAATCACTGCTATTCAGTTAACGTGGAGACTCATAGCAAACCTATTGGATAAAGTAGAATTGCCCCTGTGTGTTTTCCAAGACTAAATCTTCACAGGAGTAGAAAATCTCATCTTTCTCTTGTGGAGCCAATGGTAGTTTTGAACTGCTGACCTTGCAGTCAGCAACACAACATGTAAACCATTATTCCACCAGTGATAATAGTTTCAATGGCCTCTTATGTATTGAAAGCTCAACAATGAGTAAGTAAGTCAAGGTAAGAAATTATGATTTTGAATTATGACAACAAAGACTTTTTAAAAGATCATTTGCAAGAAAAACAAACAAAGCTATCTTGCAGAAAGGTTCAGACAGAATGTCCCATAAAGAGAGGAGAACAAGACCTTTGGACATGTTTCAGGAACTATCAGACTCCGAAACAGAGTGTTATGCTTGATAAAGTAGAGGGTCAGCAAAATATGGACATACTCTCAACATAATGAATTGATGCAATGGCTGTAACAATCGAATCAAACATAACACTCCTGAGATTGGTACAGTACTGTGCAATATTTTGTCCTGGTGTACATGGGATAACTAGGAGTGAAAAATGACTCAAATGTATCCAACAACCACATATGTATATATCTTTCTTTTTGCTTCAAATTTTCATATTCTGTATACCAGTGAATATCAATGCATCTTATGCACTGATAAGTTTCATCAATTTTAGACTGCATATATTGGTAAAAATATTGACTTCCTCAATAACTAGCATTATCGGTGATAAAAATTTAATAATAATTGTATTTACTTTTTTCATGAAATCATATGATATTATTCTTTCACTGACACCATGTACTTCAGGATAGATGTTAAAATGTTTTTTTAAACAATAATTATGATGCTATTCCTCTTCAATTTATCATCCCAGTAGAGTAGACCTTATAATTGTCAAAGTCAAATATTCCAGTACCAATCTATTTTAGTTCAATCATGCCTTAGACGTGATCTTTATGTATTCTATTTCATTTATCTCTTTTAATGTCATAGAGTGATATTTTGTATTGATATATTTCCATTATTAGTAAATGTGTGTGACGGCTCTTCTCATTGTTTGCGGTGTCACATCATTAAAGAAGGCGAAGAAAGCTTTGCTACATGCATGGCATTGCGGTCAGCTCTAGTTTGTAGAGACAGCGCTTCCCTTTTCATATCTTGAAAGCCTCACAACCCGAGAGACTCATTTTCTGGCAGTATATCAGAAAATGTTTCATTTCTACATATTAGGTTTGCAGTGGATATATACATTTTAAATAATTAGACCAGAAGTCTAACTCTTCCTAATTGGACCTTCCTCACAGTCTTTCATAGTCTGCAAGCTCCACTGAAAAATATTCTTCATAAATGATTCTGCTTGTATTTGAAATACAAGTAGCATATTTTATAGAATGAGAACAGCACACAAGAAACCCCAGTACAGCAAACCTACAGATAAGTATATGTCAAGCAAGACGCATGGATAATTGCTAGTAATTGGAATTGACAGTTGAAAAAAAGAGGAGTGATTAGTCATTGGAAATATGTCCTTGAAGATAGAATTGACACATGAGATTCATGACAAAATATTACAAGACACTTTTTGCAGATGCCTTTTTTCAACAAAATAAAAATCAAGTATACACATGGACCTCCCTCCAGGAATCAATTGACTACATTTGTGAAAAGAAATAATGACGTTGCTTAATATCCTCAGTCAAATAAGACCATTGCTGATTGAACAAAGACCACTACTTGTTCATAGACAAATTCAAGATGAAACAGGGAAAAAAATTCAGACAAGACCATAAAGAATCAAGGTAAATCCTTGAGTTTATCTCATCTGGATTTAGAGACAATCTCAATAATAGATTCAAGTCATTAAACATAATAGCCAATGGCTAGATGTGTCATGGGATAGCATTCAGGATATTATATATGAATGAAGCAAAAGATCATTTAAAAGACAAGAAAGAAAGGGAAGACCAAGAAATTGGCATTAGAAAATGTTCTGAAACATTCTTTGAATGTAAGAGCTAACGTGATTGGAAAAATATGAAGTTAAGGAGCTGAACAGAAAATTTCAAAGGGTGGCTCAATAAGACACAATATTATATCATACTGAATTGTGCAATGACCAGGACTTGAAGTTAGGAAAGAAAAAGGGAAGAACATATTCTCTCAAGCTGAAAGAAAAAAAAATCCTCGTTATTATATTGAAAGATTCTATTCGCAAAATATTTAACAAACAGGCAGAATCAATATAACACAGAAGTAATACACAAAAACACTTTCTAAATTAGTTGATGGACACTTAATTTCAAGAAGTAGCAAATGAGCAAGAATTCATAGTATTAAATGAAAAAGTTTAAGATACATTGAAGACATTGGCAAGGAAACAAGACCATGAGTGGAATTGACAGAATATCAATTGACATACCTCATCAGTCTGAGTCAGCGCTCACGGATCTAGGCCAAGGGAGTTGGAAGACAGCCGTATGGCCACCTGACTAGACGAGATCCATATTAATGTCCATTCCAAAGAATTGCCACCCAACATAATGCAGAAGGAATCAAACAATATGATTGATATAAATTTGATTTGGAACTTTCAGAACCTAATGTAGCAGTACATTGACAGGGAATTGGCAGAAATTCAAGTCACATTCAAAATAGGATATGGAACAAAAGATATTATGGATGATCTTAGTGGGGCTGTAAGAAGCTACATGCTGGCAGGGGTTTCGACATGGCTTCTCCATGTCCAGGGTCTGGCTGCATCAGGATTGGTCCATGTGGCTTCTCCTGAAGGAAGTCTCCCAGGAAGTGAGGAGAAAGAGAGTCGCCAAGGGAGTGAGTAGAGTGAGAAAATGTCTCCCGCTTCTAAGCAGGAGGGAAAACAGGAGTTCCCAGGATCCTCAGGAGAAGACCATGCCCACAAAGAGGTCTCATTGGCTATCTCCAGACTGACAGCCCAGATTCCACCTCTTCACTCTTAATTCTCAAATTGACACCAGCTTATGTAACTACCGCATTCGCCTCCACACCTAATACTATAGGTGTTTTTGTTGTTATTGTTTCTTGTTTTTTGTTTTCTTTCTGGGTTTTCTTTCATGTTATTAACTGGACTAAAATCTTCTTTGCAAATCACTCATTGCAGCAAAATTGGCCCTCAATCAGATTTTCTCCAATTAGCCATTATCAGTTGTGTCTGATCACCGGGAATAAGGAAATGAAAAAGTAAAATGAAGTACTATGGCAGAGTGCTTATGCATTGGGTCACTAATTGAAAGGTCCGACTTTTGAAACCACCAGCTGCCGCAGGGGAAAGGCAGGGCTTTCTGCCCTTGTAACGAGTCACAGTCTCAGAAACCCACAGGGCAGTTCTACTGTCGGTAGGGTCACCGTGAGAATTGGCATTGACTCGGTGGCAGTGAGAGAGACAGAGAGAGTGCTATACACTAGTTCTACTGGATTTTTATCAATTTTCTTAAATGTGTTTATTACCCAGAAAAACCACAATTCTTTTTGCTAATAGTAGCTGATTGCCATTGTTATTGCTGAAACCACAGTGTGTGTGTATGTGTGTGCAACCTTAGCGTCTTGTGCAGAAATAAACTCACTCTTAATTTTACAAACCTCTTGCTGTTTTGATAAATATGGAAAGAAGAGAGTCAAATGAATTTGTGAGCTTCCATTGCTTATATTAAAAGGGAGATTATTAATTTTAGTCTCTTGTCAATTTTAATTGCTTCTATTATTCAGTGAGTATAGTGTGGGTTTGGAAAAAAGATGCCTAAAATGTCCAATTAGAAATATTGAAGTCTTTATTTTATATCAGGCTTGCCTGGGCTGCAGTGGAATGTTAAAAGAGAACTTCTCTCCAGACTGGAGCTGCCTCTTCCCTGGCCAAGCCTCTTTTATATTATTCAAGGAGGGTAGAATCCAGAAAGCATAAGATAAAGCAAGTTAAAATACATATATCATTAAGTGGTATTGATAGAAGTAAACAAAAGTATATTTAGGTAAAGTTTCAGGTGCCTTGTCTTATGATCCAATTCCTGGATTTTATCTCTAGCTTGTCTTCCCAGAAGGGGTGGGGAATGAACGCTCCTGTCCCTGAGAGAAAGACTGACAGCAAGTCTTGATAGTTTAAACAAGAATTGCTCTGAGGGTACTTACAAACTTGCGTTCCCTAGTGATGTTAAATCAGATGACCTCAGGCCAGGCAGAAGCTGGTAGGAGGGGGCAGAGAAAATGCCTTCAAGGAAAAATGTTTTAGAGACAGTCTTCACAAATGTGATGATATGAGCTTGTCTATTTCATAGACAGTGTTGCTCTTTTCTTAGTTTCTATGTGATGCCTTAATTTTATATATCATTTATTTTCAATTATTTCATACCATTCATTTACTATGAAGTAATAAAGTAGGATGCTAGCATTTTAAGTAGTAATGGCTCCAAACATATTTTATTTTCACAAACAGTTTAACTTGTAAAGTAAATAAAGGTTGATTCCGTGTGTGTTGTTGTTTGCTATCATTGGAAAGGTACACAGCTCACAGCAATGTTAGATTTCCCTGGGTAGGAAATACCTTGGTTCTTGGCTTTTCAGGAGAAAGAATTCACTCCAAAGTCTGCTTTGTGATCCAAGTGGGGTTTGTTTGTTTTTATAAAGGATAGAAGCAGTTTCAGTAGCACCTCTGAGGTGCCATGAAAATGGGCCTCGAACAGTGCCCCTTTCCAAGGGAGGGGCCAGGGACCCCAGTCTTTGCCAGAAAACTGGACCCCGACTTTTTTCTAGACAGCAAGCATTGGCCACTGGCCTGGATGACTGTACAGGGCCTACGGAGAGAACTGCTGGCAAGAGTACTTCACCAACCTCTGAAGGTGAGGCCACTGCTTGGAGTGGCCTCCAGTAGCCTTCGAAGGTGAATGCTGGCAGAAGTGGGCTCTTGAACCTATGAAGGGGAGGAATGATTGGTCAGTAGCTCAGGGAACCTTTAAGGGAAATTGGGATCGTAGCTGGACCCATGGTCACAGCAAACCTGTACCAGGAGCTGTCTCAAAATGTGCTGAAAGTGCTGTTGCTGAAAGGTGAAACTTAGCAGTTGCTCAGGGGCTTGGCTCCCAACAGCCTTTGGCCTAGGCCTGGGCAACAAAAAAACAGCCTGTAGGAAAAGAAACCCCTATAGCACACTGGCAAATGCTAAAGTGAACACCCCGCAGGACTAAGCAGCTTGTTTGTAAAACCAGAGAAAACTAAAGGTTAGGGAAGGAAGGTTAGGGAAGGGAAGGG
>NW_022111324.1:32814177-32889147 GCF_000313985.2 Echinops telfairi | reverse complement strand
GGAAGGGAAGGGAAGGGAAGGGAAGGGAAGGGAAGGGAGGGAAGGGAAGGGAAGGGAGGGAAGGGTTGTGCAGATGGTTTGCATTGGTTGATTATTAGATATATATATCTTTAGACCTTTCTTCATAGGTTGTCTTAGTTAGGAAAGTCCATTAAAGATATCGAACAGTTTGTCAATAGACAAGTCTCCACTGATAAATTGGTAATGGGTGTGCTGTCAGTGCATAGGCTAGGAGTCAGATTTGGGCCTTCTGAGTGGAAGATATGAGTTCTTTTATTCAAACACTATTGATTTTTGTTCTCTATTTAGAAGATGGCTAAATTTAGAAATATTTAGGATGTGTTTTCATCTCATTAAAGGTATTTCTGTATTTTTTATGGGTCTAATGTGATATTTACTGATTTTCATCAGTGAATCCACTTGTATAACTAATTAATTATTAGTTGGAACTATATGATTATTTTTAAACTTTTAAGATCTAATCTATTTTATTTTTGTAAATAAAAAATGATCTGGAGGGTTTATGATATTTGAACTTAATTAATGTATATGCAATCTGATGAAATATTTTATAAAATTTACATTTTAGGGATGCTTTAAAATGAATTTGGTCACTGCATATTTATAAAAACATACATACATTGCTATAGTTTCTTTTTTCATTGAATGGTTTTTTTTAAATATTGTGTGTCTACATCTATTTCAAAGACTAAAAGAAGTGTGCATAAATTAACCATATCAATTTCATTTTTTATTTCTAAAAGTATATTTGTAAACATTTGGTTTCTTATACTATGATGTTGTTGTGTATCGGGGCCACTGACTTGGTCCCTACCAGTGAACCTGTGCATACCAGAGTGACATGCTGCCTCATCCTCACAGTGTTCCCACGCTGCAGCCCATTGTCGCGGCTGTGGTGTCAAAATCCATCTCTTTGAGGGTCTTCCTCTTTTTCCCTGTCCGTTTCCTTTACCTAGCATGATGTCTTTCTCCAGAGACTTGTCTCTCCTGACAACATGTCCACAGCATGTAAGACCACCATCCTTGTTTCTTAGGCGCACTCAGATCATACTTATTTCAGGACAGATACATGTGGCCTTTCAGCAGTCCGTGGCACTCAATATTCATTGCCAGAACCACAATTCACATTTTTAAATTCTTTTTTCTTCTTCCAACTTTCACATGCCTGTGAGGACATTGAAAATACCATGGTTTGGGTCGGGCAGACCTTAGTCTCCAAAGCAGCATCCTTGGTTCTCAGTACTCTGAAGAGGACGAGTGCAGCAGATTTACCCAACACAGCATGCCTCTTAATCCCTTAACTGCTTATTCCATGTGCACTGATTATGAAGCTAAGCAACACAAAATCCTTGACAACACCAGTCTTTCTTCCGTGGATCATGATCATACCTGTTGGTCCAGTTGTGAGGACTTTTGTCTTCTTGACGTTACCTTCTGACCCATACTGAAGGCTGTACACCTTGATTTTTGTGCAATATCGTTTCATTGGGGCTCTTTAAGCTCTCATAACAATCCATATATCAATTGTATCAAGCATATTTGTTCATATGCTGCCATCATCATTTTCTAAATATTTACTTTCTATTTGAGCACTTGGTATCAGATCCTCTTTTTGTCCTCCTTCCCCCAACCTCCCACCCTTGTGAACCCTTGTTAAATTATTATTATTTTCATATCTTACACTAACTGCTGTCTCCCTTCACCCACGTTTCTGTTGTTAATCCCCCTGGTGGGGAAGTATGTGCTGATCATTGTGATTGGTTCCCCCTTCCTCTCCTTCTCCCTCCACCTTCCCCCTATCCTCCTGGTATTGCAAGTCCCATTTCTGTTCTTGAGGGTTTATCTGACCTGCATTCCATTGGTCATGATCTCTTATCTGTACCAGTGTACATGCTCTGGATTAGCCTGAAGTGAAAGGCAGGATTGGAGTCATGATAGTGTGTGTGGTGAGTGGGGTGGGGTGAGGAAGCCTCAAAGAACCAGAGGAATAGTGAATGTTTCATACGTGCTATACTGTGCCCTGATTGACTCATCCCTTCCTCATAACCCTTCTGTGAGGGGTTATCCTATTTTCTACAGATGGGTTTTGGGTCTTTGCTCTAACCCCCCTCATTCTCAACGATATGTTTTCTTTTTCTTTTATGTGTGTGTGGGGGGGGGAGGGGGCGGAAGGAGGTTGTCTTGTGAAGCCTGATCCCGTAGACATCTCATGATCCCACAGGCAGGTGTGCTTCTTCCAGTTGGGCTGGTTGTTTCTCTGCTAGATGGCTGCTTGTTTAACTTCAGGCCTTTAAGTCCCCAGATGCTATTTCTTTTGATAGCTGGGCACGATGAGCTTTCTTCACCACAATTGCTTATGCACCCATTTTGTCTTCAGGGATCGTGTCAGAAGGGTGAGCATCACATAATGCCAGGTCATTAGAAAAAAGTGTTCTTGAATTGAGGGAAGGCTTGGGCAGAGGCCTAAAGTCTGTCCACTTCCTCAGTCTATTAACATATAAATATATTTACATAGGCAATACCTCTATTTTATGAATTAATATATTTACATATGTACATGTCTGTGTTTATGCCACTCTCCATAGCTTTGCTTCCTAATCTTTCCTCTGTTTCCTTTTACCTTCTTCCTGCTCCACCATCACATTTGGCCTTCTTCTGACTTTCAGTAATTCCTCTCTGCTAGATTCCTATTGTTCCAACACCACTGAGATCTCTACATCATCCTCGTGGATTTTAAATCCCTTGTTGCTCACCTTTCTATGGCATTGTTTGCTCACTGCTCCCTTCCCCTCCCTCCCCCTCCCCCTATGTTCCTCCAGAACTGCCAGTCCCATTGCTTTATCCTTGGGCTTGCTTCCCATGCCTATCTTATATAGATAGGCAAAACAACCGGTCTCTCCTGAAGGGGACCTGGTTGCTAGTAGCTTATGTGTGGGACTGCTCTCCTCAAAGTCAGCAGTTGGAAATTATCAGCTGCCTCCAAGACAAAAAGACAAGGCTTTCTACTCCCCTAAAAGGTTACAGTCTCAGAAACCCCCAAGAGCAGTTCTCCCTGTGAAAAAATTAAGTCAACGGAAGTTAGTTCAGTTTGAGTATTTTGTTTAATTGCATGTATCATTTAGAGACTATAAAACCTGAAACTTCTCCTTTCCTTCATAAAAACTCACTTGGATTATAAAAGTGCTTCTGCGACGTGAATTATTTCAGCACCATGTGGCAAGAGCTGGGGTTTACCCCACTCCAGAAATCTAACAGCATTATAAACTGCCAATATGGATCGCACATCTCACATCTAAGGTGCTAGTGTCAAGCCATCCACTTTCAAAGGAGGGCCATTCTCCTTGGCACAAGGTGCAGAGCTTTCCCAGGGTCAATTTCACAACCCCATCATCTCCAGAGAAGCCTTTAGAAAAGACAGAAGGCAATCAAGAACTCTGGACTTAGGAGACTTTTGTCACCTGACAGAAGGTTAAATTAAAGAGTAAGGAAAAGACACAAAAGATAAAATTTACCCTCATCAGGAGTAAAACCTATAAAGGTCCCCAACAGGAAGAGGTCCCAAAGAAAAGATAAGAATTCTACCCCATGAAGGAAAGGTGGCCTTGGACACCAATTTAATTATTTTACAAGGTTAAGAAGCAAAGAATGAAATCTTGTCTGGGAAATAGGCATAGAGAACCATCAAGGGAAACACTGGGTAGCCAATAAAATGGTCACGCAAAGGATATATAAGAATTCAAGAAGGCACCTTGGGGTCCAGTCTTCAGGTACTGTTACTACAAGCCCAAGGGCTAAAAATGGAAGGATCAGACTGCAAATGCCCAGGGACAAAAATCAACCAGGACACCAAGACGGTTCATATTCTAACGCATGCCTGATTTGAAACCATGAAGGATTCCCTTGTTCTGTCTATAAAACTACCTTTTCCTACGTGTAAACATTCTGCATGAGCACAATTATGTGTTCTGGGATTCCTGATTTCTGTTTTTCTTGATCCTATCCATAGCTTGTCATGATCCACACAATCAATTGCCTTTGTATGGTCAATAAAACACAAGTAAACATTCTGGTATTCCCTGATTTGAGACAAGATCCATCTTACATAAGCATGTGCCAGGTCCTCTTCTGAATCCAACATGAATTTGTGGCAACTCCATGTCCTAGAAATGTACTCCTGGATCTATCTCCTCCAATTCAGTGACTGGAGGCACCCATTTCACAAATGAATGCCCTGCCCCAAAAGTATTTAGCTCTATTTGCTCCATGAGCCGAGAAGCCCACCACTTGGGATTGGATTGGGGATCAACATTTTGCAGCTCTCCCTCGTCTATCACTCTTCTACCACTTCATGGGTGCGTTAATCTGGGTGGACTAAAGAAACAAATTCATAGACACTCTTATGTATATAAGGAAGAGCTTTATATAAAGAGTAATTATATATTAAAAACATCCCAGCCCAGTCCACGTCAAATCCAGAAGTCCAATATTAGTCTATAAATTCCTCTTCAGACTCATGAAACACATGATGCTGAATGCAGGAAGATCACAGGCCAGTGGGTGGAAATTCTTGTGAATCCAGTGGTGGTGGAAGCATCCCAGCACTGGTATGGGTCTCCAAGTGGTAACTCCAGTTCCAGGGCTCTGGGTCCATCAGTGTAGCTCCATGCAGTTTGTCAACCAGAAATGTCTCACAAAGAGGCAAGCAGAGAGTGAGTGTATCTGAACTCCAGTGAGCTATTGATCTCTGTAAATGAGGTCATCGTGCTGCACCCTGATTGACAGGCTCCAGCTGAGGTCATCAAGCTGTGCCCTGATTGACAGGTTAGATTCCACCCCTTCCCAAGTTGACAGGAGATAATGTAAATATGACAATGGGTGCCATAGCCTTCTGTCCCTGAATTGAGGAATTTCAATGCACAGGGATATTAGGGTCTATATGATGTGCTCCACTCCTGGCTTTTCTTTCTTTCCTTTTGAAATAGAGTGCTAATGCTATTCAAAGCATTAGAAAACTTCATTTTCCTCTGAAAAACATTTTGCAATTAAAAGGATAAAAACTATTTTTATGGACTCAGCCACTGTAAATCCCTGCTTTCTTGGGGCCAGCCCCTGGTTTCTCCTTGCCACCCAGTCAACTTCCCTGCAATCGCTCTACCCCTTTCTCCATGTTCATAAACCTACTCCACCCTCTCTCATCCTCTCATCTGCTCTGTAAGGTCTAGTTTTCCTTTAGTGTTCCAGGCCTTTGCAGACAGATAAGACATGTCAAATGGATTGGAAAACCCTTCCAACCAGGCAGTGCACAAGTGTTGGATTTGTGCTTCTGAGAGAAAAATTACCTGCATTTTCGTCAGTCAAATGAAAGATCATTGTCCCTTTCACTTGTGGATACTTGTTCAGAGCCAGATATTACCCTGTTTCCCCCAAAGTAAGACATCCCCCGAAAGTAAGACCTATTTACAGCTTTGTCTCTCACTGAAATATAAGGCATCTCCCCCAAAATAAGAGCTCCCTGAAAATAAGCCCCTCTGAAGCTACCATAACTCTGGACTCTGGATCGTAGCAGAAGGCGCCACTGCGCAGCTCACTGTTGTCCACAGCGCAGCCAGAGCAGACAGGAAGTGCGATGTCTCTTTTAATAAAAAAATTAACAATAAATGTGTACTGTATTCTTCTTCATGGAAAAACAAGACATCCCTGAAAATAAGACCTAGCACATCTTTGGGAGCAAAAATTAATATAAGACACTGTCTTATTTTCAGGGAAACAGGGTAGGCTGGGTGTATCCCATGTCTGGTTAGCCCTATGTTTTCTCTTGTTTTCCCTAGTAATGGAGCTATCACAGCTGGGTACTGTTAGAGAAAAGAAGAGTGGCACATGACTAAGGTGGTATTTAATAGAAGGCAGAATGTTCAGAATATAGGCAGCAATCACTGAAGGAAGGAAGTTTTGATTTTTCAGTGGGCAAGGTCAAGACCAGCAAGGAGCATGAGGGAGAGTTGTGGTCAAAAAGGTCTAACCACATCACTCAGGGATGAGTACGTTTCCTTATAATATAACCCCCTTTCCCCTTTCTATTAATCTCTTCCTCCTGCAGATCTCAGGATGATTTCCCCAAGGAACATGTGGGGAAATAATAAAGAGATTCTGTTCTACTGGGGAGAAAAAAGGAAGGGGTGTCAGAGTATTCAAGGCAGTGAGAGGAAGGCTGAGGGAATCTATGGTTATTATTGTTTCTTGATCAAAGACAATTGAGGGCATCACAAGCTAGGCCCTGGGACCAGCTTGATCCCTTGTCCTTGCTTAAAAAGACTGTGTGCTGGCCCTCACTGGACATGAACAAGACCACCCAGTTTTCTCATGGTTTGCTCATCATCTCTGCCTTGGCTTCAGGACCACCATCAGCCCCTTGCCATCAGCAGCAGGCTGGAAGCCCCTGGTCTTGGGGTGAAGCAGCTTGTTGTCGAGCAAGGTGCTGACGCAGTTCAGGTTATTGGGCTTGATGCTGTGAATATGCTCATTCCTCTTGATCAGGAAACTGGAGCATTTTCGCCCGACCATCCATTGCAGATGGACTGACATGGCAGTGGCAGCTCCTCTCCCAGTAGTGGCTGGAGATGGAAAGCGAGTTCTAAGGTTTTACAATTATAATTAACCTTGTTAATAATCACTTACAGCTGAATAATATAATTCCATCAGCACCTTACTCCACCTTCCCTTACCCTGATCCATAAGGAAAAAGGAGTTAGGTGGAAGTTACAAACAGGGTGCCCCAAGAGTCCTAGCATACAATTCACAGCATCACTACAGGGAGTTTTGTTTCACCAAAATCAGTATGAGCGTTCATTGCTATGATACGCAGTCACAGTAAATGTCAGTTTCATAACATTTAACAGTATTATAATTTAATATCGGTGTTTATTGTAAACTCCATGATAGCAAAGGCAGATTGTGAAGTGTTTTGTTCATTTTTCTCTAGCAATCAATTCATTGACTCGTACAATAAACAGCTGTCTACCATATATATTAGTGCATGCATAACCTTGATGGTCTAATACTTAACTGCTCAAGTTGAAAATTAACATTCCTAATTTTCTTTTTCAAAAAGGACTTTAAGTATTTTTCAAGGCAAATGGTCAAAGTGACTGTCACTATTTTTTAAGGGTACTAAACATATTCATATTATATTGAATAAAGAATACTTATCACAGATTGGTAGATATATTCTTCAAAGGCTCAAGGTTGTAACATTTCCACAATACATCTATGTTATTGAATTTATCTAAATATGCATACTACAAAGTCTATATGCACTGTTATTTTCTAGTATAGTTCAAAAGTTTTACAGCAATTACAAAGTAATTGCTCAATGTAAAGTAATAGTTTTTGATTTCTGAATAATCTAAAGATTAAATATGTATAGTCAGCAATTGCAAATCAAATCAATCATGTGACTCAACTATACCTAGTATTATTTCAGGAATATCCACCCAGTAAAAGAAGGAAGAAAAATGTTACAACTCACAAATTTATAAAAAGTTATGATGATTATTGAAATGCATATTTTCTCAAATCACTGTGTATTTAATTAGAATCTTTTGAGCTTATTTCTCTAGTATATTGGAGATATATATGTATATATATTCCTTATGTATTCCTAATTCATTGAAAATGCAAGGACACTATTTTTGTTTTTCCTCAAGAGACCATATAGGGTGATATGAGATTTATAAACCTCCAGACAGTTAAAGTATGCTACTTGCTGTGATTAGGTACTATATGAACATAAATTCTAAGCTCTTAATAAAGAATGCAAAATTCACTATATCTATAAGCAGGATTATGATTTTATACAATGTACTACGTTATTTGAAGGGATTAATATCTACAAAAAGGCACTTGTGAAGTATCTGACAAGTTTTTCACTCAGTGTTACGCATTTCTTTACCTGACTATGACAGAGTACCATTCATAGAAACATATTTAGGAATGTGTCTAATCATATCAAACACACTGAGATGGTGAGACCATGTAATCTGGATGGAAGAGAATTCCATCTGATTCTCAAGAGTCTGTCCCTTCTTTTAATGCCTCAGGAAATGCAATCAGACCATGGTCACCTGTACATCATCACACCCCTGTGTCAATCAGTTGTTGACACAGAAGTGACTAAGGCTTATTTTATTATAATCTTGTCTTTGTCAAAGACCCAAATAAATGAATGCTTAATGTACTTCCAGTTTAGTACTTCTTAATGATACTTTCTGGAAAAGTACTATTAAAACCACTTATTTTTATGTCTGCCTAAGATAAATGTCAATATAGATATTCTAAAGCAACACAATTTTCAAATATAGTATAGCTTTTTCTTATTCTAGGTATTTAGATGTTCTATGTCTAGCTCACCAACATACCTTAATTTCTTATAGAAAAACATATTCTTTGCTCTGGAAGGCAATTTTCAAAGAATTTTTTATGCATTATTCTTCTTGATCGTCAATGAAAATTTTAATTTCCATTAGAATTCTGTACAGAAGGGGTAGAGTGCATTTTTATTTTTTTAAATGACTGAATAATATTACACCTTTCTGTGCTAATGAAGACCTAGCTCACTGCCACTAGTAGATTCCACTCAGAGGGGGCAACTGCTCATGGGCTTCTCAAAGCCAGAAATCTTTCTGGAAGCAGACTTCCACATATCAATCTCATAGAGCAGCTATTCGAACCACTGGGCCACAAAAGTTCCTTTTTTTTCTCCTTATGAAATGTTGGATTTTTTCCCCAAATAAACAAAGAATCTTCTAAGACTGAAAGAGTTGTTTATTGCTTTGTGCATCATATATTACACATTGGGTGGAAACTATACAATTCTAATAATTTGATTAGGAGTCCTGATTAGTGGATTGTAAATTGGGCTGCTAACTGACACTTCAGCAGTTCGAAACTACCTGTTTCTCAGCAGGAGAAAGAAGAGGCTGTTTGCTCCTGGAGATATTTAGAGCTTTGGAAATCCAAAAGGAGCAGTTCTATCCTGTCATATAGTCAATCCGAGTCAGAATTGACTGTCCAGTGTTATACAGCTGGATTCCTAATTTGAATATTGCCAAAGTGTTGTACTATTTATAATACAATCACTTTCCTTTCCCTTAAATAGCAAAAAACAAACAAACACAAAAAACATTTTTAATTACCATGAAATGCTCTCAATTTAACATTACATGTAACTTCAAAAAGTATGCATGTATTTGCATTGTATGTGCTTTCTATGTCATTTATACTAAAATCCACTCCTGCTGATCATATATTTCTAATTTGCTCATCTTCCCTTCCACATTTTGACTAGAAAACTAGTGAAATTCATTCTAGAGCCTAACTTATCAGAACATTTTGAGAAAGATATTGAACGTTAAGAATAGTGCTTGTAGGTCAAGCTTAGAGAAAATAAAGAATGTTGTGGAAGCAAATAATGAATTATTTATTTTTTTAGAAGACCCTTCTTCTGACTATTTCTCACATCCTTTTAGAGTTTGTTGGGATTTGGCTATGCTATTTCTCATATTGAGCGTTGTGACCATTGTAAACATAGACTCATTGAGCGATATAAATAAGGGGAAAGATATTGATGTTTTACAAAATTATGGATAGTATACACTTACATTGGCCATATATTTCTCTATTTCATTATAGCTTTTTTATTTTTACTGTAGTAACATTTTTTTTACATCTTATTTAAGAAGTGTTACTCATTTCTTAATGACAAATTGCCCTTCCACTGGTATATATTTTATCTCAACATATGGGCATGAACTAGTAAGAGATCAAGTAACCCCTTAGATAGTAATTTTAATATAATGTTTTATTAATGATTAAATAGTTTGATATGATTACAATAAACTATTTCAGGTATATTATTAAAAAAACCTTTCATTCCAATATAAATCAGCACTACATGATTCATGCTATAAGTAAACAGAGCTTTGAAGGCTATCACAAATAAGGTTTTAAAGTTGCAAGACACTGTCTTCCATACATATCTACTGTAGCAGACAAACATATAGAGAGAGCCTTTCTATATAATTTATTCTACTTCTTACATTTGGAATAACATGCTCAACTGACTCTACTTTTTAAAGTAAGCATTACTTTCATAATTATTTTTTCTTTTCCAAAATGCTTAAAGTCCCCACATTTGCAAACTTAAGATATCCAATAGAAATGATTAATAATATAAAGCGGAAATAACTTATGGTCATAGAACATCACACGTTTTGTTTAAAAACTGACATATCTCCAAAGGAGAGAACAGGCTGGCTGGGTGGCATAGTCCTGTAACTGCTAACTGAAAGGCAGTCGGGCTTCTCTCCCCCAGTCACTCGTGAGAGAAAATCAAAACAAAACAGGACAGAATGTATGTCATGCAGCAATATGTTCAAAGACATGGAACTTAAACTACGTGCTATACCATTCTACTGAAATATAAAGATGACACACAATGTACAATAAGGTGCTAAATTATCTAGGGGATACATCTAAGAAGATAGCATAAAAGTAAAGGTATGAGTCATTAACAATATTTTATTTGTCAGAAAATTTTGATAATAAAATTCAGAGTTTTGAACATAGCACAGCATGCTATGCATGTCAGGGGACATGGATTCACTTTGATTCAGTACAGTGCTCAAGTAGGGAATTAAATTCTCTAATTTAACTTAAATTAAACTAGAAGGTATTTACTGGATTAAAAACCTTAACAAATATTTACCAGATTTGAAGAGCATTTACTTAGACAGCTGGCCTGCATCACAGGAGCGACATTAGGTCATGGCTTTAAGTGGCAGTTGTTCACTGAAAATCGTGAACTGAAAAGTGGGAGAAGAAGAATATTTAAAACTCAATAAGAGCAAACTGTGGCAAAAATGACCTAAATAATCAAAATGTGCAATTACCTCATGGCAAAAGAAATCATAATAATCTGGCTACAGTTCTTTTGAGACATTAAGAAGTAAATCAACAAGGAAGCAAACTAATAAAAGACTTCTCTGTCAAGGTGAGCAGTCAATGCTAACAATTCAAATATGGGACAGCAGAGTTCTGGAGCTTCCTCTTTGTATGTATGTTTTAAACAAATCAATATATTAAGCAACTTCTGGCACATAATACATCCTGATCACATTGATTTTCTACTACAATTTAAAACATTTTTATGCTTTCCAGTTTCTATTGATAAGAGATGTGCTGCATCTGCTTGGTAATCTGTTTATAACCAAAATCGAATTAAGTCTTTTATTTTGTATTATTGCCTATTTTTCAGGTGCCATCTAGTTAGTTTTGATTCATGGAAACTCTATTGACAAATGAACAGAAAATGACCTGGTATGGTGCCATCCTAACAATCATTGAGAGTTATAATTAAGCAATTCTGTATGATTGTTTAATTAAAAATATTTGAAGAATATATCAAGTTCAAAACTTGTTAAGAAATAAGTTTATATTTTAATTTTAACACATTTGAATCTTACAATATTATGACTGTATTTTATGGTTTACTAGTATTTTAGCACACCTTTTGTGCTATATTTTAATGTTACTTGTTATTACATTTAAACAACTTTTATAAAATGGAACCTGGTGCTTTTTATATTAAAACCATTCATATTCTTAATTACTCAATGCTAAGTTAACTGAGAAAATTTAATGTTCCTAGGCTTGGGAACTAAATGAAATTTAACTTCTGTAAGGTAGCTAAAAAGTATCTAGCATTTTTACTGTACTACATGCTGTTTTCTGTTATATTCCTGCCAAAATAAGCACTAAGAAATGGTGTCATGCAAAAAAGGCTGATAATTTAGTAGCAAAAATGCTAATAGTCCTCTAAATTTCATAATGCATCATTTAAAATCAATCTCATTCTTCTTGAGGTTATAAATAGTTAAGACCACTCAAATAATGTTCTAGTTGTGGTCATACATGTTATCTCACTGATGGTCAACTTGGAACTTTATTGCTCCCCAAATCTTCAACAGTCTATCTTGTAATACCACTGCTATCACTGATCTCTATTGTTATTTTCAGGTGCTTTTAAACTGATTTTTACTTATAAAGAACCCTTTGACAGAGTGAATTGTACAATAGTGTTTATTAGACTGCAATCCTTACCAAAGCATATTATTAATTGTCCACCAGGGAGCCTTAAACTATTGGCAAGCTCAAGAATTCCCATTAAAATCACAGTCGTGTAAATAATAGACTGATATTTTAATCAAGCTTTTGGTATACACGTTTGTTGTCTTTGTCTTTGCTGGGTGCCATCAAGTATGTTTGATTCATGACGACCCTACTGAGAGTAACAGAAGGCCACTCTGCGCTGTTTTAGGCCATGGCTGCAGCCACTGTGTCCAGGGTCTCACTGAAGAGCTTCCTGTTTGTCACTGATCCTCCACTTTAGCAAACGAAATGGCCTTTCCAGAGACTAGTTCCTACTAGTCATATGTCTAAAGTGTTTAAAACAGTCTTGCCATCATTGCTGCTGAGGGACATCCCACTGGCACTTATTCTAAGACAGTGTGTTCCTTCAACATTCGTTATCAACACCGTAATTCAAAGGCATCAGCTCTTTTTCCATCTTTTTTATTCATTCTTGTCTACTTGCACGTGCATAGCAAGGGGTGGGAAATACTGTGTGTTCAGTCCAGCACACCTTATTCCTCAGGGTGATAGCTTTAATTTTTCATATTTCAGTGAAGCTTTTTCAAGATTTGTCCAATGCAATACAGTACTTGAATTCCTCACTGCTGCTTACATGAGCAATGCTTTCATAAAATGAAATATTTGAGGACTTCAGTGGTTTCTCTATTTACTGTAATTTTGATTACTGTTCAAATTCTGAGAATTTTTGCTTTTTTTTTTTTGTTGAAGTGTAGACCATATTGAAGACTGCACTCTTTGAACTTCATCAGTAAATATTTCAAGTCTTCTTTCCCTCAGCCAGCAAAAACGAATGGTTTGCATGGAGCAGGTTATTAATGAGCCTTCCTCCAACCCTGAAGCCTTCTATTTCTTCATATCTTCTAACTTGCAGGTATATTTGCTCAGCATACAGACTGAAAAAGTATGATGAAGGTATACCACCCCGGAAAACACCTTTCCTGATTTTAAGCAAACACAGGATCTCCATGTCCAGTTCAAATGACTACTTAAAACGATGTAATAAAGATATTTATTAATTAGAATAAATATAAATAGAGCCCGTGGTAATATAAGGAAGGTATTCCAATAGATGACATCTGTTTAAAGAGTCAATAGTTATTTATATTTAACCACATACTTATTTGCCCCTGATATTCCTTCTTTTAGTTATATACTTCTGCATAAGATCCTGTTCTCTCAGCCCAACAATCCCCTAACCTGTTTTATAATAGCTTGTTCGCATGTAAATTATGTATTGTGGTAGTTACATAATCTGGTGTCAATTTGAGATTAAGAGTGTAGGGGTGGATTCTAGCCTGTCAATCAGGATGTAGTCAATGCGGCCTCTGTGGCCTTCTCCTGAGGATTCTGGGAACTCCTATATTTCCTCCTTGGTGGCAAGAGACACTCTCTTTCTTGACTCATTCCCTGTAAGACCTCCCTGAGGTGAAAACACATGGACCTACCCTGATGTAGCCCTGGGAGCTGGAGAAGCCACGTGGAGACCCCTGCTAGTGCTGAGATGCTTACAACATCACTGAATCCACAAGACTTCCCACCCACTGCCCTGTGATCTTCCTGAACTTGATGTCATTGTATGTGTTGCGTGAGTCTGAAGAAGACTTTATAGCTTAGTATCAAATACATTGGCTAATATTGAATTTATGGACTTGATCTGGACTGGGCTCGGAAATTTTCTCAATGTTCAATTGCTCTTGTACTTAAGCTATTTCTTATACACGTGTGAGTATCTATGAATTTGTTTCTCTAGCCCACCCAGATTAACATATATACCATACAATTCAGCAGTCTGATCATATTAAGAGTACTTGGGCAATCATCAGCACAATCAATTTTAGGACATTTCTTATTTCTTGTACTCATTGTGTTGGCTTCCCATTTCTCCCCTGTCATGCCTCTAGGGAATTATTAAGACAGTTACTGTCTCTATAGATTTAGCTATCCTAGATTTCCTATACAGTAAAATATTTTTTAAAAAGATCAAAACAAAAACAGATGACAACCCCACAATTACTACATAAAACAGAGTAAAGCTCAATACAAAAGAAACCAGAAAATATTAAAATCAGGGACAAATTTATAAGATTAAAATTATTTATATGGGTCCAAAGGAGATCAAATGATGTTACCTTTTAATCTAACTATATCTGCCATACTCCACTTTACAAATACTCAGTGTCTGATAGAAAGGTTATTTAAACCCTGGGCGATGTTCAGAGCGGATTCACTGGAGGCTTAATGTACAGAGGACCTGGCATACGGATTTTTGGATCCCACTGTCATTCAAAGCCATCTGCAAATCAGGAATTCAGAATTTAAACTCTAATACTATTCTTTTCGTTGGGATTGGATTAGATTATTTATAATTCGTAGATCCTACATGCTGGTGTGTTCTTTCATGTGGACTTAGATGCCTGCTTGTTTTAAGACACCCTTTTAAGACCCCAGACGGCATTCTTGCTGAGAGGCAGGCATTATTTGATTCTTCAGCACACTTTGCCATAGCAGCGATAGTTTCATGAAGACAAGGGTCAAGTAGACTCATGTCATAAGAATTTATCTTTCTTCAAATAGGGCTATGATTGACATAAGATCCATTCATATCTTTATGGTTTATATATGTCCCTGTTCACCTTTTAGACACCACTGTCATTTTATTGGTGGATTTATAAATCATCCTGATGGGGCATGTGGTAATTTTATTGATACTATTCTTAATTCAGCCAAGGATATATTTTTTGAAACAAAGATGAGAACAGGAAATCATACATGTAGAGGATGGCTTTTCAGACTACAATGTGTGAATTGCTGGCTCTTAGTTTAAAAACTTG
Organism: Echinops telfairi; assembly: GCF_000313985.2. Taxonomy (NCBI): domain Eukaryota; kingdom Metazoa; phylum Chordata; class Mammalia; order Afrosoricida; family Tenrecidae; genus Echinops; species Echinops telfairi. Next base: position 32,874,088 of record NW_022111324.1, on the reverse strand, counting down.
AAAGATTTGACACTATTTACATAAACAATGAGAGTTGGAGAGAGGGAAAAAATTTCAATAATATTCATTCACAAGGCAGAAGCATACCTGCTACACTAATATGTCATAGAAATTCAAAGGGAGTATGAGAATACTACATATATGTTAGGCCAAGACCACCATTCACTGTTGTTAGGTTTCACTGAGTTAGTTTGAACCCATAGTAACCCTATGCACCACAGAATGAAACACTGTCCAGTCCTGCCCCATCCTCACAATAGTGCCTGTGCCTGAGCCCTATGGGGCAGCCATTGTAGCAATCCATCTCCTGGAAAGCCTTCCTCCTTTTCACTGTCCCTCCACTTTACCAAGCATGATGTCCTTTTCCAGGTGCTGGTCTGTACTGACAAAATGTCTACAGAATGCAAGATGAAGCCGTGCCATCCTTGCCTCTAAGGAGTTCTCTGTCTGTAATTCTAAAGCAGTTTGGTTTGTTCTTCTTGCAATCGTAGTATTTTCAATATTCTTCTTCTGCACCCATATTAAAATGTATAAATTCTTTTCGGTCTTCTTTATTCATTGTCCAACTTTCACATGCATCTGAGACAATTGAAAATACTTTGATTGGGTTAGGCACACCTTAGTCCTCACAGTAACTTCCGTTCTTTTCAATATTCTAAAGAGGTCTTGTGCTACCGATTTACCTAATGCAACATCTTTTCATTATTTGACTGCTGCTTCCCTGAGCATTGATTGTGGATCCAAGCAAGACAAAATCGTTGACTACTTCACACTTTTCTCTATCATGATGTTACCTATTGGTTCAGTTGTGAGGATTGGGGTCTTTATGTTGAATTGTAATACTGAAGGTTGCAATCTTTGATATTCATCAACAAGTATTTCAAGTCCACCATACTTTCCATAAATCAGATTCTGTCAACTGTATCTAGCGGATTATTAGTAAGCCTTCCAGTGATCCTGACAGCATATTCTTCTTCAAGTAATACAGTTTCTCTTGTGATTTGCTCAGCATATGGGTTTACTAAGTATGGTGAGAGGATATAACCATTCTTTGGGCACACTTAAAGCCAAAGATCTAAACTAAAGTCAAATGACCACCAATAATCTTAGGATAGTGGCCATTTGCTTTTTCTCACACTAGGGCATTTAATCCTTAATCCCAAGGGTATGTTTCTGTTCCTTATTTCTTCTATAGGTGAATTTAAAGTATAGGCAATTCACTTAGTGGAATTTCCAAATTGGCTCCTTCTGGTGTGACCTATGATGGATGTTGCACACCTCAAAAGAACATCATCTAGAGTGCTAGTTGTCTAAAGCTGGAAGCTTAGTTCACCCAGGGCTGGATAGAAATGAGGTTCCAGTGTCCAATTAGAAACATAATATGCAGTGTATCATGTTCCCAACATGTCTTGAAGGATCCTCAACACCATTATTCTGAATTCCATTTCTAGTAATTTCGGGGCCTCTTTTTCAGAATACTCTATTGGGTTTGGGCATTTTGTTTGTTTTTCTTGATTTTTTTTCCTTTTGGAATGTAGTGTGGTTAGCTGTTTTTTCTGCACCACTGTGGTACAGTGATTAGTGGTGTATAGACCACTGTGTTTTGAAGGGTTAGTTAGCCTGTATTAATTGTGTGGGAGAGATCTAATAGCAGCTGGAAGATACAGGGTAGGCGAATGGAGAAAAAGAGAGAGAGGGATGTGTGAGGGCTAAATGTGGGGGGAGGAGAGAATAAAATAAAATAATTAGTAGTGCTCATACGAGGCCATCTAGATAGACTAAAAGCTTTGTAAATATAATGGGAAATGTATTTTCAAATGATTAATAAGTCTTAATTTGTAACACGAAGTATATTTCACTAGGACAGAGAAGGAGAGAGAGAGAAGAAAGAGATATTAGATCGGGTGGGAGAAAAGTGTAAGCCAATAATCAAAGCAGAAGAAGGGGTTTTATGTATGTGTAGAAGCGGAGGAAGACCAAAGAAGATATATTCAGAGAGTCAAAGGAGGCAAACATAGACAGAGGCTTGGCTTAGGTATGTATATGGAGTTCTCTTGCTGTGGTAGTGTGACTGTGCTGTGTCCATGCCCTTTAAGAAGAAAATGCCTGGCTTCAAAAACAAGCAAACAAACAGAAACCCAAGACCAGTTTGGTTGGTGTAGCTTGTCTGTCTCTACTAAGGAGGTGAGAATGGTTAGAATGTGTGGAGACAAAAAGGGACATTAGATAAAACTTAAATAAAATAAGGGTTATAACCAAAACGTGAAAAGATAAATAAATCCAATATTTTGATGGTGATCTCTGCTTCTCTAGCAGGGATGGTATGTGTATGTGTCTACTGACTAGAGAGAAGGGGGTGCATGTGATGGGAGGGGCTGCAGGCAGGGATGGTGGAAACAGATGTCCAGGCTAGTTCATGGCAAGGGCAAGTGCACTGAAGCAGGCCAGAGGTGCTGGTCGGTGTTGAACTGAAATCAGGCATTGCTGATGTCCAACCTCACAGGAAAGATTGCTGTTTTTAGCTTTTTAGTTGATTTTCTGGCTTCCAATGAGCGCAGGTTCCCTCCTGGAGAGGCACTCCGATACTTGCTGTGGAAATGTTATCACGCTTGTCATCTAGCACTCATATTCCCTGCTCCCTCACCTGACCTTGTCGTTCTATGCACAGTGTCTACAAATTACACTTAAGTTCTGGAATGCCATTATTTGTAGTGTTATCCATAATTATTATGATCTATAACATCGCTAATAAAACAAAAGTAAACATATTTTAGGTATTCTCTGTGTGGTAGTTATATAATTTCATGTCAACTTGATAAACAGAGTGAAGAGGTGGAGTTTAGCCTGTCAATCAAGTCACAGCCTGATGATGCCTCCAGGTGGGCATGGCCTTCTCATGAGCATTCTGGGAACTTCCTCTCTATACATGGAGGTGGGCCATGCTCTCTTTCTGCTTCACTTTCCTGCTGTGAGACACTCAGAGAGCTGGAGGAGCCACATGGAGACCTGTACCAGTGCTGAGATGCTTCCACTGCCACTGGATCCAAAAGACTTCACCCACCAGTCTGTGACCTCCCTGCATTCAGCATCATCGCATGTACCGTGTAAGTCCGAAGAGGAATTTATAGACTAATATCAGATATATAGGCTAATATTGGACTAATGGATTTGACCTGGACTGGCCTGGGATGTTTTCTCAATATACAATTGCTCTAAGATATAAAGCTCTCTCTCACATATATATAAATGTCTCTGGATTTGTTTCTCTAGTCAACCGGACTAATATATTCGGCTTTCAGACAAAAAATATCTTATTTAAAAACAAACAAACAATATCTCTTGTTTCATGTTCTTTTCTAAATCCAGCTTGAATTTCTGGAAATCTCTGTTGATCTGCTCTGACCTTTTCTTTCTTTTATCATCTTCAGCATAATTTACTTGTGTGTAATAGTAATGGTATTAATAGATAATTTAAGCATTGTGTTAGGTTCTCTCCCTCTGAAATGACATAAATATTGATTTTTTTCTCATGTCAACTGGCCAGGTGATTACCCTTTTTAAAGTTTCCCGGCATAAATAAATGAAACTCCTGAGCTACATTTGTTTGTTGAAATATTTCAGTTGCAATTCCTGAGGCCTTGTTTTTGTTTTGTTAATTATCGCTATAATTTCATCAATCCTGGGTTTCATATATTAAAAAAACAAAAAAATACATAACAAATTTTCAAGTGGGTGATCTCCAATGACATAACATATTTGAGATAAACTCAATATGAACAAACAAAAAACAAGAAATCAAAAAATACAGAAAATATTGGACACTAGATTTGGCCTAACGTGCATCAACTCACAAGGTTTTAGCCATTCAAATCAGGTTTATCTTTTTTATCTTCTATAGTCATCTCTTCAAGGTTCTTCCCATCCCTCTATCATGGATAGAGGGACATAAGCAGAGGCTTATTTCCTATGTAGTCCCACAAATGTATCTTGGGCTCCCACTGTCATCCATAGCCTTCAGCAAACTGGATTCTTATAATTTTGTCTCTGAAACTATTCCCTCCTTTGATTTTGGATTATATGATTTACAATATCTTTTATTTCATTCCACATTTTTATGGCCTTACCTCATTAATGTTTATGGCTTCAAATCTATTCTTGAGGTGTTTATAAATTTAGACGGGATGTACTCATGGTCACACATTGAATTTGGTGGACTTATTTTCAACAACATCGAAAAAGATATTGATATCAAAAAGTTGTTGGTGTTTAAAAATTCTATCATTCAATTTCTGGAACATTTTCTACCACAAAGCCATATTTTCCAAATAGTCTATTCTTTTTTTAAATCTAGTGTTCATATTGAAATCACTAGTAATTGTCAATGCATCTTTATTATATAATTGAAAAATTTCAGGTTCTGTAGCTTGGTTAAAAACTTTAAAATGACATTTAAAATTTTGGTGGCATAGCTTCCAACATAGCCACTGTTATATTATCATGTCAGCCATTAGGTACAGCAAATAGAGGTGTGGTGGCATCCTTAATACCTGTGTTTATTACATAAGTGCTTCATATATGCATAGAAAGTCATTGATGAATGGAGCACAAGGTTTGTAAATTTTGAAGAGGTTCAGAGAGATGAGCATACACTAATAGCCTGTGACTATGGATCTGACAGCGTTTGCACCATGTGCACGTATGTGTACATAGTAGATGGAAAAGGATAGAACGAAGAAAGGAGGAAGTTCAGAGATTATAAATGGCCTCCCCTATCCATGTGACAATTTTTCCATTGAATGATTAAAAAAAAAAAAAAGAAACGGTGGCTCTTTGTACTTTGGCTTGTTAGGACCCAAGGATGGTATGCTCTGTTGGTCACAGAAGTGTGTATAAAGGCAGAAAAAATAATAATCAGATATTTAAAAATATTTACTTCCACTGAATCATAAACACAATTTTATTTTTTCTCATATAATATCGCTCCAGAAATAATTAAGGTATGCAGTTTGGAGAATTCCTTTCAGAAGAGTGTGTCTAAACTTATGGTGAATTGTTTGCATTCAGATACTTATATTGCCCTACCTTTGTGCTTTCTATACTTCTCTTTTATTTTTAAAATTTAAATACCATGTAAAACCAGGATAATCACAACTTCTAGGGGCAAAGCAGAAGTATTAGTCTTCAAAATCTATATGCCCCAAATCAAGAAACAAGCCTTTATGATGTCAAGCAGAAAAATGTGAACACAATATAGAAACTGTTCTTGCAAATGTTTAGCTATTTAAAAGAGCAAACTAGTTTTAAGTGCTAAGAAAGAATTTTTACCAAAGTAAAATAACTAAACATTTTATAATTAGAATTTAGCATTGATTTTTATTAATTGACTATCTTCATTGTATCCAAATCAGTGGGATTTCACTGTGATTGCTGATTCAGTTCACATATACTAAAATTCCTCTTACTTCATATGACCCTTATTACTGTACCACTACTCTGTACTTATATATGTCACTGTTTTTTGTTTTCTCTTATTGAAAGTTATTGTAATCTAGATTAATAAAGGTGGAAGTTTAATTTAATAAAATTAAATTAAAAAGTGAAATTAAGGTTGTACCCAAGATCTGGGGGAGCTTGACTGTTTTCCCAATCCACAAATGGAAGGTTGCTATGTGGCAGGGGATACATTCTGAAGTAAATAAAACGTGAACTGATGGTTTTAAGTATAGGAAGTTGAAGAGATATTAATGAGAAATAGGTAGTTAATGTTCCCTTGAGAATAAAAGCTTGAAGAGGAAATGAGTGCAGTTGCAAAACTATGGTAGGGCTCCAACGATGAAAATAAATGCAGGTGGCAGGGTAAGTATTCCAGAGCCACATTGATAGGTGTTGAAGGAAAAAAGCTTTGGGATTTTTTTCCCTGAGAATTGGTAAAAGTCAATGATAGATTTTAAGCAAAGTTTTGCAATGATTAAATCTGCATTCTCGATCAGTCTATGAGAAAAATGGACTTTAAATTAGAATACTATGTTTCTGACAGCACTGAGATAACTTGCCAGCATAATGTTACTTACAGTCATGCTGGACAGTGTGACATACGCTCTAACATTGTGTATGTGTATGTGTATGTGTGCAACTCTTAGAGACAAGATGACTTCTCCTCGATGTTAACACTCGTGCTATTCACTGAGTGTGCCCCTGCAATAAGAGCAACACATCTGCTGCGATATATGCAAAGGGAAACTAAATTTTGCTAAATGCTAACTTTGACTGATTATTACTGTTGCTCCTATTAGTCACAAATGATTTCATTATGCTATATCTTTATACTCCTGATATTAAGAGAGAACTTTATAGTTGGTGTAAACAGGCTAATTTCTCTGTCCAAAAAAATTCATTTACAGTACGAGTTGAGATTTTTCTATAAGGATACAGTTGTAAAACTGCTTCAGAAAACAATAATAACAATGTGGATCTTATATTTTCCTCTGTTGCGCAATAGGATCCTCTCCATGCTGGCTCATGTCTTTATTCTAATTTGGGGACCATGATGTGAGCAAAGGAGGACTTCTGTAAAATTATAATATTCCATGCATGAGAACAGCTTCTTAAAATTACTGTTATTAAGATAAGTCATGTAATGGCATGCGTATATAATGTAATATTAAGCAACTGATAAATATTAATAGCATTATGGAAAAAACATTTTGCTTCACTACAAAATAATGAGTTGGAGAATTCTTAAAGCAGTAAAGTAATGTGATCACTAAGCCTGAGTCAAAGCCAATGTGCTTAATTTGATTCTGACTCACAGTGAACACATAGGGCAGAGTAGAACTGCTTGATTGGCTTCTTCCGAGGATGTAAATCTTTATGGAAGCAGATTGTCGCCTGTTTCTCTCTGAGGGCAGCTGGTGGGTTCAGATCACAGACGTTTTAGTAAGCAGCCTATGATTTAAGGATCCTTTCGCCAAGGATTCTAAGTAATCATAGAGCACATTACAGTGCTCTCAGGCATGGAAGAGAAAGGAGCTGGTAACTCCACCTGGATACTGAGAAAAGGCATAATTTAAAAGACACACTGCTATCGAGTGAACTCCGACTTAGAGACACTGTACAGCAGAAGGGAGAACTGGCCCTGTTAGTTTCTGAAGCTGTCACTCTTACCGGAGCACACAGCTTTTCCAACAAAAGGTGTAATCGAACACGTTATATAATCCAAGACTTTGAGCAGGGGTCAGGGTTCTTAAAAATTTAAATTTTAGATAAAGGAGTTTCTGAAGTGCTTCCAAGTATAGAAAGCAATATGTTATTATGATTAAAGACATGAATATAAGTGAAAGGTTATTTGAAATGGGAGCCACATGAAACTTCATGTTTAAGGGATGAAGCTTAATCTAGAAGAATGTCTGAAACAGTTTATAAAACATTATAAACACCACATCTCAGTTTACTCCATTTGACAAACACTCTAAATGCTTAGAGAGATGTTAATACTTAGTATAAATGGATATATTTATTATGAATGGATATAATTTGAATCAGGCAGTGCCACCTGAAAGTATTGGAAAGGCATTGTGCTTAAAAGTGCAGGCTATGTAAGTTATTGTTTTGTAAATTTTTCAAGAGATTGTATCAAAGGAGAAGCTATGTTACAAAAACAATCACCAAGGACATGCCATACATTCAAAAATAACCTGTAGTCAGAACTTAAAAGTTCTTAAACCTGGCTGAGCAGAAATAATTTTTGAAAATAACCCCAATACCTATGGTAAAATGTTCTCTCCTCAGCTGTTTGGTAAGCTATTGTTTTATCTGAAAGTAACTCCTAGGAATTAGTTCTAAAAGCTCACCTTAGGTGGGATGGCTAGGATGGGTCATCTCAATCACAAGAACCCATAAATCTGGATACCAGAAGAATCAGAATAATTGTGTTATTCCTTTCTTCTGATCACGGTTTGACCAGAGAATCTTTGGTTACAAAGCTTCAGTGATGGTGGTTGGATCTCATCTGATAGTTCTGGCTTCCTGGCAATGGAAACAACTCTCAGATAGAGGTCCTGAGACATCTCCCATAGTTCCTCCTCCACCTAGTTTTCCTTCCTTTAGCTGCTCAGTCTGAGAAGGGACCAATTGTTGCATCTTCTATGACCACTTAAAGCCTTTACGTTCCCAGATGCTACATAATGTTAGGCAGTTAACGGAAATGACCCCAAAGCCCCTAGTTATTTGTTTATACCTAAACTGTATCGGGAGCTGCCTTTCAAGTGCGTCCGTGACAGCTGCATCTCAGACAACTTCAGATTGCATCCCTTAGCATGAATACGATGATTTTCATCTTATTAAGCTACAAACTCCACTTAGGGGGTTAACAGGAAATCTAATGCATTTCTGTTTTGCCACCACTTATAGAAGCCCTGGCACAGTTGTGTTTATTTGTTGGACTGCCAACTGCAAGGTCGGCAGTTCAAAACCACCAACCAGCTCTGCAGGAGAAAGGCAGGGCTTTCTACTCCCATAAAGAGTTACAGAATCAGAAACCCAGAGGGGCATTTCTATCTACCCTATCCTATAGACTCATTATGAATCAGAAATGACTTGATTACAGTGAGCTTGGATTTGATTTATCCTATTGTGTGTTGCTGTGATGCTGAATGCTATATCATAGGTATTTCGAACACCAGAAGGGTCATCCAAAGTTAGCAAGTTTTAGCAGACTTAGAATAGACACTAATAAGGAATAGACTGTCCACTTCATAAGAATTAGCCACTGAAATCTCTATGGATAGCATCAGAAACATTGTCACATACTGAAAACCTGTTGAAAAGAAGCAGAGCATTGCCAGAGACAGTGCCAGAAGACGAGCCACTCAGATCAGAAGCCACTGAGTGAAGAAGTGCTTCCTGCGCATAATAGAGTGGATCATATTGCTGTGCATGGAGTAAAGCCAGTGGGAGTAAAGTCTTCTAAACCTTCATTATCTGGTGGGACACAGGTCATAATGAGAAGAAAAAGCTACGAATGTCTCTTACTAATTAAAACTTAGAATTTATGAAGTAAGGATCTAGGAAAATTGGGCATCCTCAGAAATGTACTAGAATGCTTAACCCTAGGCATTCTAAGTCTTAGTGAGCTGAGAGGGACTGGTGTAGGAAAGTTCAAGTGAGAAAACCATATGGCTCACTGGGCCAGGAACGACAGAGTCAAGAAGCATGGCGTCATTTTCAGCATTAAAAACAAACAAACAAAAAAAACCATTTCAACTCTATCTTAAAATTCAGTACTATCTTTAATGCTGTGTTAGGATAATATCTATCCGAATAAAAAGAAATCCAGTCAATGCAACAGTTATTTAAATTTTCCCACCAATCACTGAAGTTAATGATGTAGAAATTAAAGAATTTTCCCATTATCTTCATTCTAAAATTGATTAATCATGCACTCAATATCCAATAATAATTGGTGATTAGAATATAAAAATGGGCGTGGGGGGAAATAGCTGCTAAATATGGTCTTGACAACAGAAATAAAGCCAGAGATCCCATGATAGAATTTTGCTTGACCAACAACTTAGTCAAAGCAAGAACCATTGTTTGAACAACACAAAGAGCATCTATAGACCTGGGCATCTCTAGATGAAACATGCACATTTCAAAGGGTGTATTTCTGTGAACTTCTTTTCAACAACACTAAAGGCTTTTTTGTGCATATGTTGGACCTCTGCAGAAGGTAGACACAGAATCAAATTGACAATACCTATGGGAGGAAATGGTGGAGAAGCTCAAGATTGGCACCTGAAACCAGGCCTGTGGCCCATTGTCGAACAGACCAAGATCTGTTCATATGTAAGTTCATGTTGATGCTGAATAAAATGAAAACAAGTCCATGAGACTCATAAAGGACCCCACTGAGTTTTGAGAACCTCTCTGTACAAAAACAATAGTATGACCCCGTTGACGTCTAATGACACAAGGCACGATGCACTATGAGAGGACCTAACGAGCATGATATTTGAAGGAAACAAAGGTTATTAGGGGGGAAAAAGACAGGGAAGAATGAAAAGATTGCAGTGAGTGTCCGAAGGGCCTCTGAAACTTGATCTTCCTGTCAGAGTAGGGAAGGCAAATGGGAAAAACGATGAAGTCATACTGTTGAGTAGAACGTGTCAAAAGGCAAGCCTAAAAGACAAAGCAACACAGTATAAGGAACCACGCAAAGGCCCACAGTGAGAAAACCAGAGGGACTGGCACTCTCCGCATACACAATACTGAAAGCACTAAAAAACAAAACAACAACAAAACCCTTCAAGTAGCAATATTGAACAATGCAAGAAGCTTCATAATGGTTGCATTATATCATCACAATTGAAAGTTCAGCTGATGTTTTAAACATACAAGGGAAACACACACACACATGCACACACACACACACAACCCAAAATTTCCCCCAAAACTATACATTTAATATATATTTTTTAATAAAACAACCTTATTACCTTCAAAGTGCTCTCCATTACACTTAATACATTTGTCAAATCTGCTATTCCATTCTTGAAAACATTTTTCAAACTCATCTGTTTGGATGGCTGACAGTACTTCCCTCGTTTTATTTCTTCTCTTCTTCTAAGTCGTTAAATTGCTGTCATTTCATGTCCCTTTTCATTCATGGAAACAAAAAAAATAAAGACACTGTCTTTTCAGCACCACCAGATAGGAAGCTTGATTAGCAGTCTGACCTGATGGAATGACCTCCAAATCCCCTCATGTCAAAAAAACAAATGAGCATCATCTTGGTCTTTGAGTTCACTTGATGAGCTTTTGTTGGGTGAGGTGATGCTGGCATCTTCCACTGGCTTGACTGATGTTTGCTTTGGGGGTTGTAAGAATAGCACCAAGTCTTGTCACCAGTAATGACCTTGGGGGGAAAATGTGGGTCACTTTGGAGCTGTTCATTCAAAGCATGGCACGTTTCCATCGGTGCTCTTTGTGATGGTCAGTCAGAACGAACACACACATTCTGCTGCAGAGCTTCTCCTTCCTAAATCTCCCATCAGAATCCTCAGAGCCAAGCTCCCGGCTAGCCCAGAGAGCTTCCCCAGCTTCTCAATGATCCGTTTGAGCACAAGTGGACACATTTTTTTGAATTTTCGTCCTTTCAGGAAGTTGCCAGACATCCAGAACAAGGTTTATAATCAATCAACATTTCACCTCTTTTGAAAGGAGAAAACCACTCGTACACTTGAGTTTTACCCATAGCACTGTTCTTGTAAACTGTGTTCAACATCACAACAGTTTCTGTAGCATTTTTCCAAGCAGGAAGCACAATTTCAAAGCCTCATGCTGTTCTCTTAATTTGGCCATCACACAAAATGAGGTTCCACAAAACTGCTTTTGCATAAAAATTCACTGTGACCAGAGAGAACCTTCCCAGGTGACGCAACTGGGTGTATTAACTCAGAGAGAGTTGCTCTATGTTGATGCTCGTCTACCAGGAATAATGCACACTATGCATTTTTAAATATATATATTTCTAAAAATAATGGACAAAGTAGTGAAAAAAGTTTTGAATGAATGCTGACAGAAAAAATGAGAAATGTTATGTGAATTGGCCTTTGTAATTTGAATTAAAACACTTAGGAACTGCCTCATCTATGTGAAAAGTGCAAATCGTTGGGCTTTATCAAAGAAAGACAGTACGGTAACCTCTAAAAAGCTTCTCCAAAACTTGAGCTACTGCTCTTTAGTTAATAAAATAGGATAAAACTGTCCCTGTGGGAATGGGGTATGGGTACAGGAGTGAAAAGCCTAATTTTTCTCTCTGAAAGCAGCTGATGGTTTTAAACTTCTGACCTTATCATTAGTAGCCCAATGTATAACTACTATGCCACCAAGGCTCCTCAAAAGCTGCTAGATAAATCAAGAATAACTTTTTTGTATTAATGAAGCTGAACATTGCCAGATGGCTGGAAGTGTTGCCTTGCATTTAATGCAATAGTAGCTCAAACAAGTTAGATCATTCCTGAAGAAGTTCTAGATTTCATAAAGTTTATAACAAACATATGTAACTAAAAAGTAGTGCTAGTCTTAAAAGTAGATTCTCAAGTCAAGGTCAGCAGTTCGATACCACGGGACCTTGGAGAGGAGAGAACGATGGAGCTTTCCACTCACACAGAAAGTTACAGTCTCAGAAACTCACGGGAGCAGTTCTGTCCTGTCATATGGCATCTCTGTGAGTTGGCGATAATGCATGAGTATTAAAATGTTAAAGCTCTGTCGTTGACCAGGGTCAAAATTATATATTTTTTATTCTTTTAAAGCCCATTCTACAGTGGTGAGAGAGACAAAGAGACAAAAAAACAAAAGCAATATTTTTCTTCTTAATGTAAACAGGCAATCAATTAATTTGTGTGAAAGGGTAAAGCCATTATAAACATTTGTAGAAATATTTTTTGAAATACTAACAGTCATATAAAACTTTGCAAAATTCATTAAAGTCTACCATCTCTGATTTAAATAACACATTTGTAATTAAGAAATTAAAATATTCAAAATTATTTGGACTTGCTCTTTCAAGGAAAGTGAAACACACTTTATACATGTCTCTGTAAGGTTTCTTTAACTCAGTCATCAGCTCACATTAATAAATAAGAGTTCATATATTTATTTGAACTCTCATTTATTTATTCATTGTATATTTATTATGGAGACACTGATTGCCACAAGTAGTTAATTAAATGGAAACTAGTAAGAATGTTGTTGTTTCAAACCCATTTAATCATCCCTCAGAGATAATGCCTGGCAATCAGCTCTAACAGGTCAGTCATCGGCTTAAAACTCCCCAAGAGCCATTCGACTCAGCACATCTGGGAGAACCGTAGTCAGGGTCAAGGCTTTAACAAGTAGCAACTACAGCATGCTTATATTGAGCTAATTCTATTACTTCAGTTTGTGCTCATTCCTAGGGACACACTGTCGAACAAAACGTTGAAGAAATTGGCTTGAAAACATAGAGGTATTAATGCTATTACGAATCAGGAGTAAGGTGTGCCTAGACCTAGCCATTGCCTGTTCTAACACCTCACATGCATGCAAATGCTGAACATGAATATGCAGATGGAGAAAAATTAATGCTTTTGACGTATGATGTTGATGAAACATCAACTATGACATGGATTGTCATAACAACAAACAAATCCGTGTTGGAAGAATTATAGTTGAAATGTTTCATGAAAGGTAGGATGAGACTTTGTCTCACATGCTTCGGCCATGCTATTAGGAGAGAGGAGTCCCCAGGGAATGACCTCATGCATGGTAAATCAGAAGGTCCAGGGGAAAGAGGAAAATCTTGGTGGCTATAACCACGAGTCCAAATATAATAATAATTATGGGAAGGACATAGGACTGGGCAGTGCTCCGCTTATTGTTCTTATGATCACGTGTGTATATCAGCCCATTCAATGGCGACAAACAAGGAAAACAAAATTAGATTAGGAGTAATAACTGGTCCCCAAAGTACTTTGATGTTCAAAATACAGTATATGACAAATTTTATTATAACAGGACCAATTTTCTCTCATATAATTAGATTTCTTTTTTTCTGAAGTAAAATTTGTAGATAAAACATCTTTGTTCTCGATTATTGGTCATGTGCAGTTACTTATATTGATCATAAAATGCCAACATGATGTTGTCTCAGGCAAACATTCAGTAAATGTTTCCTTTGCTCAGCAACCATTTCAAGGATATATTTGGTGAAATCAGTATGCATTTCTATTTGTATTTATAGGCTTACTCCTAAAATGTCATTTGGAAAAATCGACCAGGAAAGTGTGTCCTGCATACATCATCTCTATGTTCAAATTTCTATAATTATTCTTAGGCATAAAATATATGTGGTCATAACCTGAGGGAAACTCAGACAGTGGCTACCCTTTCACTATGCGATATTGTTCCCCTGGATGCCAGGAAGATCTGTCACAGGGTGAAATGATTTATCTCCTCTGATTTCATCCCGTATAGACGCCCTATACAAGGTGAAATGATAATTTTCCTCAGAGTTAACATGTCGAATGTCTCATTTTTCATTCTAGTCCTTGTGAAATGACATCAAACACTAAATTGGGGACTAATTTAGGCTGGGAGGTTTGGCTGCCTGCCTGCTTCACTGGGAAAGCAAGCAAATTATCTGTAGTTTTCAGTCCTGGAAGTCATATGGCACCTGAAGCTGGCTACTTGGCATGAGACTCAGGGTTTTTTATTTTGTTTTCCTGGTACTGTTTTGTCTATTTTAACCTTCATGTAAGAAGTAAAAGGTGTGTGTGTGGGCATGGGGGGGTGCAGGGGGGATTGCATGAAAGATAACGTTGAAAAGTAATACATTTTTTTCCAGAAAATTAATTTGAAAAAAGAAATATAAGCATTATATGTGAAATAAAGAGAAAAATAGAGGAAGGAGAGAGATTGGAAGTATATATGCCTACAACACTAATATAGGTAATTAATTCAATATGATTCTAACAAAATGCAAGCACAATTAGTTAAGGAAAAATTCATCAAGTCAACATATTTTCCCCTCATAATAAAATTGGCTTGTGAATTATTTTAATAAAGTGGAATTTATTTTTTTTCATTTTTCTAATTTAAGCATACAAGCAGGGTAGACAACAATTGAAAGATATATTTGTATAGACAAGACATCTACTTGGTTACCTAAATTTTAACCTCCATAATTAAATATCTTGTCATAATGCATAAGCTTATAGTGTACGTTATAATTTATGGGATAAGTGCACTTAGAAGCAGGATAACTTTAAGAAGTCATAGAAAGATAAGTGATGAATAAAGGACAACTGTATCTTAAAGTGTGTGATTTTTAAAAATAAAATAGACAGTATAAATAGGGCTACATAATTGAATTGAACATAAATGTACTAAGTGTTTGTGGTGAAGTGAAATTACTTGGAACGACTCACTTGTGGATGAAGATCAAGTATTCCATCCTTCAGTATGCAACTCAATTTACAGGAAACCAAAACTTTCACAACTGGACCAATTAGTAACTTCATAATAAGTGGAGAAAAGATTGAAGTTGTCAAAGATGTCATCTTGCTTGGACCCATAATCAATGCTCATGGGAGGAGCAGCCAAAAGATCAAATGACACATTGTATTAGGTCAGTGGTTCTCAACCTGTGGGTTGGACCCCTTTGAGGATCGAATGACCCCCTTTCACGGGGGTCGCCTGATTCATAACAGTAGCAAAATTACAGTGATGAAATAGCAATGAAAATAATTTACGGTTGGCGGGGGTCACCTCAACATGAGGAACTGTATTAAAGGACCACAGTATTAGGAAGGTTGAGAGCCACTGCATTAGGTAAATCTACTGCAAAAGACCTCTTGAAAGTACTGAAAAGCAAAGATGGTAATTTGAAGACTAAGGTGAGCCTGACCCAAACTGTGGTATTTTCTTTCATGTTTTTTTTAGTTCCAGCTAGTTTTTTTAATCCTTTTATTAGAGGCTCATACAACTCATCACAGTCCATACATACATCAATTGTGTACAGCACATTTGTACATTCATTACCCTCCTCATTCTCCAAACATTTGCTCTCCACTTAAGCCCCTGGCTTAATTAAGCTCCTCGTTTTCTCCCCTCTCTCCTTGCTCTCCCCTCCCTCATGAACCCTTGATAATTTATAAATTGTTATTTTGTCATATCTTTCACTGTCCGACGTCTCCCTTCACCCACTTTTCTGTTGCTCTCCCCTCCCTCATGAACCCTTGATAATTTATAAATTGTTATTTTGTCATATCTTTCACTGTCCGACGTCTCCCTTCATCCACTTTTCTGTTGTCCTTCCCCCAGGGAGGAGGTCACATATAGTTCTTTGTAATCAATTCCCCCTTTACAACCCACCCTCCCTCTACCTGGGGAAGGAGGAAGCATTTAGGAACTAGAGGAAAGTTGTATGTTTCATCGTTTCACACTGTACAATGACTGGCTTGTCTCCTCCCCGCACCCTGGGGTCGTAAAGGCTTGAAGTTAAAAAAGTGGCCATCTAGCTCAGAACAAGAAAGCCCACATGGCAGAAGCACACCAGCCTGTGTGAACACGAGGTATTGAAGAGATTAGGCATCAAAGAACAAAAAAAATCTTACCATAGTGAATGAGTGGGAGTGCGAAGGGGAGACCCAAAGCCCGTCTGTAAGCAATTGGACATCCCCTTACGGAAGTTGTGGTATTTTCAATCACTTTATATGCATATAAAAGTTGGATTTTGAATAAGAAAAATTGAAGGAAACTCAAAGAATTCTGAACTATGATATTGGAGAAGAATATTCAAAATATGCTAGACTTCCAAAAATACCAAGAAATCTATCTTGGAAGTAGAATTGGAATGCTTGTTAGAGACAAGGGTGGCAAGGCTTCATCTCCTGTTCTCTGGACATATTATCAGGAGGGAGTAGTCACGAGAGAAGGACACTGTGCTTTGTACGGTGAAGGGAGACTGAAAAGAGAAAGATGCTCAACAAGATGGATTGACAGAGTGGCTGCAACCATTTCCTCAAGGGTAAGAACAAATGTGCGGATGGCATTGGACTGGGTGGTGCTTCCTTCTGTGTACATAGGCTCACTATGAGTCACAATAGACTTATTGACAACAAGCACATGATTGAGCCGGGCCATGGTAACAGGACGTGTGAAACACTAGTAGAAGGAATTTGTCTGTTTTGTCATTCCAATGGACATATATCTCATAAGCTGGAAGAGAGAGAATGCTGTAACTGTCACACACACACACACACACACACACACACACACACACATAAAATCAGTGAAGCGCTTGCAAGATCCATGTCTGAAGTATGTTGAGGTAGCAGAGAGATCAGAGGCAGCAGTGCCAGAAACCTTGAGGCACAGCAGCAGGCTGACTGACCCACAGAAAACGATAGAGGCCGTGGTTCTGTGTGGGTGGAGGATGAGCACCACAGAAAGATATGGCTGCTGGCGGAGAAGAGGTAGTGCTCTGGATAAAAGACTTTATCCTTAAGGTTTTCTGACCCTGAGTTGTGGTCACTTGTTAAATTTCCTAATAATCTTCTATAATCATGAGTCTTTGAGTTCTGTGTAGCCATTGCAATGAATCATGAAATGCAGCAGAGATATCGAGTGTGGGACAGGAAGAGTTGTTATCAGAATGGGGTAAAAGAAGTCGGATGGTTTAAACATGGCTGATGTCTGCCTTGTGGCTAGGCTTTGGTTGGGCCAGTGTGGAGTTGGATTCTCCTTCCCCTTCTGAGGCCAGAGGAAGTCAGATATGGTTCCCATACCAATTCTTCTGAACTTGCTATCAATTCATTTTGAAAATTGTTCAGTGGGTCTTGTCATTGTGAAACTCATAATCATAAAATCTAAATAAAAAGCAAGGAATCTAGAAAGAAGTATAATAGACAACATTTTTGAAAAGCTTCAATTATCAAGCATCAGATGCAACACTTTACCTGCATTATTTTATGTATTCTCACAATGACCTAAGAAATAGGAACTTTCACTTGCATGCTTTTAAAAACAAATATTTCCCTAAGGTTTCATATTTCATAACAGGTGGAGGCAGAATTTTAAGTTAAGAACATGCATTTTTATTTTATTCTTTTTGTAGTTTAGCATCTTAAAAGGCAAAATATGATTAGTGACTACAAATTTATAGTAGCACGGGGTATAAAAATATTAAAAAAGAAGAGGAGACAAAAAAATTCAGCTACATTTTAAAGAAAGGAGAGGATTCCTTCAAGGTGGAATTTGAAAAGGAAAATGTGAGATGGATATACTATTAGAACTAAGGAGGGCTTGCAAGCAATCATCTAAGGTGAAACTATTAGGCTCTCTCTGTCCAGACAAGAGCTAAGAAAATCAAAGAAACATAGAAATTGTTATTTTAATTTACTAATGGATCATGCAAGCATCAGTCTTCAGGAGCCTGAGACCAGAACTTGACGGTGTCAGGCTACCACTACAAACTGCCCTGAAAGGTACCACCTTATAAGATCCTGGATTGAGTAGGAGAAAAATGTGGACAGAAACTCAAAATCAAGAGAAGGTAGTTTTTACTTGTTGGATAGAGGTTAGTGGAACTCTCTAGACCAGTGGTCCTCAACGTTTCTAATACTGCGACCCTTTAATCCTCATGTGTGGTGACCCCCTCAACCATAAAGTAATTTTCGTTGCTACTTCATAACTGTAATTTTGCTACTGTTATTAATCATAATGTAAATATCTGACATGCAGGATGTATTTTCATTGTTGAAAATTGAACATAATTAAAGCATAGTGATTAATCACAAAAATATGTACTTATATTTTGTGAAATATTTATTTCTAATTAGAAATAAATGAAATTTTGTCTTGAAGCAGGATGTAGCAGGGTAACAGTCTTAATACAGCAACAGTAAACTACATTGATACATTCGGCAGCAGTATGAGTAAAAAGCCAACTTCAGTGTGAAGGTTGAGATAACTTCTTTTCTCACTAGATCAGAGATTCTCGGGGCAGTCTCTGCAAGAGAACAGCGAAGATCATCTTCCACACAAGTCTATTTCTGTATTTAGACTTGATAACCAACAAGCTGGAAAACCCTGTTTCAGAAAGAAATGGTGTTAGAAATGGAAGAAGAAGGCACAACACAGTCTCAGATAGAACAGGATATGACTGCAAACATTTGATCCAGAATTGTGTAACTGGCATTGTAGAGAAACCAGTTCTCGCTGCATGGCTGTTAATAAGTTCAATGAACTCCTCCTGTGCTGTCTCAGGAACATCTTCCACTCTGACTGTGAATGGGCTTCTGGCAAGTGCAGATGGGCTGTCAGGTAGATTTGGAAAGCATAAGGAAATTTCATCTGCAAGCATATGCAAGTGTTCTTTCACAGAAATTATCATTGTAATCCTTTTGTCTGGTTCAATGTCATGTTCCTCAAGGAAAGCAGATAAGGTAGGTAACATGTAAATTTTATTTTCATCCTTTTTTTGGTCAAAGCTACAGTTTCATTTGTAATGATTGGATCTTTTTAGACAAATGGAGGCATGTTGCACTTGGTCCTTGCAGTGATAAAGTTAACTCATTCAAGAGGGCAAATGTTAACCAAGTAGGCCATTTTCTGCAGTTCACTTTTTTCGCTGAAAAGTATTTCAAACTGTGGTCTTGCTTTCTGATTAAAAATCATTTTGTGTTGATCACGAAGCTCAAAAACACGTTTTAAAACTTTTCCTCTGGACAACCATCTCACTTCAGTGTGAAATAGCAGAGCATTATTCAGCGCCTTTGGCTTGTTGCACAGTTGTGAAAACAGTAGACTGTTTCAAGTGCTCACCTTTGCAAAATTGACAGAACTTAGAACTCGTCATTTCTTCTTGTAACTGTTGTGGCAGCGTCCTCATTGCCAATATTTGCTGATGAGTCATACAGTGAGTTTCGATAACTTTTGGTGAATCATTCAGTACCAAACTTTGAAATCCAGATCGACATCCTATATAGCTGGTGCACCATCTGTGCAAACATCATAAACCTTTGCCCAAGAGACCTTATGCTCTTTCAGAAATGAATCAACAGTGTCAAATACATCACCTGCAATAGTTGTCATTTCAAGAGGTTTGCAAACAAGGAACTCATCTAAAAAGTCACCATCATTAATATACCTCACATAAACCAGTAACTGTGAACAGTTTGCAATATCTGTAGCTTCATCAAGCTGGATGCTAAATATTGGAAGTGAAGCAGATTTAATTTCCTGGATTACCTGATCAAGAGTATCAGAAAACATGTCATCTATTCTTGAGGACAGTGTTCTTAGATAAGGGAATCGCACTCAATTTCGTAACAGATTAATCTTCAATCATAACTCAAACCATGTCTTTGGCCGCTGGCAACAGTAAATCCTCAGCAATGGTGTGAGGTTTCATAGCTCTGGCAATTCTGAGTGCCACAAAATATGAATCTTCAATGGCTGCTACATTTTGTTTGTGGTACTTGCCTCCAGTGTCAAGTCTGGCTTTCTTGAGTCCATCAGCTTTGCTTTTAAATAGTGGGTATCCTTGCCGGCAAAGCTTGGATGCTTGCTATCAAAATGGGGTTTTCATTTGTTCGGCTTCATAGATTCGTCTGATAGAACTTCACAATAAATAACACATTATGGGTTCTCAATTCCTGTTTTAATCATTGAGATAAAACCATTCTGTGAAAAAAAAACCAAACACCATATTTTCTTTTCGTAATGTTCTTCTCTACATGATTCATTGTCATGGGATGGTTTGCTAGTGAAAATCATATATAGCAATAGCTTGAATAATGCAAAAGATGATACAGGGCATACTTCAGTCAATATGGTTCATTAAAGTTTCCTATGATTTACCATTTTGTGATTTTTTTTTTAGATACCTGTTACTATCACAAGGGAACAGTATTCACATCAACCACAGCTGAGTATAAAAAAAGACCGATCAACATTCAGATTAAATTCCCATGGTACAGATATTCTGCCTAACTTTTTTTTTTTTTGCAGTAGTTGAGTAGTTGATGATTTTACAGTACATGATTTTACATTTACCCAGTAATTGTAATTCATGAAGTGTCATTTTACCTCCAATACTGCTGCTTTCAGCACAGTAGCTGCTTTTAATGGAGTAGCTGCTTTCTACACAGTCGCTGCTCTCTACACATGTGTGACTGGTCTGCATAAGTACATTATGGTGCCAACCCTGTCACATACACCTGTATTTGTACAGGGTATATGGAATGGGGTTAGTGCGATGATGTCATCATGCTGGGTACTTAGATGTGGGCGTATCTGCATGTGGGTGGCCCCGCCTGGAGATGGATAGAGGAGCAGCGTCTTGGTTCCTAAGACCATCGGAAATATGTGTTTTCTGATTGTCTTAGGCGACTCTTGTGAAAGGCTCATTTGACCCCAAAAGGGGTCTCAACCCACAGGTAGAAAACCGCTGCTCTAGACCATGGCTCTTAGTCACCCTTCAGCTCAAGAAATGAACTTACTTTCTTTGTTCAGGTATCAGCCAGTACAACATAGGTTTATAAAGGGAACAATAACAGTAATGAAGTACACATACTTTATTGTAATGTCCTTTGAGATCAAAAGAGTAGCATTTACTCTAGGAAAAAGTCCAGAAGGGGAGGATAGGTTAGGAAAGAAAGAGGAATAGAAACTGACAACACCAGGAGAAACTGGTAAATGTGGCTTTTTATTGTGGGGAATACAATCAACGACATGGCAGAAAATGTGCACGTATTGTAGGAAACTAATTTGTTCTGTAAACCTTTACCCAATTCACAATAAAAAGTGTTTATTTTAAAGTCCAAAGAAAATTTGGAAAATCTGGCTAAAATCAGGCTAAATTATTTCATTTCTTTTGGAAAGCATTTAATTTGGTAATGTACCCTTTTATTATTTAAGAGAATGCTCTGTATGGTATGTAGTTTTCTTTAAGAGACGGATTTATTCATAAAAACAAAGCAAGACAAAATTTTTAAAACCTTCTTACAAGGACTCTTTGATGCTTCTTGGAACATAAAGTTAGATTAAAATGGGTGTTTATTTAAATCAGTATTTCTGATTATGAAAGCAAAACTGAGGTCAAGTGATATGGGTAATTGTTCCCCAAACCAAACTTATTGCCATCAAGTCAATACTAACTCCTAGTGACTCCAGTGCATTTCTGAGCCTGTACTTGTTTACAATAGCAGAAAGCCCCATCTTTGTTCAGGTAGCTGTCAGTGGTTTCCACCTGCCAACCGTGTGGATCGTAGCCCAACACATAACCACTACAGCACGAGGGCATCTTGTGTGATTGCAGTGACTTGAAATTACTTGATATGACTCTTGTAACTAAAGCTTTTGTGACTCCCACCAAATAACTGAGTGGGAGCATGAAAATAAGGCATATATAAGTGAGTCAGTGTAGAAATTGGAATGGAGACGCCTGTAGCCTGTGAAAGAATGGAGACACCTGTAACCAAATGACAAATCTGTATTTTTAATGTAGTAATTTATTTCAAAACTTAAAAATTTAGCAAATATTCTACCATGTTATTAATGTAATTGTTAAATAATTCTACATATAAAGAGAAAATAGCAACTGGAAAACTTGAAAAAAGTCTTGAACATACACTCACAATAAGTCCATGGTTCACTTTCATTTCTTTTGAAAGTCCTTTATTAAATGTTAACTCTACTGAATTCCCAGCCCAGAATTGCAATAGATTCCCCAAAGTTCTAATTGTACCTATATTATGGTGCCCAATTTTATCTCCTGAAGCACCTTCCAATTCTAGGTACTTTAGTGACTATTTAAACTTGTCTATTGTATACTGTTGTGGGATTATCTCTCAGTATGCCTTTTTAAAAAACATTTTAACAACATTAAAGTCATATGAATTGAATTATCACACAGATATTTGTCAACAAGACATCATTAGTAACTCAACCTTGTGGAAACATAGTGCAGTGCCACTTTCTAAGGTATTGAGAAATGTAACATTAAAATAACTAGACTTGATATTTAGCTTATTAATTTATTTGAGTGTCTCTCCTATTAGAAATAAGTTTTTGAACACAGAGATATCCTTTTATACATTTTGTGTAATAGTAAATCCTTAAACCCTACAATAGTTTATGGTGCGTAGAATATGTATTTGTTGCATGCATTTAAAAACAAATATAAAGAAATTAGAATGGTTCTTTACATATTAAAGTATTCATTTTGTTTCTCTGATAATAATCTTTAAGAGCATCCAGAAATGATTTTGCTAACACATTTGCAATGTATTTTATTTAAAATAAAAGTCTCTGGCATAAGGCACAGATAAATTTATTGAAGCAGAATATTATTTGATATTTTTATGATAATAAGTTAAAATTTGGTAGTATTTTAAGATATTTTCTAGTTTTATAATTAATAATGTATCATTGCTTTCCTCGTTAAAAGGATATCTAATATAAAAATAGACTAATAAGGTTTTTTTTGTGTGTGTCAAGCATATTTGTACATTTGTTGCCATCATCATTCTCAAAACATTTGCTTTCTACTTGAGCCCTGGGGCTCATACAACTCTTATCAAATCCATACATACATACATCAATTGTGTAAAGCACATTTGTACATTCATTGCCCTCACCATTCCCAAAACATTTCCTCTCCACTTAAGCCCCCGGCATTAGGTCCTCATTTTTCCCCTCCCTCCCCGCTCCACCCTCCCTCATGACAAATAAGTTTTTAAGTAGTATTATTCTAAATGGAATATGTCTATCATAAGAAAAATAAACAACTGAGAGCATCTAGCCCACTACTAAATAATTGTTAGAATTTTATGCATATTATTTTTGTACATTATAAAGTAATTAAAATCTCTCAAGAATTTAACCTTTCTATTCCTTAGTAATGTTGACAAAGACATTTGTATTCAGAAAACTGTCCAAATGGCATACAAAAGAAATCTGATTCACTGAACCATTGTATTTGAGAAATAATTTCTGAATGAGACAGAAGTTTTCTCATTAATGTAATCTCAAGATAAAACTTTTAACCCAACCCAATTACACTTTGCAATCTTAAATCCATACATTATTTTGCATACTTTCTAAATGAGGTTTCTTATGGCTTTCTAAGTATTATCTCCATTTAGAAACATATTGTGGCATCACAAGTGTCTAAATATTAATTAAATATACCAATTGAAGTTTACAACATTTATAGTTAACAAAATACTATTGATGTACTTATTTCCCTTCTTTATATCATGAAGGGACTGAGTTGGTATTTGTGTGAAATTCCCACAGAGAACCTCTACTACGTATTGTTATACTGCTGTTCACTACGATATTGCTAAGTCATATACATGCCTTTGTGGGTAAAACAATGCTTAGCAAGGTGACATGCCTTTGTGGGTAAAACAATGCTTAGCAAGGTGCTAGTTAAATTGTCATTTTCCTTTATTATTAAATCAGTGCTGATGGAAGATTGCTATTTTTTCTAGTGTTGCTGACATAGAACACAGCAGTTGATTTAACATATATTTTATGATAATTAAATATATACATATATATATTTAAATTATAATCCCAACATTCTCAACATTTTCCAATCCAATCTGAATACCACCAAAACCCAAGTGCATGACCTAAGTGCAAGTGGAATCTTCATCCATCATTTTCAAAGAATGTTTATCTCCTATTTTCACTTTAGTGGGCTTTATGAGTTGAAACATGGTAAGTCATAATATGTAAATTCTAAAGTTCTATGAAAATATAAAATATTATTACTCGATGCAAATGTATTAATTATATTTACCTATAGATATAACTTTAAATATTTAACCTTATTTCCATAATCATGAATACCACTTATTAAAATTTTTAAATCTTTAACCAACTGCCATTGAGTCAATCCAACTGATCAGCTTGTAGGTTTGAAGCCATGACCTTGCTTATACCTTAGCTCATTGAGGATTATTTTTCATATCATACAATTTTCCCATTGTACATTGAGTAGACAATTCAATGACTTTTACTCTCTTTACCAAAAGCTGCATACATCCATCAAAATAAATTTGTTGTAGAACATTTACATTCCCCCAATATGATACCTCAGTACACCTCTCATCCCATAAGTCTCAGGCACATCACTATAAATGTGTCTTTTAGAAAATTTGATGTGAAAGGAATCATATAACATGTGATTATGTCTAGTTTATTTCACTTAACATAATGCATTTGAGGGTCACCTATGGCACGACGTGTATCAGAAATTTGTTTCTCTGGGTGCTGAGGAGTATTCCATTGTATAGGCACACTACAGTTTATTATTCCACCAGTGATGGAAGATAGCTGTTTCTAGTTTGGGGTTATTACAAATAATGCTAATATTTACATTCAGGTAAGTCTTTGTGTATCCATGCACTCACTTTTTCTTGGTTAAGTGGCCCGTGGTGCGACATCTGGACCTAGTGGGAGTTTAACTTTTTAAAACACTGCTGAATTTTTTTCCCACAATAGCTATACGATTTTATATGACCAACACTAATTCATGCTAGTTTCTATTTTCTCATAGCCTCATAAATATTTCTTTTATAATTTTTATTATTGATAGTTATTTTATGAGAGAGGAAAATATTCCATAAAGATAAGAAGGTGATAAATAGCATTTCATTAATTTTTTTTAAATCACTAAAAAATATCTAAGGTAATGAAAATATAGTCAACAATCTGTGATAAAATATTTTCAAATCACGTATATAAGGCTTGCATTAATAACTTGCAAAATTACTTACTACTTAATAATAACACAGAAATGAAATCTTAAATGTGTGAATGAATTTAGATTTGTAATCAAAGATAAGAAAAGCCTAATATACATAACAATTTATATAAAACAATATTAACCCTATCGCTGTTTTTAGATCCTATAAAATTTATTTTCTGTGATAAATTCCCTTTTAGGTGTTTTAGGCTACAGCCTTTTGGTGAATAGATCTCTAGGTCTTTCTCTTTCAGAATGGATGGGTCAGTTTGTACCACTAACCTTTTGATTAGCAATGGAGCGTAATGCTGCGCCAAATGGAGTATGGCTAATTCTTATTATTAGTGCATTATAGATGAAAACAGTTTTATATTATTTGGCAATGTATTTAAGAACCATTTGACTAAATCAATGTCTCAAAACATTCTCCTATGTTTTCTTACAAAGGTTTACTTTTTAGCTCTTTATGGTGAAGTGAAATCACTTGGTATAGCAGTTCTATCTTTGTAATATCCTTCAAATGACTGTATAGAAATATGCAAAGAAGGTGTAGAGCACTCCAAGCTAGGGAATGGTCAGTTTTGTCAATTCATTGGCTCTAAGAATGTGCCATCTTATAAGCAGTAAGTCAATCCATTGGCTCTAAGAATGTGCCGTCTTATAAGCAGTAACCGAGGAATCCCAGGGCTATCAAGAAAGAAGAGCCACCGGCAGAGCATGTGCAAGATGCTTGCCTTAAGTGGTTGAGGCAGCAGACGCAGCAATGTTACTGCACTGACACCAGGAGGCAGAGAAGAGGGGTGGGGTCAAGATCTTGAGGCGGCATGGTGGGCTTCCTGGCCCAAGGAATGAGTCAAACTGAATGCTGGGGCAGGAGGCTGAGTTACAGAATAGGGTGTCATTTCTTAGTGCAGATGGAGACAGCACTTGCCAAAGCAGGAAAGAGAACAAGGGATCACCTGATGGAGATGCCTAGGATCAGAAAAAGATATACCAGCGGTGTGGCTGAGAAGGGAAGCTACAGACAAACCAACAAACCAGCAACGAAAGTATATTCTTAACTTTTTGCAATGGGTTGGCTTTCCTAATAAACCTCATAATCATAAATATTGTCTGTGAGATGTGTGATCATTCAGTCGACTATCAAACCCATCTCTGAGAGGGATGATTGGTGTCAGAATAAGGAAATGGATGATGGAGGCACGTCTACATTTGTCTTGTGGTATTGATCCTTTGGCTGGTATGGAATTGAGATCCCCAAAAGCCAGAGGAAGTCAGATGTGGCACCCACACTACTGACTCACTCTAGAATTCATTTTAAATTATTTTTGTGTATATAATATGTGGTTATAAATTCATCTTGCGTATCAAAATTAGAATGTTATTTTTAGGTGAATCTTTCCCAATTAATTGTTAGGTTGCTTTTGTGTAAAAGTGACTATAAATAAAATAATCTACATCTATAATAAATCTTTCCATCGTTACAAATTTATTTTTTCTGCTGCTACCATGTCCTTCTGCCAATATCACACTGTATTGAAACTGAAACTATATGAAAAATTATGAAATCAGGGACAAAAGTACTTTCACATTTTTTTTATTGCTTTTGCTTTTGTAGGTGTTTGTCATTTTCATCTCAATAGTAGGATTCACTGTAAATTTCTGCAAAGGAGCCTTCTGAAATACTGAGCAAGACTAATTAATTTTATATAAATTTCATATAAATTTGGGGAGAATCACAAGTTAAAAATATTGACTTCTTAATCAATAAACAAGAAATAATTCTTTATGAGTATTTATAAAGCTTTTAAAAATTTTTCCTCAGAAAAGTTTTGTGAATTTTAGTTCTCAAGTTATGCACTTCTTTCACTAAATTGATATGGAGTCCTTATTAATTTTTATCTATTGTGAATAGAATTATACTTTCAAACTTATTTGCTAATTTTTCATAGGTAGTATATGCAAATATATTCAATATCTTATACTTGTTTGATAATTGATATAGTTATTTTGATTTACTTATTTGCTATTGCTGTACTTGTTTAGTAGTTATAATAGTTATTATTATTTTGGAGGGAGTTTCTTAGCTCTTTATACATATGAGATCATGTTATCTATGCATGTAGACAGTTTTGCTCTTGTTTTCTTCTTTTATTTGATTGTTTTAGTGAGAAATTCATTACTGCATTGAATAGAAGAGACCAAGGAAAATATTCTAGGTTTGTTACTGATTTTAAAGGGTAAATATTTAGAATTTTTTATATTAGCTGTGAAATTTTGTGGATGTCATTAATATGTTTGAGAACGTTCATTGCCCAAGCCACACCCATGCCAAAATCTGAGCAATGTTAGTAAGAATTTTCGTCATGAGAGTCGGATTTTCGCAAATGTGTTTGCTGTGTCCATGTAGATATTATTATGTGGTCTTCGCCCTCTAACTACTCATAAGATATATGGCAATAGCAAGCTTGGCTTTGTTAAACTAACTACATTTCTGGCAGGAATTCCATTTTCTCATGGTGTGTAATATGTTTATGTGATATTGGACTCAGTTTAGTAACATTTCACTGAGGATTTGTGGATGATTTTTATGAAGTTTGTTGGTTGTAGCTTTCTTCTCTTGTGATGTCCTTGTTTAACTTTGGTATCAAGGTGATTTCAGGCTCAAAGAATAAGTTGGAAGTGAAGCTTTCTTTTCTATATTCTGAAATATTTTATAGAGCACTGGCAATATTTTTTCTCTGAATATTTGGTAAAATCATCAGGGAAGGCATTAGGCCATAGCTTTCAGTTTGTGTGTGTGGGAGGATTTTAAAGTATGAATATATATATATATATTTAATTATTACCTTGTTGCTAAGTGCCATCAGGTTGTTCCCCAATTAATGGTGATTTCATGTGCAATAGAGCACTGTAATCCATACAGTTCTCATTGTCAAATTTTGGGAGGAAACTTTCCAAACCTTTCCTCACACTCTGTCTCATTTGGGATGATTTACTTATTATGGCCTTTTTTTTTCTTGAGTCACTCTTGGGTAACTTGTGAATTTATATTAGCATGTGAATTTTATCTAGGCTGTCAATTATTTTGCATAATTTTGATCATGTTCTTGTCAAGTGCTGTCAAGGCCGTTCTAACTCATAGTGAACTGAGTAGGTAGAGGAGAATTACACCAAAGGGTTACAATGCTGTTAACCTTTCAAAAGCAAATCAACAAACGTCTTCTGAACTGCCTCTGGGTGGATGTGAAAAGTCAAATGTTTGTACAGTCATTGAAATCTTAACCTTTGGAGATGCCCAGGGAATGCTGACATTATTCATAGTAGTCTCTTAAAATCCTTTTGTTTTCCAAGCTTTTGTGAAAATGACATCTTTTACATTCCTGTCCTGTGCTTTTTTAAAACATTACTTACTTGGTTAGTCTATCGAAGAGTTCATTTTTTTTAAGAAGTAGCCTTGATTTTCTTTATATCTTTTTCAGTTTTCTATTGTGTTAATTTCACTCTTTTCTTTATTATTCCTTTCCTTCTGCTTGATTTCAGTATTATTTGCTAAATGTTTTCTAATTTTATGATAAAGTCTTAAATTACTAATTTGAGAGCATTCTTCTTTTTATAAAGAAGACACTTAATGGTAAAGATAGTCCTCTAAGTAAAAATTTGACTATATAATCATATATTTTGACATGCTATTTTTGCCATTTGATTCAAATGATTCAACTTTTATGCAATTTTCTTGAAAATTCCTTTTTGACTATAGGATTATTTAGCTTGAGGTTTAAATATTCAGAATTTCCTGTATGTCCTCCTGTTGTTGATTCTAAATTTAATTCCATTTAGGCTTATATATATATATATATATATATATATATATATATATAATACTATGCAAAGTATATATATATATACATACATATATACAATGCATATATATATATACATACATTGAGACATCTTTCACTCTACCATATTGCTTATCTTGGAATCATTTGGTGGTGGGATTAAATAATTTAACAATCAGTCTCTGTCTTAATGACTTTTAAATTTTAAATAAAAGTATACCAACAAGTAGTTTATTATATAATACACTTAATACTCAAATAAGACCAATAAGAGAGGTACACAAAATCAGATTTTGTTATAAGAAATAAGAAATAATTTTAAAACATCAATGAAAAAATATTTTTAAATTCTCAAAAAAAATGAAACTGTTATTTTAAGACATTTCCATATTCCTTGTAGATTGATATTCTCACACTTACAGTAGTATTTGTTTTTATCCAGGCATCATAGGCTGTGTGATTGATCCTTAAGCATCTTAATACTTGATATATTAGAAACAGGTGAGTTCTCTTCTCTGAATATATTATGTTCATCTTGGAAAACTCCTTTCCATTTCTGCTGAACTTGCATCAGTACTTCTGACAATATTTGAAACTCTGCATATTCTCGGGAAGTGCATAATTCACTCCTGATATCGCTTGGGAATTTGGAGCAAAATTCTGCAAGGAATGACAGCACGGTCTATGGCATGCTGATTCTTTGGCACTTTCCTCCTTTACTTGATATGTTTATTGGAGTAACAAACACAAAGGAAAGCATAAGTAGTATTTCATCAAAAGAATAATGAGTTTTATTAAATGAATAAATAAATATTACAAATAGTTGTCTAATATTTTATACCTATGGATGGAAAGAACTTTAACTACTCACAGAATATGCTGTTGCACAGAAGAATGTGAAGAAAGAATGAGAAATGTAAATTTGTGATTTCCTTATTGGGATGCTACCTTGCCACCAACTATAGAGAGAACCCTGATTATAAGTGCCATTTCAATAACTGGGTCACTGAACTCAACAAAAAATATTTAGGTATCAATTCTGCCAAACGGATGCAAACTGGCTGAATCCCACTATTGAATACATTCCATGCACACTTGGAAAGTATGTATTTTGTTGTCCTGGAGTCCGTAATTGTGAGATATATATGTTAGGTCTAGTTAGTTTATAATGCTCTTGGAGTGTTCGCATTACTTATTGATCTGTGGCTAGTTGTTTTGTCCACTGATGAAAATGGTTAATGTATTATAGGATGATTTTTGAATAGGCTTGTCTGTCAGCTTTTCATACTATGGTTGCTTGTGGATTCCTATGAGGTTGGAAGTTTTCCAATCAGTATACCTAGTCCCAGCAGGCACATGTGGACAGGTTTAATGGCGCTTCCAAAAAAAGGACACACTAGAAAGAAAGATTAATAGGAATATTGCTGGAAAATAGTCACTGGAAACAACACTGTTTTATATAGTACTAGGAGACATTCTCAG
This sequence comes from Echinops telfairi, assembly GCF_000313985.2. Classification (NCBI taxonomy): domain Eukaryota; kingdom Metazoa; phylum Chordata; class Mammalia; order Afrosoricida; family Tenrecidae; genus Echinops; species Echinops telfairi. The sequence continues at coordinate 32,843,458 of NW_022111324.1, read as the reverse complement.
GCTGTCAGGCATTCAAAATAAGATGGGGGAAAACTGCCTCCTTAGAGTAGAGACAACCTTAATAATGTAGATTAGTGGTTCTCAACCTGTGGGTCGCGACCCATTTGGGGGTCAAACGACTCTTTTGAAGGGTTTGCCCAATTCATAACAGTAGCAAAATTGCATTTATGAAGTAGCAACAAAAATAATTTTATGATTGGGGTAACCACAATATGAGGAGCTGTATTAAAGGGTCACAGGATTAGGAATGTTGTGAACCACTGATGTAGATGGAGTAAGGATTTCAGATCTTCATTTGGTGATGTGGTATGGCTAACAATGAGAACAAACATCTACAAACACTCATAAGGTAGAATATAAAAATATATAAGTTGTCCAAAATTGAAGGGAGTTCATCAAAATTAGTATATGAGCATTAGTGAGCAGAAATGACCTGAGACTGATCATCTGGAACAGGGCAGCCATATGGTTTTCTGTACCGCAAATGACTGCATTCTTCAATAATACTGACATTTAAGACAGTTCCTGATGTACAATGCTGTCATTGATGATATACTACCATACCACTACAAGGAAGAATAATTAATAGACCATGATGCAAATTTACACAGTAACCACCAAAGCCAATGATGTAGACATGGAAGAATTCTTCCAACTTCTTCAGTCTGAAATTAATAAACCATGTATTCAAGATGCTTTAATAGTTGCTAGTGATATGGATAGTGAAGGTTGGAAATGAAAGGATCGGGAAGGGAAACATATGACTGTGGGGATAGAAGTAGTACCACAGGTCACATTACAGTACATTGCAAAACCAACCAACACATACTCATTGCAAATTCCTATTTTTCAAGAAAACAAATGGTGACAAAACATGTGTACCTTGCTGGATGGAATACGCAGAAATAAGGTTGACTCTACCTGTAGAAAGAAACAATGAAGGAGACCAATGTCATCCTTTCTTACTAGCTTGACTGTCAGTGATCAAACCACTAGATCCTGCTGGTCAACTGAGACATCTGAAATTGTACTGTTTACTTGCTCAGAATCAACAATTGCTTCCCTTGATTATTTTGAAACCTGAGTTATGTAAATCATCTGTAATTATCTATGCAAAAAATTTTGGAAGATGGTTACATGTCAAACCAATTGGAAGATAAATGATCTAATAGTATCATTAATATCATGTACAAGTAAAATTATACTAAAGATAATTTTTAAATATTTTCAGTAGTACAACCAAAGGTAACTTCCAGAAATTCAAGTCAGATTTTAAAGAGGTCTGAAAATAAGACTGCTGATACCAGATGGATCTTGACTGGAAACCGAGAATACTTAGAACAAGTTAACTTATGGTTTATTGACTATACAGTGACATTGTATGAATTCTAATAAAACATAGTTAGCGTTGTGAAGTGGAAATTCCCTAGCACTTAATTGTGTTCATGCAGTACCTATTCAAAGACCAAGATGCAGTCCTTCAATCAGAATAAGGTTTTATTGAGTGGTTTTACATCCCAATGCTAGAACAATCAACCTTTCAGATCAAAAGGGAAGCATTTAAGCAAAGACAAAATTCAGAGCATGAGGAAAGAAGTAGGGATGGAAACAGGAAACAGACAGGGCATAGAATTAAGTGATGGTACATTGAGAGAATTGTAATAGGTAAGTTTAAGTAAATATGCGTGAATTGTTAAGCTGATGATCTATCTTCTCTGTAAACCTTCACCTAATTAATAAAATGTAAAATAAAATACAATGAGAAGAGGCGTGTCAGGGTTGAATTCTTTCACCACGCTTATTCAATCTGTCAGATGAATAATAGTGCGTGCTCTTAGCCAGAATTTGTATTATGTGAAGGGAAACATGGCTTCATAATTGAAGGAAGACCCACAGCAACCTGCAATACGCAGATGATGCAAGCTTGTTTGGTGCCAGAAGGTAGGACTAGAATCACTCACTGATGAAAATCAGGAGCTACAACCTTCAGTATGGATGACACTTCTCTATAAAAAAGCAAAAAATCATCTCAAGTGGACCAGTGACCAACATTATGATAAAGGGAAAAATAGAAGTTGTTAAGGAATTTATCTTTATTAAACCCACAATCAGTTCCTGTGGAAGCAGCAGTCAATAAACCAGGTAGCATACTGCATTGGATACATTTTCTAAAAAAGAGCTCATTGGAGTGTTAAAGAACAGAGAGGTCATCTTGAGGATGGGGGAGAGCCTGGTGCCAGAATGGTTATACACTTAGCAACTAGCCAGAAGGTCAACAGTTTCGAAACACCAGCTGCTCCAGGGAGAAAGATGAACTTTTTGACTCCAGAAAAGAATGGCCTTCACAGAAACTCACAGGGGCAGTTAACCCTCTTCTGTAGGGTTACGATCAGCCAGAATTGATTTGATGGTAGTGTGTTTAGTTAGGGGACCCTAACTTGTGCATCATCTATGTGTGAATGCTGGACAATAATAAGGAAGAAGGAAGAAAAATGGGTTCCTTTGAATTGTGGTATTGGTTGAATATACCATTGATTGCCCTAAACAAACAAACAAATCTGTGTTGGAAGAAGTATAGTTCAAATGTTCCTTAGACGTGAGAAAGGTAAGACTGTCTGAGGCATGTCAGGCATGCTACCAGAAGGGACCAGTTCCCGAAGAAGGTGAAGTAGACCAGTGAAAATGAGGAGGATGCTCAGAGTTGAATTGACACAGTGGCTCTAACAATGAGCTCAAGCAAAGAAATGACGGTGAGGATGGCGCAGGGCGGGGGAGCGTTTCAATCTGTTGCAATAGTGCTGTGAAGAGTGAGAATGACTGTGATGCTATCTAGCAATCACAATCACAATCACGTGTAATATTTGCATATGTTTTAGAATATTAATAAATTTTATTTAATTTGCACTATTTAATGTAATTTAGAACAGATTAGACACTTGTTATATTTTTCCTTCCATTTGCTAGTTTGTCTGTTACACTGACATGTTTGTGAGAACTACAAGAAAAATAGCATTGAACAAAAATAAAACCACTATTTTTAAGCGTTGATATCTTGAAAATAAATGTATTATTACATATTGTATTTTCTAAGTTAATAATTATTATTTGGAAATTATTATGCAGAGATTGCTTCTCAACTAATTATGATTTATACTCTTTTAAAATCTTTGATTTGCCAGAGTATGTGGGTGTAATGTTACAGCAATTTGCAGAAAATTTTAAATAGCCTGCATTTTAAGAAATGGTTGTGCCTTAAAAGAATACAAAAGAAAAGCCTTAAAATATAAGTAAAATATTCTCTACAGAGGTATGAGCTAGACTTTATATATTAATAATACCTATATTTGGCAATCACTTCAGAAAGAAGAGGTTAGTAGATTTATAAATGCTGCATACCTAAACAAGTTGCTAGCAAAATTATTTTCGCAATACACACATATAGTTTTTTCTAATTAAGTTTGCAACTGTTGCATTTTGGCATTTACATTGTAAAACATGTCAACACAGAATATCATTAACTATCTTTTTTGCTTGTATTAGTTTTAAGGAATCCATTAAAACCCTGTTAGATTATTTTTGTTTGTTTTTATGCTTTTAGCTATTTATGAGGGGTGCCTTCCTCTCGCCCCCTTCAAATGGAAAAAACAACTGGGATTTCATAGGATAAATTTTTCCTGCTAGATGAGCCTTGAGCAACTTGCTCTGTGTTAGTGCACCCAGTGGTGTCACCTGGGAAGGTTCTCTCTGGTCACAGTGAATTTTTTCATGAAAGCAGTTTTGCTCAAACTTTGTTTTTTGTGATGGCTGACTAAGAGAACAACGTGCAGCTGTGAAATTTTGTTTCCTGCTCAGGAAAAATGCTGCAGAGACAGTTGTGATGTTGAACACAGCTTTCAAGGACAGTGCAATGGGACAAGCTCAAGCATCTCAGAGGTTTTCCTCTTTCATAAAAGGTGATATGTCCATTAATGGCAAACCTTTGAATGTCTGTCAACTTCCCTAATGCATTCATTCCACCAGGTCAGACCATTAATCAAGCTTTCTGTTGAGAGGTTCTGGAAAGATTGTGTAAAAATGTGGGACAGAAAAAGGCCTGATTTGTGGCAGACAGGGACTGGTTTTGCCACCATGACAATGCCACTGCTCAAACAGTCATCTCAGTGTGCCAGGCTTTGGCTAGAAAACAGCATGCTTTTCTTGCTCCACATACCTGATTCACCTGGCCTTGCTCCATGTGACTTCTTTTCGTTTCCAAGAATGAAGAGGGACATGAAAGGACAGTGATTGGATGACATAAAGGAGGCGAAGAAAAAACAAAGGAGGTGCTGTCAGCTATCCAAAGAGATGAGTTTTTAAAATGTCTCCAAGAATGAAATAGCATATTTGACAAATATATTAAGTGTAACAGAGAGGACTTTGAAGGTGATAAAGTTGTTTTGTAAAAAAAACAAAAAAAAACTACATTCCGGTTTTGGGGGTTATCCCCTTGTACTTAACGTTATATCTCAAATTCCTCCAGAAGATAAAATGTTACTTTTATTTCTTAAGCAAACTTTACATTATTTCCTGTGTTTGGTTTGCAATTCTATTTTCAATGCTGATAGACACCGGGAGTGTGATTTGTCTCAGCATGGAACAGCATGCTTATTTCAAAGTAGATTCCCTTCATTTTCCTTTCAAGATTTCCAGTGTTTCTCAAACCTGCTCAGCAGGGAACAGCACTTTATGGAGACTCTGTGTTTGCTGCTTCATCTGACAATTTCTGTGTTTACATGAGGAGTGACATTCAGATGAAGACTGGAAACATCCAGGCAAATCACGCTTGAGTTTTCCATCTTCTCTTCTTTATAAGTAAAAACTCAACTGAGATGTGAATACTTCTGAAGCAATCAGTTAAAAGAGATATGCAAGAGCAGCAGGTGATGTAGAAGTAAAATTATTGAAAAGTATAATGAATAGGAAATCTCAGAAATATTATATCAGAGTAGAAATGCAATTGCATTGATTTCATTTTCTTATGCAAATATGTCTCCAAAATAAAGAATAAGAATGGATATCCAAGTCAGAATAATGCCAAAAAACTTCTCAGTAAAGGTGATAAATACATAGTACTTCATATTTTAAGATTTACAAATAAAATCTTATAGGTGTTTAGTGAATTATTAAAATTATAAATAGAATCAGTGGCAGTTTCTAGATCTCTAGAAACTAATATGGTGTGATGCCGTTGTCTAATGGATAATTACTGGTCTAAAATAAATGTAATTTTGTGTTTGACCTTGCTTCATTTTGAATATATATTTAGTAAAAAATTAGTTAATCAATGCTCATGGAAGCAGCAGCCAAAAGATAAATGACATATTGCAGTTGATCCATTTGATAGACCAGACTTCTTTAAAGTTTTGAAAAGTGAGGATGTTACTTTGAAGTCTACAGTGCACCTGACCCCAGCCAAGGTATTTTCTGTTGCCTCTTATATATGTGAAAGTTGGACATTGACTAAAGATGATTCAAGAAGAATTGAAGCATTTGAATTATGGTACTGGTGGAGAATGTTGAAAATTCTATGGCCTGAAAATAAAAACCCAACGCATTTTTCTCAGAATTGCATCCAGAATGCTCCATGGATGCCAGCATGGTGAGACTTCATCTCACTTACTTTGACGTGGTATCAGGAGAGACCAGTCTCTGAAGACGGACATTGTGCTGGGTAAAGTAGAGGGGCAGATAAAAAGAGGAATGCCATTGGCAAGATGGATTGACACAGAGGTTGCAATGATGGGGTCAAGCATAGGAACAATTGTGAGGATGGTGCAAGACCCAGCAATCTTTTGTTTGTTGTACATAGGGTTGCTATGGGTAAATACTGTATGACAACAACAAAAACAAAATATGTTATTCACAGTGAGCCTTACTTTCTTAATCATATAATTATTAGGGTTTTATTGTGATGAAGAAACATGCACTATTTATACATCAGATAACATGTTCCTGGTTAGACACTTTTGACCTAGTTTGTATTCATCCTTTGGTGACTCAAGTTTCATGACATAGATATTTGGGACAGTATTCTCTGCTCTTTCAAGATGCACAACACCCTTCACAGACAAGCGCAGAAGGATTATATTGGGAAACCCCACTAAGCAAACTGGACTTTACCTTAAACCCAGTAGTAGCATAGTGGAATTGAAATACTCCCTTGGACTTTTGGCTGAAATTCCCTGGCATGAGAAGAGGCAGATGACAACCATCCAAGGAATTGGTGATCATTGGACTCTGGTTCAGATCTAGTCCTTTGAGGGAGCACGATGTGTGGTGGCCTGGTACTGCCATGTGTTCACTATTTCATAATCTCTTTGCATTTTTATGGCATGTGTTAGGCTAGCAGGCTTGATTCTGCCTTTGTGAATCAAGTGTTTCACAAATGTGAGTGTTATTGAAAGTTGCCTTATCCCTAACCAACACTCTTTGAATAAATAATGTCCAGACACTTAAACGTGAAATCTGTACAACTCAACAAATTATGCATTCTAAAGAGCTGCCGTACATTTGCATAATTTCCTTTTGTCAACAATATAAGCTTTTTTATTCTCTATCATTGGGTAAATTAATGGTACTCTCAATAGTATTACCTTATTCCTCATTGTGTTAGTCTGAGTAAACTCAGGAAACTAATCCACAGAAACTCATATATATATATATATATGAGTTTTATATAAAGACTAAGTGTACATTAAGAAAGCATTCCAACCTAGTGCTGTACAAGCCCCTAAGTCCAACACGAACCCATATGTCTGACAATGATCTACAAAGTACTCCTCCATCTCACAAAACATACACAATGATGCTGACTGCAGGAGGAAAGCCCCAATCATTGAAGGTGTAAGCATCTCAGCACTGGCAGGGGTCTCTGCACAGTTCCTCCAGCACCCAGGGCAGCATCAGGGTAGGCCCAGGTGGCTTCTCCTCAGGGATATCTTGAAAGAAGTGAGCCTTGCAAGCTGAAGCAGGGAACTGGCTAAGGCAACTTCACCCTGGTCCGGCCATCAGAAAGCAAGAGACCTGAGAACTAAAAGGAGAGGCTCACAGAGCCATTTATCTCTGTGCCCTTCAATTAAGCCCACAAGTGTTTATCGGCCAGGTTGGCACAAGACACCTTAACTATCTCACTCCTGGATACAATTTTTAATGTTATCCAATAATATGATAATGATGTCTTTAAAATAAACCAAGAACATATATAAACCATTGCTATATGAATGGATGGGACTTACATGTAATTGTACCCCTAATCTAAAAATAACTAGTTCTTATGACATAGTCCTACTTGATATTCAACAACTGGTGAGATCAACGAAAATAGGAGTGCTATAAGAAATCATGTTAAAAAGTCAAATGTTACTTGGCTTTCAGAAAGAATATGGCTGGTATTAAAGGCTGTCTTAAAACATGCAGTCATCCAAATGAGTCATCAACAAAGTTCACATGGAAGATGCATGCCAGTCCATATGGTCCAGAGATTTAAATAATAAGTAAATCTGGAAGAAAGAATGGTATCAGACTAAATTCTGAGCACCCACTTTGCAGAAGGCTATGGATGACAGTGAAAGCTCAAAATTTGTTTGCTGGGTTCCCACATGGATTTAACCTCTGGTAAATCCCTTCTGACCCTTATCTAGGGATATGAATAGCCTTGCTATCAGAGAGAGAGCATTTTAAAGTCTATTATGGCATGTACAGTTAGGTTAAAATGTAATAATTGTTCTTCCTTTTGACCCATTTTAAATTTATTTTGGTATTTAATACAGTACTCCCTGTTTTCTTTTGAAACATTTTCTTTCATCTTGAATTCCTTGATACCAGCTCCCTTTTGTTTCCTCCCCCCAACCCTATCCCCAAGAAACTCTTATTTTTTTATTTTTTAATAACCCCTATAGCAGGTGCTCTCCCACCCCCATATTTTATACAATCCCATATACCCATTCACATGCAATTCTGCTGTTAAATCCCATTGAATGGGGTTATACAGTCATCAATGCTATCAGATCCTTATTTCCCCCACTTCTTCCCATACCGTCAGGGAACCATTATTCTTGTTACTCTTTCTGAAGGGCTGTCTATCTTGGCTCTCATGTTCCAAACGATCTTAAATATACAAATGAACATATGCAAGTCTAATATGATTAATTAGGTAGAATATAAAAACCACAATAGTAAGGGGAGGAAATATTAGAGAACTAGAGGATAGTTATGTGGTTCATCAGTGCTATACCACACTCTGGATTTATCATTCCTTCCATGTGGCCTTTAAGCATAACTTGGGGAAGGGTGTTGTTAGGGGACCACTCCATTGCTGACTGCAGGAATAGCAACAGGGAAGTTTAGGATGCTCACCTTTCAGACACTAATGCTGAAGACTAAAAGGTGTATGCCTGGCTAGGCAAGCAGCACCCTGGATAAGCAGCTCTGGAAGAAAGGGGAACTGGACTGATGGGTTATAGCATGCTTTTGTTTCTATTTAACAGAGAGAGAATTATCTGCTCTATGTCAGGATCCCTGTTAGTCTCGTCATTATCTGTATGTTTGTTGACTATCTATACAAGATAGGCAGGACAGGCTATCTTACAGAGACAGCGACTGGTGTGATCATTCCTGGGAGGCATGGGAGGAAAGGAAGTGGGGAGGCAATAATGATGGGTACAGGGGAATAGTAACTGTTCTAAAATTGATGGCAAGGAGGATGTAGCTTCTCTGGTTTGTAGGATCAATCAATTTGAAACTGTTCAGAATTACTGAAAGGTAAATGACAGGTAAACATGATAGTTTAGGGGCAGGAGGAAAAAATGAAAAAGGAGAAAGAAGGAAAAATATGTGATATATATATAAATATATGTGTACTTGTTTATACATGTATATATATGCAACTGCTTCAAGGAAACAGATGGACTTTGGGCCTCTACTTAAACCTTACCTCAGTATAAGAACAGTTCGTCTAATAAGGTGGCATTGTATGACACCCATTTTCCTGAAACAATCGCTAAAGACAAAATGGGTGCATAAGAAAATGTGGTGAAGAAAGCTGATGGTGGCCAGCTGTTAAAATACATAGCATCTGGGGTCTTAAAGGCTTGCAGTTATACAAGTGCTCATCAAGCAGGGAAGCAACAGAGTGCACGGGAAGGAGCGCCTCAGCCTGTGTGATCATGAGGTGTAAATGGGAAGAGGTATCAAAAGTTCAAAAACCAGCAACCAAATCTGTGTGAAGGGGCAGGATGTAGCGGAGACTCAAAACCCCTCTGCAAGATAAGTGGATAGTCCCTGTCAGAAGGAAAACATATGGTTACTTTGAATAATTCCTGAGTTTAAAAAGAGTTACATAATATAAGGATATACTTTTAAATGAAGAAATACAATTATATACACTCTGTAATTTTTTTTTACCATCATTAACATGACCTTCTCAAAAAACAAACAAACAAATAAAAAAGAACACCCTGGTAGTAAAAATTTAAGTTCTTGGCTTCTTACCAAATATAGGCTATTCAAACCCACTAGCTATTTTATGTGAGAAAAGACCAATCTACTCCCCTCAAAACTGCATCATAGAAAACCCTATGAGGTAGGTCTACATGATCCTACTGAGTCACAATGAGATACAATCATTATAAGTCACACACAACATGACCTGCTCAAGTTTGACTTTCAATATTTTCCATTTATTTACCCTAGGAATAAATGAAAACTAGAATCTCCATTAACTTTTCAATTAAACAAAATGTGACTCACAGCCATTGAGTGGATTTCAATTCCTAGCAACCCGACAAGACAGGGTAGTACTGCCCCTCTGGGTCTCGGCGTTTGTCCGTCTTACAGGAATAGAGAGCTGGGTCTTTCTACTGAGGAGTGGCCGGGGGCTGGTGCTTTCCAGCTGCTGACCTATTGGTTGGCAGCCCACTATGTAACCCACTGTGCCACCAGGGCTTCTGTGGGTTACACACTAGAAAGAAAAAAGAAAAGCCAAATGCATTGTTGTGATGACAACTCCTGGGCACCCCACGGGAGAGAGAACAACTGCCCAACTGGGCATCCAGGATGGTGGTATTTTATTGTAGCTGCCTGCCTGCCACGTTGCTCCCCTGCTAAGCTGATGGTATATACGAACCACAGTCAGAAGCTCAGTTCTTTAACCACTGCACAACCAGCCATCTGTCTATGGTCTCAGTATTGAGCACCTGAGCAATTATCCACACACTATCCCTTTACTTTTCTGGGAAATATTCCACTCTGTTATTATACTCATTTACTACCAGTCCAGATCCAGAAAACAGCTCTCTGCCTAACAGAACATAGTTGATTGGATAACCGAGGATCAAACTGACTTAATCAAAAGTATTTTTTCCTCCAAACTTAGTTCTCAATGGCGTTCAGTGACCATCGTTTTCTCCTACCAGGGCATCTGTGATGAAGAAGTCAGTATGGAAAAGGGGTAGAGAAAAAGAATCAAACAGATGGCAGAAGAGGCGGACAAATATATTCTGAGAGCCTTATCTCCTACCTGGATTCTGTTTATTCTTACTGCCCTCACCACTGCTCTAGTTTTCTATCGCATGCTCCCAAATCACTGATTATAAATTGTGTGTGTGTGTTCATATGCATTAGCTCAGTTGGATTTCCATTCGCTTATAAACATTGTTCTGATGTAAGGCACATTGTAATAGTTGGTACCTCCATTAAGTTTTCTCTTCAGCACATCTTAATTTATTCATCACTTAAATACCTATTAAACTTCTCTGATACTTAGAAAGAGTTAGATCTGATACCTCCTGTATTCTGTTGTTCATAGGGTCACTCTGAGCTGGAACCAACTCACTGGCACTTAAGATTGGTTCGGTGATTGATTAAGCGTGTTCCAATAATATAATATTTACAACTTCCATACTTAAAGATACGTAGAACCACATATATCTATTATAGTACAGAAATTGAGTCAGATAGAGATTACCATACATAATCAAGTATAAAGCAAGTTTTTCAGCACATTTTTAATGCAGTTTTATGGTAAAATTAGGTACCTCCGCTGATATTCGGGTCGGCTTATACTCAAGTATATACAGTACAGTTGCCTCCATGAAAGTCAGGAATATTATATATATAGATAATACAGGAAAATATAATTTACCTGTGTGGAGTGTGAAAGAAAATCTGGTATTAACATTAAATGAAACACTAACAAAGAGTTTTATAAATGAAGGTATATCAAATAAATTTTTCCTTAGCTGACAAATATAAAAGTAATCTTTTGAATTAATCTTTTAAGTTTCCTTAATGTGAACTCTAAACAGGACCAAGAAATTCACCGCCATTGTGTCCTTTCCAACTGGCAGCTCTACTAGATGACAGGGTAGAACTGCCCAGGCAGGCTTTCTGAGACTTACTCTTTGTGAAAGTGGAGCCTCATCATTCCCCTATGGAGCTGCAGGTCATTAAAAGTGCTAACATTGTGATTAGCACCCAATTGTTTCCCGCTCTGCCACCGACATTCCTACTCTAAGCAGTAGGAACTTGATTTCCTAGGCCCAGGTCATCAAACTTTTCTACAAAAATTAACTGGTAATTATTTTAAGTTTTAGACTATCAAAGGTTCCTGTGTTACATTGTTTATTATTTTTTAACCTTTTAAAATGCAAAAATAATATTTGCAGTGAGGGTCATGATTTTTTTTAAACGCCTACATAAGACTTTCATGATTTCTCACTGTGCTAGTCAGGGTTCTCTGAAAAAGCAGAACAACTAACTCTACGATGTCTTTCTGTCTTAAAAACAGGACACACCTGTAATCAAACCTAACCTCAATTGTATCAAAGCTTTGATCAGGTTAAGGTAGTACTCCATCTTATTCTTCCCACAACTGCTTGAATATTTCACATAATATCTCATTACGAAGTTGACCACATTATGTCAGATCATAGTGTGGGAGGATCGTGGCCCACTCAACATAAAACCTACTATCACACTGCTCTAAATCCCTATTATTCTTCATGTTCTGTTATTTGTAATACTCATCTTTATGAACTTTGTCTTCAATGCACACATGTGATCATCTGTTTCATATACAGAGTAATTACTAGTATTTCAACAATAACAGTTAGTCCCCCTTGTTCAAATGTCTTGGTGGGATGGAAAAGTTTCTTCCATGAACAAACATACATTTTGCTCACTTACACCCTTTCTCCTTCTCTTGGGGTCTCCTTGAGAAAATAATGAACTGACACTTTGCTCCTAACCTTTGATGTGTAAATAAATCTCTCCAGAGGCTAGTTAAATAAATGTCCCCTGCCAGAGACACCTCCAAAGTGCCAGCACTCATTTTACATTTAAAATGTAAATGTGCATCCTCAGAGCTAGGCAAGTCTCTTTGGGGTCCTCTCTCAATATAGTGGTAAGCTACCTTGCTTATAGATCAGGACCCCAAGTTTCTGAAAAATTAGGCCAGAACCTTTAACTACTTGAACATTTTAAAAGATTTCTTCTAAAAGAGCATCAACAAGTTGCCCCTGTTTTAGGTTCTTCTGGTCTCTGTGAATGAACAAGCATGAGACAAGATTTCTTTGAGACTCTTCTCTGATGTATGTTGTTGGTAGGTGCCATAGACTCAGCGCTGAATCATAGTGACCTGATGCACAACAGAATGAAGCACTGCACGGTCCTGCACCATCCTTACAAGTGTTCACACCTGAACACATTGATGCGACCACTGTGTCAATCCATCTTGTCAAGGGCTTTCCTCTTTTTTGCCACCCTTCCACCTTAGCAAACAGGATAGCCTACTCAAGGAACTGGTCTCTCCTGACAATAGGTCCTAGTTATATAAAACGAAGTCTTGTCATCCTTGCCTCTGAGGAGCACGCTTCCGTCCATACTTCAATATTCCAAATGTTAGTAACATCAAGTCTTGATAATTTGATATTACGGCCAGATGTATAGATGTATGAGCACATGGACCATATTGACCTAATGTAATGTATCTTTTGGTCTCTTGATTGCTACTTCCATGAGCATTGATTGTGCACATAAGCAAGACAAAATCCTTGAAAATGTCAGCCTTTTCTCCATTATTCATGATGTTACTTATTGACCCAGTGGTGAGGATATTGGTCTTCATTACATTGAGTTTTAATCCATAGTGAAAGCTACAATCCTTGATCTTCATCAGGAAGTGCTTTAATTCCTCCTCACTTTCAGCAAGGAAGCTTGTGTCATCTACATACTGCCAGTTGTTAATAAGCCTTCCTCCAATCCTGATGCCACACTCTTCTTCATATAATCCAGCTCCTCTGATGATTTACTCAACAAATAGATTGAATGTGTATGCTGAGAGGACATAGCACTGTTGCACACTTTTCATGATTATAAACCATGCAACATTCCCTTGTTCTGTTTGCACAACTGCCTCATCATCCATGAATAAGCTCCTAATAAGCACAAAAAAGTGTTCTGGAATTCCCATTCTTCTAAGTGATCCACAGTTTATTATAGTCCACATAGTCAAATGACTTTGCACAGTTAAAGAAACACAAATAAATACATTCTTGGTATTCTCTTCTTTGAGCCAACATCTATCTGACATCAGCAATGATATCCCTTGTTCCACATCCTCTTCCGCATCCAGTCTGAACTTCTGGCAGCTTCCTGTCAATGTGCTGCTGTCTATGCACTGCTGATCTCGCAAATACTTTTTAATGCGGCTGCTCATTTTTCTTCAAAACACCATTTTGTGTAATAGTTGATTATACTGATACTGATAGTGTACTGATACTGTTGCATAAGGAATTCATTTCTTACTACACTACTTTATATACCATCTATTAAAGTGTTTAGGAGTCCTGGTGGACCTGTCAGGAGAGTGTTCCACTGGTAAGCTCAAGGTTGACAGTTCAAACACACCAACATCTCTATGGGCGAGAAATGAAGCTATCTGCTTCTGTAATATTGTCACACTTGGAAACCCTATAGAGGGATTTTATGAATTTGAATTTTCTCAATAGCAGTAGGTTGAATTGAAGCATTGTGGGAAAACTGCAAACTAACTGAACTTTAATAGTATCCTTTAGCCACCCCCCATTTTTTTTAACTTATACTCCCCTCCTTAACGGTTCTTCCTAACCCTTCAGTACCACAGCCTACTTCAAGTTTTCCTATGATGGAACACTATAGCTAAGAATTATACATCATTCATCATAAAAATAGGAAGCCAAAAATCCAACTGGATGTCAGATTATATAGCACAGATATAGTAACTCAATGAAAATAAATTGATATCTAGGATATAAGAATGGATTTGTCAAAATTTAAAATATATTATTAAGAAAAAGAGGAAAGGAGAAGATTTTTGGAGAAGACACATAATGCAAGTATTTACAAAAATATATAAACTGCTAAATGAAAATAAGATTAATTTTGTTGGCTTGAAAAAATCTATATACTGGCATGCTTGAAAATCAAACTTTTCTCCATTATGGATGCTATAATCCTTCTCCCATGTGCTTAATGCTCACCTTAACTAACTCATTGACTGTTATATTTAGACCTTCCCAATATCAACTCAAGCAATCTAATGAACTGTTAAGTCTCTACTTAACGTCTCTGCTCCCACTCTGAACATTTTGACCTGCCACATCATTCCAATCAATTAGCATCACTATTTATTTCCTCTGGACATTCTCCTCCTCCACCTATGTCTTCTATTTTCTAATTAACTTGCACTATGAGCTTTCATTTAGTAATACTTTCAGAAATTGCCTCTCAATCCCTGTATTATAATTGGGTTGGGATATGAAAACTTTGGTTCAATTTAAATGCTTAAATTCTCTTTGCTTCAATCATTGTAGCTTAATATTGCTGGCAAAGAAAATTCATAATTGGTATTTGTTCAATTATTTTCAAATTTTCTTGTAAATATAGTATATATGTATTTAGCATTAAAACCATTAAAGCATAAAGTATTGAAAAAACATCCTGCTCTGTTTCTTGAATACTATGATTTCTCTTTTTCTGAGATCACAATTCACCTTTTATGTATTTTTTTCCAACTGTCATCCATTCTCAATTTGTGTAATTTATATAATAATTCTCTGGAAATAATTATATGATAATCATCTTACTTAGTCATCAATACATACATAACTTATGTTTATCATATGTATTATACACTGTTATGTGCTGCAACATCTCTCTTAACAAAAGACAGTAATTCCCCCTGTCGTCAGGATGCTGACATCTTAAAGCTGAGTGTCTTTCCATGAACTATGCTCATCCAAAAGAAATTTTTTCATGCATGATTATGTATACTCTGTCATTGTCTCCCCTAAAAGAAATAATATTTTTACCCATTCTTTGCCTTAAGGTGGACAGCTTTGTGATTGCACTTAACATGATCAACTAAGCCTTTGTTTCAATAGCATCACAGTTAAATTTCTGCTTTTTCTCAATCCTGCTTTCGACATAAGAGTAATTGATACAAAAGTGGACCCCCAAATAAACCCCCTGCACACAAATTTGGGTCTATATATGTGCTTCACAAGGAAACTGGCCATAACACTTGATATTGAGAGTTAATCAAAGAATGAGACTATAGATACAAATGATATTACCAACTTACTGGAAAGGATTGTGCGATACTATTGGTAGAAAGAACAATAATGTTGAAATTGTTGAAAACTTCCCATGCAAGATTAATGGGAGGGAATGTAATGGAGGACCAAGTGATAAAGCAGTATAAATTACTATAGGCAGATGATTGTTATTTGGTGACATGAGTGCATTGATGAAAGACAGTGAAAACCTTTATAAAATATAGGACATTTGCAAGCCAATAGAAATAGTTG
Organism: Echinops telfairi; assembly: GCF_000313985.2. Lineage (NCBI taxonomy): Eukaryota > Metazoa > Chordata > Mammalia > Afrosoricida > Tenrecidae > Echinops > Echinops telfairi. The sequence goes on along the minus strand of NW_022111324.1, from coordinate 32,827,574 downwards.
GTAACTGAAATAGAACAGCTCGAATAAGGCTTAGACTTTAATTATAAGAGCGCCAGAACACCCAGAGAATTTTCATCACTTAGAAAGACTGGCACACAAAGGTCAAAGTCTCAATTGAGAAGGGAGGGCATATAAGCTCTCTGGTTAGGTATATCTTAAACTGATGCCCTTGGAAATATCAACTTCAATATCTTCATGAGATATACTGACATGACAAAAAGGTCCATTTTTTCCTGGGAAAGGCTAACATTTTCTGCTTGATAAAAAAGGATTCGTTTATCCAACACCATTTGTTGAAGAGACTTTCTCCCATTGGGTATTTCTAGGTCATTTTCAAAGATTAGACATATGGAGGCTGATGCATTTATGTTTGGCTTTTCTGTTCTGATCCATTGATCCATATATCTCTCATTGTACCAGTACCAAGTTGTTTTGCATGCCATTAAGTCTGCCTATCCATGAGCATGAGCTATTCTTCCACTTATATAGGTCCATTTTAGTTTCTTGTAGTAATATTCTGTAGTTTTCTCTGTATAGTTCATTTATTTCTTTAGTTAAGTTTATTCTTAAGTATTTCATCTTTTTTGTGGTTATAGTATATGGTATTGCTTTCTTAATGTCTTTTTCATAGTTCTGTTCACTGGTATACAGTATTCTGATGGATTTCTAGTGATTAACTTTGTATCCTGCTACCTTGCTGAATCCCTCAATCATTTCCAGCAGGGTTTTATGGAGAATTTGGGGTTTTCTATATATATAGAATCATATCTGCAAGTAGGGAGAGTTTCGCTTCTCCTTTACCTATTTGTATTCCCTTGATTTCTTCTCCTTGTCTGATGCACAAACTGGATTTCGATATTCATAGGAATGAAAGAAGATCCTTACATATCCCCATATACAAAAACAAACTCAAGATGTATTAAAGACTTAAATGCAAACCCCAAAGTTCTGAGGATCATGAATGAGAAGGCTGAAACAAGCTTAAGGGACCTATTGCAGGCTGTACATAGGCTACCAAGTAAATTCAGTAGACACATTCAGCAGAGGACAAAATAGGTGATTGGGACATGCTGAAATCACATCATGTATGCACATCAAAAGACTTCATCAGGAGAGTGGAAAGAGAGCCCACAGTTTGGGGGAAAAAAAATTTACCAACAACATATCAGACAAAGGACTAGTTACCAAATATACAGAACTCTATAATAGTTCAATAAGAAAATAACAAGAGACCCAGTTAAGAAATGGGAAAAAGACATGAATAGATAGTGCACCAAAAATGAAGTACAAATTGGTAACAACATGAGAAAATGCTCACATTCACTAGCCGTCAGGGAGATGTAACTTAAATCCACAAGAGGATGCCATTTTATACCCACAATGCTAGCCCAGATTAGGGAAAACAATTCTGGAGAGAATGTAGAGAGATTGGGACTTTTATGCACTGCTGGTGGACTGCTGGTGGACTTAGAAATACATACAGCCACTGTAGAAAATGATACAGCAATGCTTAAAGCAATTGGAAATTGAAAGACTGTATGATCTACCAATAACACCATTAGGCATAGACCGTAAAGAAATAAGAGACACAACACGAATGGAGGTGCGCTCTCCCAGGTTCAGAGCACCTCGGGTCACAATAGTGGGAAACTGGAAGCTGCCCAGATGCCCACCAGTGGAAGAATGGATACAGAAACTGTGGTACATACACCCGAAGGCAGAGCGTGCAACCCTAAAGAACAGTGATGAAAGCATGAAACACTGTGTCATGGAAGGAATTTGAAACCATTATGCTGAGTGAAGTAAGTCAATTACAAAAGGACAACTAATATAAGAAGAAATATCAACTTAATAAATCTTAGGAACCAATTCCTGAACAAAAGGAAAGAAGACTACCCACCGGCCATGGACCATTATCTCCTGTTTGGGCACTTCACAAGAGCCAACTGTGAAGGAGGAGACCCCACATTGTCTGGGGTCACTCCTTGAAGAAGGGGGAAGGGGGAGAAGACCATCCACATTGGGCTATACAATATTAACACAAAACGGGCATCATTGGGCCCATAGGAATAGTAGAATTGTTCTGGCAATTCAAGCCAAGAACACAAGAGGGTACCACCTACAATTTGGAGGAGGCACTGAAGGTTCTGTTGGGGAGTATGCGGCATGACTGGGAGAACTAACCACATAGCAGGAAGGAATGCTAAACAATGAGTACAGGGAACGTAGGGGGACAATGGGCCAGATTTTAGGTACCTAGATAAACACTACAAATTCTTTTCTACCCAACCTTCGGTGAATTCCATCATGAACTAAGCAGCACGATGATCATGAAAGCTGGCCTAGCAGGCAGCAGGGCACAACTCAGGGGCTACACCACAAGGACATAAAATAGACATCCCACTGAATGAACTGAACCCTACCTTGAAGCTGCCTACACCCTTGGACTGAGGCCTGGGGTCCTTGGGTAGGAGAGGATGCAGGAAGTGGCTCCTTCAGGATTGTGGCAGTGGCAGTCATTGGAACTTGGCAGGGAAACTTGGCTCAATAACTGTCCGGTGGATGGGGCTCCAGGATCACCATACATGTCGTGCCTCAGTGCCCACCCTACAGTGACTCAACAGCTGTGGATCAGTTGAACAAGGATCTACACTTGGGGGAGTTGTCGCAGGAAGACCCCACTAGCATCAACCCCCTTACTTAGGATCAACAGAGCCAAATCGGATGAGAGGTTGGACTGTGCAGGACAAAAATTCATGGGTTGTGGCTCAAGGTGAAACTGTACTCACACAGATTCCTCATAAGGACTGTGTTTGGAGTACTGGGTCAGTGGGAAAATCCATCATCATCAATAAAAGTGCAATTGACATATATCCCAAGGGGGTGATTAACAATGCTGTACTTGGTTTATATGGGCTCTGCTTCCTTGCTTCTAGCTTGCTTTTTTTTGTGATTTTTTTTCTTTCTTTCCTTTTTGGGTGTGTGTGTTCTGGTTGTCTGGTTGCTGATTGGCTTACAGCTGCTGTTGATGCACTTGATATCATAGGGTTATGATTTTATCCTATTATGATTTTCCAAAGTAAGCCCAAGATGTACATACCATGTGGAAACGCTCCTACTTAAATCTAGCTCCAATTTAAGAACACTTAGTTCTGATAACATGGTCCTCTCGATACTGTAACGAAAGGATCACTGAAGGCAAAGGATCTACAGAAAAATGTGGTGACGAAAGTCGATGGTGCCAAGCTATCAACCAGAATAGTCTCCACAGTCCTAAAGGCTTGTATTCAAACAAGCAGCCTTGTAAGCAAGAAGTCAACTAAGTCCACATGGAAGGAACACACCAGCTTGTATGATCCAAAGATGACAACTAAATTTTTTTAATTTGGCAAAGGGAAAGTATGAGTGCTAAAATTATGAATATCCAATTTGTATAAGACTGCAGAGGGCAGTGGGAGACCAAAACCCATCTTCAGAGTATCTGGTCAGACTGAGCCGCTGAAAGATGTGCACTAGCCAGAGGCAAGAGTCTTGCTCTGAAGCAGAGACCATTGTCATCCTGAATATGCTGAATCAAACCCAGCACTTGGCCAGATGCTTATCTATAGACTCAATCTGAGTTGGTGCTGTATGCAAGCATCTCCTACTTGTCCTGGGACAAATTTCTTTCCTGGCTCTTGGAAAGTTGCTGAGGTTCTTTTCTTTTTGACTCATTATTTGTAACCTGGTCTTTATAATGATTATCACATTATCCTTACCACCTTATTTTGAATGTGGTGTTTATTGTTTCTGTTGGGTTTCCCAGTGTGTGACCCACAGGAGGCATGCATGCATAGTGATAATAATAAACACAGGGTTGATTGAGTATGCCAGGAAGGGAGTGGGTAGTAGGGAGAGAAGGAGGGTTTCAGGAGTCAGAAATGATGATGGGAGTGGGGATGGAGCACTAGAACTGACTGTGATCACACAACTTCTCTAAAGATGATTTAACCATGGGGAGTGGGAATGTTCTAAAATTGATATGGTAAGGATTGTACAAGTCTCCTTGATGTGATTGAATAATTGAACCATTGAAGGGTATGAAAATTGTGTGCCAATAAAACTTATTAAAAAAAGATTCCTGGATTTGTCTTATTCATGCACTCCTTTTATGATCTTTCTGTACTTTTCATCTTGGCCAGAGACCAATAAATAAGTTCACCTCACTGCATATCTGTGGCCCTCTAAAATTGTTTACTAGGTAAAAATCATATACAAAAAATAAAATCTTTTTTAGGATCTTCCTTAGAATCAGGGCAAATTAGGAGCTAACAGGGACATGTTTCAATCTATAAAATAAAACAAGCCAATAATATATGATGAGAGGTTTGCTGGTACTCTTCAAATTAAAAATTCATATTACTCGTCCCCATCTCTTCAATGGCCTGTCGTCAGTCTTTGAGCACAAGTGCACACATTTTGTCAACAGTTTAGCCCATTAGGGAAGTTGAATTATGGCCAGAATGAGGTCTGTCATCAATCGACATTTTACCTATTTTCAAATGAGAAAACCACTCGTACACTGACACTTGACTTTTTCCCATAGTGCTGTCCTTATAAATGGTGTTCAACATCATAACAGTTTCTGTGGCATTTTTCCCAAGCAGGAAACAAATTTCAGAGGTACGCACAATTCTCTTAAATTGGCCATCACAACAACTGAAGTTCAAGCGAACTTGTTTTTATGAAAAAATTCAGTTACCAGAGAACCATCCAAGCTGACTCCACTGGATACACTAACACAGAGCCAGTTACCTGATACTTGCCTACTGGGAAAAATGAAATCTCCCCCCAGCAGAGTGTATGTCAATAAAACAAAACAAAAAAAAAACCCAAAACACCACCTCACAGCCATCAAGTTGATCTTGCTACAATCCTCTCTAGAGATTGGTAATTATTGTTACGTGCCATTGAATTTATTCCAATTCATATTGAACTAAAGTGATGTTGTATAATTAGCCTATAGATTTTTGCCATTATCTTATATGTGAGTACCCAATCTCACATTATCTCCTTGATATCTTCCTATATACACTGAAGAGGAACAAACGCATCCATCTGGAATATAGTGATATATCTTGGGGCTACTATTTCAACCTCACATTTCAGTATCTCTTGAGACTTGAATCTGCTTATATGTCCCTGTAGGTTTTCAAGACTGTAACTTTTTATGAGAGTAGAAAGCCTAGTGTTTCTCCCACTGACTTTGCAGCTAACAACTTATTCGATAACCACTACTCCAATAGGGCTACTATATCTACTAGAGTATAAAAATAATTACCCCTCTCCCCCAATTGTGAACCCTCATCTTTAAGATTCTATTCCTCTGGTCTTCCAACTTATTTGGTCTACGGTCCCCTATTCAGACCCCCCCCCCAAATTACTTAGTACCTCTCTGGAGATTAGAAACGTTTGTAGTATAGCCCATAAGCCAAAATAAAGTATAGGTATCTTCATTTTTAGCCTCCTGGATTATTGAAGTGCCCATCTCCCCCACCAGAAACAATATCACTTATTTTGGGAAATATTTTTCTAGATCTATTCTCAGATTGTCAATACTAAAATTTTTATGCCATGTTTCCCTAAAGAAATAGATCCAATAAACTGGATGATAATGAGAGAGAGAGAGAGAGAGAGAGAGGATAGATATACAGACCATTGAGTCCGTTCTGACCCACAGTGACCATATGCTCAATAGAGGTCACACTGCCTGTTCTTGCGACATCCTCACAGTCACCCCTATGACTGAGCACATTGCTAGAGCCACTGTGACCCTCCATCTTCTTAAGGGATTCCCTTTTTTTATTTGCTGCCCCTTCACTTAAGCATGATGTCTTTCCACAGGGACTAGCCTCTCCTGACAACATATCTAAATTGTGTAAGATGAAGTTTTGCCATCCTAGTATCTAAGGAGTTCTCTAACTGTCCATACTTTTCCAAGATAGATTGGTTTGTCCTATTAGCAGTCCATGGGATTTTAAATATTCTTCTCAAGCACAACCCTTCTAATACACCGATTCTTCATCAGTATTCTTTAATCAATGCCCCGCTGTCACATGTACATAAGAAGATTGAAAATATCGTGGCCTGAGTCAGTGCACCTTATTCCTTAAAGGAACATCCTTGTTCTTCAACACTCTAAAGAGTAATTCGGCAGCAGATTTACCTAATGCACGTACCTTTTGATCCCTTGATTATTGCTTCCATGACCATTGATTGTGAATACAAGCAAGACAAAATCCTTGACATCTTCAACCTCTTCTCCCTTTATCAAGCTGTTACGTACTGGTCCAAACAAACCCCCAAAAATTCACTGTCATTGAATCTATCCTAAGTCTTAGCAAACATATAGGACAGGGTAGAACTGTCCCATTAAGTGCGTGGGACTTTAACTGTTTAAGGGAGTAGACAGCCTTGTCATTCTACTATGGAAGAGTTTGTGATTTTTGCCTCCTTTTTGCAGAGCAAAGGACTGTAGCCTTCTTCAGTACGGATTACAACTCAATGTAAAGAAGACCCAAATCCTCATAACTGGACCAATAGGAAACATCATGATAAAAGGAGAAATGGTTGATGTTGTCAAGGACTTTTTTCTTATCTGTATCCATATAAATGCTCAAGGAAGCAGCTGTCAAGAGATCAAAAGACATATGGCATTGGGTAAATAGTCTTAAGACTTTGAAGAGCAAGAAAGTTACTTTGAGACCTAACGTGCCCCTCCAACTTAATGGTGTTTTAATTGCCTCGAATTCATGTCAAATTTGGACATGGAATCAGAAGACTGAACAAAAATCCATGCATTTGAATTGTGGTGATGGGATGAATATCAAAAATACCATGGAGCGCTAAGAGGACAAATATGTATTGGACAAACTAAGGCTAGAATGTTCCTAAGCGGAAAGAAGAGCAAGACTTTGTCTGACATATTTTGGACATACTGTAAGGAGACAATGCTTGGTAAAGGATAAGGGCAACGGAGAAGAAGACCCTTGGTGAAGTGGATTGATACAGTGGCTGCATCAATGGTCTCAGTCACAAGAACAACTGTGGGGATGGCACAGACCATGCAGTGTTTCCTTCTTGTGTGCATAGAATGGCTATGGGTAGGAGCCAGCTGGGTGGCACCTAACAACCACCACGAGTTTTGTGGCTGGTACTTAAATTTGAATAAAACTGTGTTGATTGGATTTCATTGAAAGCGGTTATAATTCTATTATAACCAGCAACTTCAAGATTAATTTTGCAATACCCTGTTTGGCAGTGAATGAAATGCCATTCCTCTTGATTGTGTTATTTCCAGCATCGTAAACCATGATTTTCTGATTCAAAATGACCAATACCTGTCAAGTTCAGCTCACAGATGCCTGGGATCTACATCTTTATATGTTCCATTTTATTTTTGATGACTTCAAATTCTTTCCTAAATTCATGGTGTGCCTACTCCAAGTATTGATCATTAGCACATTATTGTAGCTACTTCTTATTTTGTATTGGGTCCCCCGAAGACTCCCCTCCGATGGGATTCCGTCCTTCACATCACTATGGTAGACTCCACTCCAAGAAAGCCGCTTCTCTTCAGTCACATTTTGAGTGTCCTTGCTCTCAGGGAGCCCATCCTCTGATACTATTTCTGACAATATTCTGCTTCCATTCTTTAAGGACTCCGTAACTGAGAATGTTTTGATCGTCTGCATAAGGTATTCAGTGGCCAACTTCTCTGAAGTGGGCAGTTGATTCCTTCTTCACAGTCTGGAAGCTCCATTGAAATCTGTTCAATTTGGGTGACCCTGCTGACATTTGAAATGCTAGTGACACAGGTTCCAGCATCACACAGCCACCACAGTAGGATAAAGTGATGGACAACTATCAGATAGATGATCACTCACTGCCATCTTCAATGTTGACATTTCCCCTTGGGGGTTATGGGAGCAGAAAACCCAGTCTTTATCCTGCCTGCAGAGCTGCTGGTGATTTTGGATTGCAGACCAGGTAGATCCCTGTCCAGTGCATGACCACTATACCACCCCAACTCCAGGTAGACGAAAGACAGACGCAAATAAGCCAATAAATAAAGAGAGTGGAAGGCAGGCTGGTGGGCAAGCAAAGGGGAGCAAGAGAGTAAGGAAAATTAAAGGAAATAAAGAAGGAATGAAAAAGAGAAAATGTGATTGTGGGTACTAGTAAGTCCACAGGGCAGATTAACAAACGGAACAGGTAGAAGAACTAATATAGTATGGAGTCTGAAATTGTATTGCAGTCTGGAAAACTGGGAATTTTGACAAGAGGTTACTATTTGAGATAGAATGTCTCTTTGAAAGGTCTCTGCTTTGTTGTGTCTTTTTCCTCTTAATTTCCATTGATTGAATGAGGTAGCGCATTTAAGTCATGTTGGTATTAAGATTAATCAAATCTACAAAACACTTTCACAATAACATAAATATTTGACCAAACAATTAGGGGAAGAAAACTAGTACACTTTATACATAAAATTAATTATCACATAACATTCTAACAAAAGTACTGGTATTAAGTACCAATATAGAAGGCATTATAATGAATATGTTTTAAAATTAAAATGGATAAGTATGTAATAACTGAGTTAAAATTTAAAACTTTGAGAGTTTAATATATTGGAAAACATAACTGTTGTGTGTAGACACTTTCAAAAATAGCATTTTTAAAAATACCTAACCAGTTATTTTTCTTAACAGTGTTTGAGGGATCATTTTACAGGCAATATTAAATAGAATAATGTTTCTTTGATTTTCCAACATCTCATTTATACTAGATATGCTTCTTACATATTCTAATGGTACAAGAATATTTTTACAATGTTTGCAATAGCAATCTTATGTATCACTTCATTGAAGTTTTATTAAAAGGTTCAGTTAGATGTATTTTATCCCTCTAAACTCACATAAAAAGGCTTTAGAAGTTCAAAATAATTCAACACTGAGAAAAATGATCAGAGTAAATTACATTGAATTTGGAGCTCTTTTTAGAGATAAAAATAAATGACTAATAGCTAGTTAGTAAATGTCAACTAAAAAGAAAATGCTGAAGCAAAAGCTAAGTGATAAATGGTTGACAATCATTTTAAAATGGCAGAAAATAGGTCAGAATTTTTGACATTATTTTAAAAGAATTTTTCCATTTGGGTATGCGTGAATATGAATGAATGCTTAAGATGCTATAGAATATCGCATATTTCTCTGATGCTATCCATTACGGAATACAAAACTCTCTAATGCTTGATGATTTTAAAGTTACATCAATGACCGTATTTACTAATTTAAAATTCAATGTATTACAATTGATTAAACATTTTCTATATGTTATAATTGCTATAAGGGAATCAGACAAAAACTATTCAAGATTTTTTTTTCTTTTCTGTTAAGGTGTGCCTACTAATACTGGCAGGAAAAGGAAATGAGCAATATGGCTCATTTTCTCAAAAACATTACTGTATATTTAAGTGAAGTAGATGGAGCAAAGATCTATTAATGATTATTTTTGAATGGAAAGATGGTTATGTAGGCTTTGAGCAGTATTGGGTCACAGAGTATATAAGAGCACTGATTTTCTACAAAGTGAGATGGCTGAGAATATGTGGGCACAGAAACATTGCTATGATACTTTACTTCTGGTTATAAACGGATATAAAACTCCTGTATACAGTTTTAAAAATATTCCACTTATAAACTACAGTCTCTCTCAATTTGCCTTTTTCTGTCTTTTTTGTATAAGTGAAAACATACGGTTTTTATTCTTGTTTAATTGCCATTTTGCTCATTATAATGTTTTCAAGTTTTATCTATGCTGTAGTGTGTTTCATTTCTTCATTTCTCCTTCCGCCTGAGCAGCACTGCTTATGCACTCATTCATTCTTTAACATTCAGGTCATCTTCCTCATTTGGATATTGTGGATACTGCTCAAGTGAATATTGGTATATCTGTATCTGTTTGTGTTGCTGTTTTCAAGTGAGTTGGGTATATTCTAAGGCATGAAATTGATTGGTCATGTGGCAGTCCTATTTTTAGTTTTTACTTAAAAAACAATAATGTTAGTTTTAAAAAGGGCCCTATCATTTAGCATTCTCACCAGTAAGATTTACTGAGGCCATGGAGGATAGAAAACCATGTAACAGGTTAAAGACTGAGATAGTCTATAAAACCTTAAATATCATGTCAGCCTCAAATGTCATGTCAAAAATGTCCCTTGATGTCTTCTCAAAAAGAAAACAATAATTTAGCATGATCTGTAATGAGTGTCTGCCTAAAGGATTGTTGTATTTTAAGAATTGTCTCTATGGGTCAAACTGACAATTGCAACTCAAAAATTAGAAAGAAAATGTAAGAGGCAGTTAGTTTATGTTAAGTGAGGAACAGTCTGGAAAATTGGGGTGGGAATGGTTCCACGTCAAAAATGAAATCTATTGCACCAAACTGCAGAGATTGTTGAACTACAGAAATTGCTCAATTAATTTGTGTTCTGCTACATATATTCTCTATAAAACAACAGAACATCAAATTATACAAAATTATATTATAGAAGTTAGAAAGAATAAAATTTTGTGTAATCGCATGAATCAGGGGTACAACACAGCGTTTCCAATAGTTACTTCTTTATTCATGACTACCTGACTACTTACTCATTTATCCATTCTTCCAATTACTTTCATACACATCTTCTTATACTTCTTATCAAAATATTTATTTGTAATTGTGTTTTTTATGTTTTAAGATGGTTTATGTAGGCTTTGAGCAGTGTGGTTAATTCACAGTACATGAACCTTTTCTCAAACCATTTCTCAAACCTTTTCTCAAACCATCAATCCCTTTGATAATTTGATTTTAATGTTTGAATAATACGCAACCGTATGTATTTGTTGTTGTTAGGTGCCATTGAGTCAGCTTGAACCCATAGTGACCTGATGCACAACAGAACGAAACACTACATGGTCCTGTGCCATCCTCACAATTGCTCCTATACCCAAGTATAATTGATGTAGTCATTGTGTCAATCTGTCTCCTGGAGGGTCTTCCTCTTTTTCTCTGCCTCTCCACTTTATCAAACATAATGGGCTTCTCCAGGGTCTGGTCTCTCTTGACAAGATGTCCAAAAAAAACCCTGGAATTTTTTTCAAAGCTATGTATTTATTATTGTTATTTTACTTTTTACAAAATATCCTTATCACCTTCAAAGTACTCTCCATTATACTTTACACATTTGTCAAATCTGTGATTGCACTCTTGAAAACATTTTTCAAACTGATCTGTTTGGATGGTTGACAGCACCTCCCTTGTTTTTTATCTTCACTTCTTCTACAAGCCCTTCTTCTAAAAGCCCCTGTCCTTTCATGTCCCTCTGCATGCAAGGAAACAAAAATAAGTCGCATGGAGCAAGGTCAGGTGATTCAAGTATGTGGGGCAAGAGTTTGCCAAAAACTAGCTCAGTGAGATGGCTGTGTGAGAAGGTGCATTGCTTGGTGGCAAGATCAGTCCCCCATCTGCCACAAATCAGGCCTATTTTGTCATATATAGTTATGCTCTTTTCAGAACCTCTAAATAGAAAGCTTTATTAAAAGTCTGACCTAGTGGAAATAACTCCTAATGCATTATGAGTTGACATTTTCACCTGTTCACGAAGTTGACAGACATCTAAAACAAGGTTTGTCATCAATCGACATTTCACCTTCATTGAAACAAGAACACCACACCTACAATTGAGCTTTTCCCCTAGTGCTGTCCTTATAAGCTGTGTTCAACATCACAAGAGTTTCTGCAGCATTTTTCCCAAGAAGGAAACAAAATGTCACGGCTGCACACTGCTCTCTTAAATTGGCCATTACAAAAATCAAGGTTTGAGTGAAACTGCCTTAATGAAAAAATTCAATGTGACCAGAGAGAACCTTCCTTGGCAATGCCACTGGGTGCACTAACTCAGAGTGTGTTGCTTGATGCTTGCCTAGGGGGACAAATGCATACTACAAAAGCACTGCTCTGCCCAGCACATTCTGTTTTTAGTGGGGTACCCCCTGGAATTTTACATATTTGAATTCCAATCATTAGAAAAATGTTGTAGCTGTTGTTCTTGAAAAGTCTTTGGAGCTACGCAAAAGACTTTCAACAGCTTCTTTCTTTGAGTGGGGAGCTGAGTCCGTCTTCATATTCTGTTCTGAGTCCAGAAGCTCAGCTGAAAATGGTTTCCTTTGGGTGACCCCACTGGCATTTAAAATACCAGTGACATAGCTTCCAACATCACAACCACACAGAAGCCAACTTACAGTTTGACCCACTGACAGACAAGTTTGAGCCCAGCCATATAAATATACGTTATTAATAAATAAAAATATTTCCTGATGCTCAATATAGTTTACTTTTTTAATTATTTCATATTTTACATTTTTAAAACATTTCCTATCTGTCTCTATAAATATCAACAAATAATAATTTCCTAGATATAGAATGACTCTTGATATAGCTTTCTTTCTAGTAATTCCAAGCATTTTGCTCTCTTTCTCTAGTATACACATAGGCCAAACTAGAGTTTCTTTTTGAATATGCAATACAAGGTATCATATGCACTATGGTTTCTTTACATTTATACCTCAATGGTTCATCAGAGTGTTTTGAATGTAGCAAATATATTTTTTATTTTTTCATTGTGAATTGCGTTTGTAGACCAGATCATCAGTTTTATATTCAGCGATTCATACATACTTTGCTTCGTGTTATGAATTGCATTCCTTGCAATGCATCATCACTTATGCTAATCGCTCCCTGTGTTTCCCCTTACCATGGTTTTTTCTTTGCTCATGTTTCTGGGCTCTTTCTTTGGGTATATATTTAATGACTCTTAATGTCATTAGATAGATTATCATGCACCTCCATATTAGTGATGGTGTATCTCAGAGATATTTACATATTTGGCATTCCATTTGATGATCCAGTTATACATTGATTACAAAATTTGGTTTAAAAATTTTATAAATATATATTTATATATATAATTAATAGATGCTATCTATTTCATTTCTTCAGTAGTGTTGATGGCAAATGCAAATTTGGATTTTGCTTATTTTGATACCTGTGTACAGTGTCACAATATAATTGCATTTAATTGTAATTCATTTGGAGATTTTCATTAGAATACATGTTTTTAAAGTTTTTGAAGTTATATAGCTAAAATGTCAAAATCAGAAATAAAATTCTGGTAGCTCATTGTGTATATATATATATATATATATATGTGTGTGTGTGTATATATATATATATATATATATATAATTATTTTATTAAGGGCTCATACAACTCTTATCACAATCCATACATACATCAATTGTGTAAAGCACATT
>NW_022111324.1:32736782-32812350 GCF_000313985.2 Echinops telfairi | reverse complement strand
GGAAAATTAGAGGCTAGCGAATTTTGGGAATGATGAGGGCAACAAATGTATAGATGTGCTTTACACAATTGATCTATGTATTGTGATGAGTTGTATGAGCCCCAATTAAAAAAAATAAAATTAAAAAATAAATAAATAAAAAAGAACAACAACAACAAAAAATCATTATTTTGTCATTCAAGTAATTTATTAGAAGTCTATAATAAGCATGAGTAATTTTTATATGTAAAGGGCTAGATTGTATGTTTTGCATATCATATGGCCTCTGTCACAACTACCGAACATAGTCACCATATAAGTTATATAGGGTGAACATATCCACAGACAATATATTAAGGAAAGTCTGGTTGTGTTTCATAATACTTTATTTTCAAGTACAGACAGTGGTTCTGATTTTAACTAAGTAATCTAGTTTGCAAAACCCCTTAGTGATGTTTCAAATGTGTGACAGGTAGGTTTATTGTGCCAACCTGGCCAATAGGAACATGTGGGATTAATAAGATAGAAGTTTGATTGGAGGGCGACAAGATAAATGGCTCAGCAAGCCCCGCCTATCTCTCTCGTGCTCTCTGGTGATCAGAACAGCGTGCAGCTGCCTTAGCAAGTTCTCTGCCTCAACTTGAGAAATACACTACCTGTGGGAAACCCAACCTGTGGATCGTGTTGCTGGAGCTTGAGACCTGCTTCGTCATGCTGCTGGTGTATACATTGCTTGAACTCAATACATTGCTTGGAACTGTTGGATTCTGTCATCTATTGACTGTTGGTGACCCGCCCTACTGTTTGCTGCCTATGGCCAGCCTGCCTGCTTTGCTCAATGGAAGACTCAGCTCTCTGCTTCCTTGACTTTGGACCAAGCAGCACTTGTGAGTTGAAGGACTTACGGTATATTAGGTGTTTGATGGAAGTGAGTTGAACTGAGTCCTCTGTACCACTGTGTGGACTAATTAGCTGTTATATTCCTTCTTGCTGTATATATCTCTATATCTATCTATCTATCTATCTATCTATCTATCTATCTATCTATCTATGATCTCTCTAGCTATAACTATATCTCTATCTCTATGTAATCATTAGTGTTCTGGCTTTGTTTCTCTAGAAAACCCTGTCTAACACAAAATGTATCAGAAATATAAAAATCTACTTCTATTTGTCTCTTCATTCATAGTAGATATTAGAATGTTTTCACATCTGGTCTCTCTATAGTAACCTCAAAGATTGAATTCATACTACAATTTACTCTAGCCAATGAAAGGTCCTTATAAAGTGTATTTTAATTTATAATTTAAATAGAAAATTCTCAGGAGTTACAAACCAAATGTAGAAAATGCTGTATAAAATGGGATTCCTCTGTTCTTATTCCACCTCTTGTACTTCAAGCAACAATTACTGTTAATATTCTCCTTAAATGGTTTTCAAGGGATATAAATATTAACATCTTTTGATAAGCGGTGTTCTTTGCTCTACAAAAATATAGAGAGAGCTTTTTGAGTATATTAATAAGACACTGGATAACATCATGAAAAAAGAAAAGATTGAAGTTGTCAAGGATTTAATGTTGCTTGGATCCACAATCAATTCTCTTTTACGTGGCAGTCAAGAAATCAACTGAAATGCCTCAATAATCAAGTCTGCTGCAAAAGACCTCTTTAAAGTATCAAAGAGCAAGAATCGCACTTTGAGAACTAAGGTGGACTTGCCCCAAGCCATGGAACTTTCAATTGCCTCATATGCATAAGATAGTTGAACATTAAATAAAGAAGAAAGAAAAAGAATGTATTCATTTGAATTATGGTGCTGGTGCAGAAAGCTGAAATTACCTTGGACTGCCAGATGAATCAATGTCTGTTTTGGAAAAAGTACAGCAGAATACTCCTTAGAAGCTATGATAGTAAGACTTGCTCTCATGTATTTCGGACATATTCTCAGGAGAGTCTTTCAGGACATCATGCTTTGTAGAGTGTCAGACACAAAGAGGAGACCGTCAAGGAGATGGGTTGACATTGTGGCTACAAATATGGGCTTACATATGACCAGGATTATGAGAATTATGTAGGACCAAAGCTTATTTTTTTCAGTTGTACATGGGTTTCTGTGAGGCAGAACTGACTCCACTACCCCTACAAAAACAATCATAATTTTACAATTTTTACCTGATGATTATACTCATTTTTAAGAATAAAATATTATATTCATTATTATTATTATTTAGACAACTAGCCAAATACTGATAGATGTTTAGGATGCTTTGGCTACTAAAATATGACTATATGGTATAGTCTCATAGAGACTCTATAGCAAAAAATAGAACTGTTCTTGCTGGTTCCCAAGACTAAATCTTATGAGAGTAGAAATACTCATCTTTCTCCAATGGAGGGGTTGGTGGTTTCAAATTTCTGAATTTGCTTGATGATAATACATTTTTTGAGATATAGAATAATATTAAATTAATCATTTGACAATAATATGTGAGTAAATATGATATATCATATATATTTATATATCTAATATTGCAATAAAAGTTGACTATTAACTTTTATCAAGAATACACAGACACAGGTACAGATAAACACACACATGCATTTTATAAATATTTTTCCTACACTCAAATGTAAGGTCCAGAAGCCTACAGCTTGGTAGAAAATCTCTTCTTTACACAGAGTCTGCTGTATGGTATGCCGCTAGCAAATATTTAAAAAACAAAAATTGATGAATGATGTCTATCTATGTGATTTAATTATTGCAGACCTAATGGATGGAAACAGAACATTGTTGTATAGAGGGTCAGAGGATGGGCCTCTCAGGTCCAAGGGTCCTCAGTTTGTGACTGAGGAGGAGCAAATTTCTCAGAAGAGTCCCCATGATGATGTGAAAGCTCTGTGGGAGTGGAGTCTTCAGGATCTTCATTTGCTGATGTGGCACCACTCAAGTAAAGGAAACAGCTACCCAAATCTACTGATGATTAGAACTTGAAATGTGCAAAGTATGAATCTAGGAAAATTGGGAGTGGTCAAAAATGAAAAGGAATGCATAAAGATTGATATCCCAGGCATTTTTTAGCTGAAATGGACTGAAATTGGCCATTGTGAATGAGAAAATCATGATTTACCATGCTGAAAAAAAAAATGATTAAGAGGAATGGCATGGCATTCATTGTCAAAGGATATTACAAAATAAATTATGAAATACAATGATACCTGTGATAGAAATATATCTATCCACCTTCAAGGTGGATATTGTGTCAATAAACACAATTATTATTCAATTTTATGAACCAACCATAAATGCTAGTGAAGAAAATTTGAAAAATTATAATAAAAGTTCAGTTAGAAATTGATTAAACATGCAATCAAGTAGCATTGATAATTATTGATTATTGAAGTGTAAAAGCATGAAGCAATGAAAAAAGTACATCCATTGAAAATTATGGTTCTTCTGATAGAAATGACGTTGGACAAACATGAAAGTGGTATAGGAGGAAAGTAAAAGGAAATAAAGGATAGAACTAAGCAGCAAAAGAAGTATATTTATAGAGGTATAAACATAGATGTGTACATATGTAAATATATTAATATATAGTGTTAGGGATATAGGTCTATGTAAATATAGTCATAAGTTAAGTATTAAAATAGCAGGTGGACATTAAGCTTCTGCTCAAGTCCTCCCTCACCACAAGAACACTTTGATCCAACAACCTGGCATTCTGTGATGCTCACCTTTAGAACATGATCGCTAAAGACAATTGGGTGCATAAGCTAATGTGGTGAAGAAAGCTGATGGTGCCCAGCTATTGCAAGGTAACTCTTCTGGGGTCTTAACGTCCTGAAGTTAAACAAGTGGCCATCTAACAGGGAAGCACAAAGTCTACATGAAAGAAGCACACCAACCCCTGTGATCACGAGGTGTCGATGGGATCAGGTATCTGACATCAGAAGACCCAAAACAAACAACCATTTTGATGTGAATGACGGGGGTTGGAATGGAGATCCGAAACCCATCTGGAACATTGTACATCCCTACACAGAAGAGTCACAAGGAAGGGACGAGTCAGCTAGGGTATAGTATAGCACCAACAAAGCACACAGCTTTCCTTTAGTTCTTTAATGCTTTCTCCTCCCTACTATCATGGTCCCAGTTCTATCTTACAAATCTGGCTAGACCAGAGCATGCACACTGATACAGACAAGAGCTCTTGACACACAGAATCCAGGACAGATAAACTCCTCTGAACCAATAATGAGAGTAGTTATACCATGGGGGTAGGAGGAAGGTGGGAGGAGAAAAGGCGGAAAGGGGGACCTGATCACAATTATTGAAATACCCCCCCAGGGGGATGAAAAACAGAAATGTGGGTGAAGGGAGACAGTGGACAGTGTAAAATATGAAAATAAAAATAATTTATAAATCATCAGTGGTTCACGAGGTTGGGAGGTTGGGAGACATTTAGGGGGGATGGAAAGGAGGTGATACAAAGGGCTCAAGTAGAAAGAAAACATTCTGGAACTGATGATGGCAATATATGTACAAATGTACTCAATACAATTGATGTATGGATTGTTGTAAGAGCTGTAAGATGATTTATTAAATTTTTTAAAATTAAGTTTGAGATCACATAAGAGAATTTTGCAAAACCAACAACTTATTCATAGTAAATAAAATTTTTCAAGAACACAAAGGCAACTATACACACATACTTCCACAGATGGAATACACAGAAATCAAATTGACTGCATCTCTGTAAAGAGACCGTAAAGAAGCTCAATTTCAGAAGCTAAAACCAGGCATGGGGCTAACTGTGGAATAGACCATATGTTTCTCACATGTAAGTTGAGGATAAAGCTGAAGAAAATGAAAATTAAATAAAAATTAAAACATCTATAGGAGCAAAAATACAAACTTAAGCCTATCCCACCTGAATTTTGAGAAGACTCCAATAATATATTTGATGCACTGAACACTAATGACAGAAGTCCTGATGAGTATGGGAAGACATCATTCATGAAGAAAGAAAAGGTCATTAAAATGGAAGGGAAGGATCCAAGTGGATGTCAGAAGAGACTCTGAAACTTGCTCTTACTCCTAGAGTAGCTAAAGCAAATGGAAGAAAGGCTGTAGTCAAAGAGCTGAATAGAAAATTTCAAAGGGCATTTCAAGAAGACAAAGTCCAGAATTATAATGAAATATGTAATGACGTAGAATTAGAAACCCCAAATGGAAGAAGATTCTCAGCATATCTTAAACTGGATGATTTGAAGAAAGAAATTCTAGCCTTCAGCTGTAATCTTTTTTTAAAATCATTTTATTGGGGGCTCATACAATTCTTATTACAACCCATACATATATCCTTTGTGTCAAGCACATTTGTACATTTGTTGCCATCATCATTCTCAAAACATTTGCTTTCTACTTGAGCCCTTGATATCAGCTCCTCATTTTGCCCCTCCCTCCCCGTTTTCCCCTCCCTAATGAGCCCTTCATAATTTATAAATTATTGTTATTTTGTCATATCTTACACTGTCTGACATCTCCCTTCACCTACTTTTCTGTTGCCCAACCCCGAGGGAGTAGGTTATATGTAGATCCTTGTAATTGTTTCCCCCTTTCTACCCAACCTTCCCTCCACCCTCCAGGTATTGCCATTCTCACCACTGGTCCTGACGGAGTCATCTGTCCTGGATTCCCTATGTTTCCAGTTTCTATCTGTACCAATGTACATCCTCTGATCTAGCCAGATGCACTACTTCCCGACACGATCCGTGAAGACAAATGTGTGCATAAGAAAATGTGGTGAAGAAAGCTGATGGTGCCCGGCTATCAAAAGATGTCACATCTGGGGTCTTAAAGACTTGCAGGTAAACAAGCAGCCATCTATCTCAGAAGCATCAAAGCCCAAATGGAAGAAGCACATCAGCCTGTGTGACCACGAGGTGTAGAAGGGACCAGGTATCAGACATCAAAGAATAAAAAATCATATCAATGGATGCCCACTTTCCTGATATGATCGCATAAGCAAATGTGGTGAAAAAACTGATGGTGCCCAGCTATCAAAAGATAGAGCATCTGGGGTCTTAAAGGCTTGAGGATACACAAGTAGCCATCTAGCTCAGAAGCAACAAAGCCCACATGGAAGAAGCACAGCAGTCTGTGTAACCACGAGGTGTCAAAGGGATCAGGGATCAGGCATCAAAGAACAAAAAAATAATATCATTGCAAATAAGGGTGAGGGAAGAGTAGAGACCCAAATCCCATCTGTAGGCAACTGGACACCCCCTTACTGAAGGGTCACGGGGAAGAGACGAGCCAGGCAGGGTGCAGTGTAGCAATGATGAAATATACAACTTTCCTCTAGTTATTAAATGCTTCTTCTCCCCACTATCATGATCCTAATTCAGTTGTAATCCTGAAAGATTCAATGGACAAAATATTGAATGATGCAGGCAGCACCAAGAAAAGAAATGATATGAAGTTTCAGAAAGCTGATGAAGCTCTGGAAAAAATCAGTCATCTATGCCAGGAAGTTTGGAAGACAGCTACTTGGTCAACTGATGGGAAGAGAATTATATTTGTACTTATTTTAAAGAAAGGTGAACTAGTGGAATGCTCAAATTATAGAACAATATTATTAATATCACATGAAAGTATAATTTTGCTGAAGAATATCCAACAACTGTTGCAGCAGTATATTGACAAAGAGCTCTCAGAAATTTGGAAGAGGACATTTATTAAAGTATATGATTGCTGATCTCAGAGGGATCTTGGCTGAGTGCAGAGAATATCAAAAGGTTGTTTAGTTGTGTTTCATTGATTTGCAAAGATATTTGACTGAGTGGAATAAAAGAAACTGGGTATCCCTAAGAAGAATGGGATTGAAGAACACTTCATCGTGCTCATATGGAACCTGTACATGATCAAGAAGAAGTTGTGCTAACAAAACAAGGGAATACCGCATGGCTTAAACTCAGGAAAGGTGTGCAGCAGGGTTGTATCCTCCTACCATACTTGTTCAATCTGTATGCTGAACACGTCATCAGAGAAGCTGGATAATCTGAAGAGGAAAGTGGCATCAGGATTGAAGGGAGGTGGTGGTTGTTGTTTTTAATCATTTTATTGGGGCTCGTACAACTTGCATCACAATTCATCCATCCATCCATCATGCAAAGTACATTTGTACATTTGTAGCCATCATCATTTTCAAAACATTTTCTTTCTACTTGAGCCCTTCATATCAGTTCCTCATTTTCCTATCCCTGCCCGCCTTCCACTCAAATTTTTGATAATTTATAAATTATTATTTTGTCATGTCTTACACTGACCTATGTCTCCCTTCACTCACTTTTCTGTTGTCCTTCCCCCAGGGAGGGATTGTATGTACATCTTTGTGATTGGTCACTCCTTTCTCCCCCCACCTTTCCCTTACACTCCTGATAATACTACTCTCATTATTGGTCCTGACGGGTTTATCTGTCCTGGCTTCCCTGTATTTCCAGCTCTTATATGTACTATTGTACATCCTTTGCTCTAGCTGGGTTTGTAAGGTAGAATTGGGATAATTTCTCCACTTTGCATTCCCCCTCATTCAGAATGATATGACTTTTTTGTTCTTTGATGCCTGATTACTGATCCTACAGACTGGTGTGATTCTTCCATGTGGGCTTTGTTGCTTCTCAGCTAGATGGCCGCTTGTTTATCTTCAAGCCTTTAAGACCCCAGATGCTATATCTTTTGATAGCTAGGCACAATCAGTTTTCATCGCCACATTTACTTATGCACCCGCTTTGTCTTCAGTGATCGTGTCAGGAAGGTATCATGGAATATCAGGTTAATAGAACAAAGTATTCTTGCATTGAGGGAGCACTTGAGTAGAGGCTTAATGTCCACCTGCTACCTTAAAACTAAACCTATAAATATATGTACACAGATCTATTTCCATATCATCATATACAATATTTTTGCATATGTGCATGCCTGTAGAGGTTTATTAACCACCTGCAGTACGCAGATAACACAAACTTGCTTATTGAAAGTAAAGAGAACTTGAAACACTTGTTAGTGAAGACCAAGAATTTCAGCCTTCAGTGTGAATTACAACTTGTCAGGAAGACCAATAGCCTCACAACTGGACCAATAGATTACACCCTGATACATAAAAAGTTGAAGTCAACATTGTTTCTTCTTTGGATCCACAATGAATGCTCATGGAATTAGCAGTCAAGACATCAAAAGACATAGATTGACTTCATGGCTGCAACAATGGGCTCAGTTGTGAGGATGGTGCAGGATGTGCAGTGTTTTGTTGTTGTTGTTGTCCATAGGTTTGCGATGGATCAGAATCAACTCGATGATACCTAATAAACAAAACAAGGACATTTTAAGTTCATAAAAGGAGACATTTTAACAGTTAAGACCTTTCAAAATGCCAAAGTTCTTTAATAGTGAGTTTGTTATTGCTTAAACTGCTAGAAAAATGCTTATGAATTATTTTATGTTTTAGAAGGGTAAAGGATGTCTTATAAGAAATGTAATGTCTTTTTTATTTCAAAGTATTATGTGGTTCTATATTGAAAAGCCCTAAAGGCACTCTTGTGTAAGCATTGGACTGCAAACTATAGGATTGAGGCTTGGAACCCATCAGAAGTGCTTCCGTAGAAGGATGAAGTTATCTTGATGTATAAACTTTACAGTTTTAGAAACCACGTATAAGGTCCCAATAAGTCAGAACCTATAGGATGATGGTAAGTTTTGTATTTGAGTGATGATTCTATGATGACATTTGGCTGTTAACTATAAGGTCACTGGTTCAAACACACTGGCCAAAGTATCTTCTACAGTCAGGATTGAGCCAATCCAAATCATAAAGTTGAGGCTGTCTGTTCTATTAAAGATTTACAATCTTGGAAACTCTTTCCTCTCCTCCAACTTCTACCAAAATGTAAAAATACTACCCATGGGCACAGCCTTCAAGCCAGGCTAGGTAGTTATTGACAATTAACTGAGCTTCTTGTCCAATTCAAGGGATTCTGCTGGCTCCTGACTGTGGAAGATACTTTCTCAAGGCTCAATAGTCATTGAATGCATTTTGCTGACTCAGGTCACACTATCTAAAAGTTACAAGATCATATTTGTTTCCTATTTGGGCTCTTTGATCACATTATATTTCATTGTGGCTCTCACATTGTGACCTAAGCAACATACCATTAGGTATAATCTTGAAGTTTTTTATGGGTTGTCTATGTTCAATAATAAAAATGAAATTAAAGAACAGATGTGATAAGATGCTTACATTGTATGATTACATTTTGCCAACTTGGTATCAACAGTAATGCCTTGTTAAGCCTTCAGAAAAGAAATGCAAGAAAACATTTGTCAGGTGAAGGAACATAGGCAAAGTTGAGACCCAAAGCCCACCTGCAGAATAATTGGACAGCCCCTCACAGAAAGGCCATACAGAAGAAACAATATATTCAAGGTGCAGTAACATAGTTATCCTCTAGTTCTTTAAAATGTCCTCCTCCCACTAGTATGGCCTTAGTTTTATCTCATTAATCTTGCTAGACCTGCATATGCACATTGGTAGAATCAAGATCTTTCAATGCATAAAATTCAAGATAGATAAACCCTTAAGAAACAGTAAGGGGAGTAATGACTCCCTGAAGATATGGGAAAAGAGGGGGTGAGATGAGGTAATGGGTAACTGATAGCAATGATCACTATATAACCCCATTCCAGGAGTTCTACTGTCCGCTCAGTAAAAACCCCAAAGCATAAACCACAACACCGCCAAGATTTTCAAGGGTGTTAGCTTAAGTTTATCAGTCAGTGGTACTTGTATTAGAGATTGAAAGACAAAGTCATTATTGTGCAGAGGTAATTACATCCATACCAGCAGCCAGATATAAGATTGGGAGCAGGTCCTCGGCTGATTTTATATTTATATATATTCCTCACATGTGTGGTCTTAAGGTCTGTAGAGCATTGGTTGACTATTGTACTCTTCAGAATTATAAATGGAAAAAATTAATTTTTGTGGAAGTATTGCTTTACTACACGATTGCTTCCTCTCATTTACAAAACAAAGGATGAAAGTTCTACAATCACTTTCCTACCCATTTTTGGTTTTGGCTAAGTCAGTTTGAAAGTTATGAGAGAATCTCCCAGGAGAATAATGACAATATATAGGTCTTGACAGTAATCAATGGTCTCCTCTGTGACTCGGCCAAGTAACAATAGAGAAGAGGGAACTAAAAAAAATAATTCCACACTTTCTAAAAGATGCTATTTGCACACACACATACACATTTTCACATACACATGCACATACAACTAACACAACCAGGTGGGCTGCTAATCACAGGGGCTACAACAATGGGATCAAATAAAAGAACCATTTTGAAGATGGCCCTGATTAAACTATGTTTTGTTGTATAGAAAAAGGGCTGCTATGACAACTGACTAGAAGGCACTTAAGAACACCAATGTGAAAGAAGTCCTCATTTCTGGTCAATCAATGAAAAATACTTATTTCCATATTTAAGAGCCTTCCTTCCTCAGTCAAGAAAAATATGATAAAACTTGAAAATATTCAATTTTAATGGTTTTATTGGGGCATAATCTATATATGATACAATTAATTGTTCATCATATCAAGAAGAATTGTATAATCATTATCACAATCAATTTTAGAACATTTCCTCCTTTCTTTTACCCTTTATTAGCTCCTCATTTTCCCACAACATGCTCTACCATACACATATTAGTGTAGTTACTTTCTCTATAGATTAACCCGTTCTGGATTTCATAAACAGAAAAAAAATTAAATAACCCCCCCCCCAAGCCCCATCATCAACAGTGACAGCAACAAAGCCAAAAACAATGTAAAACAGAGAAAAATTACAATCCAACAAGAAGCAGAAAATATTAAAAACTAAAACAAATTTAAAATGGGTCTAGAATGAGGTACAAAATAGTCAGAGAACATTTACCTGAAGATTTTTAAAATAGAAAATGGTATTTGGGCTATCCATAATTTTCTGCAAACAAGGTATTCACAATTTGAGCTCTGGTACCATTCCCTCCTTCGTATTTGGGTTATATTATTTTCAATTATTGGATCACACAGGCTGATGTGCTTCTTACATATGGACTTAGCCCCTGACTTAGATGGTTGCTTATTTGAAAACAGGTCTTTAAGATCCCAGATGCTATTCTTTCTGACAGACTGGCATCACCTAGTTTCTTCATCACACTTTATTATAGTACCAATATCTCCAGTGATGTCTTCATAACGGCAAGCATCAAGCAGGGCCATGTATAAAAATTATTGTTAGATTGGGGCTAGAATTAACCATGAGCCCAAAATCCATACATATATCTATAGCCTATATATTTCTCTAGTTCAACTTTGAGACATCGTTGTCATTTTATGTTAGAGAACATGATCAATTATCTCCTTGGGGCATAAGATAATTCTATTGATAGTGTCATTAACTTAGCCAATGGTGTACAATCTGAAACACTATTAGGAAAAGGAAATTATACAAGTATGGGCCAGCTACAAACCATACTACGTTTGTACACAATACATAGTACTGTTGACTCATACAGATTAAACTCTTCCAATGGACATTCCTGCAAGAGGGATACATGAGCTTTACTGGAAATTCAAGGCAAGATGTGGGGAGATGGACACGTATGTCTCAGAGAAGGCAAAATGTGGAGGAGAAACCTGCCATTGTGGGAAAAAAACACTTACCCAAGGGTAGAATATACCTTGTCCTATGTTCCTAATCAGACACCATTGACTTAGCTTCTATTTAGATCTAAGTGTCCCAGGCCATGTGCTATAGGGTACTGGAACTTTAGATTGTATTCTTTCAAGGTACCCACCTTTCTTCATAGACCACACCAGAAGGACTCCATGCGGAACCACCACTAGGGGAACTGGGCTTCCCCTCAAACTCACCGGTTGCCCTTGGACTTAAGCTTGAAATCCATGGTGTGATAAGAAGCAGATGCCTGCTATCCCAAGAATATAGAACTGCAAGTAGTTGGACTTTGGTTAGGATCTCTTGAGGATATCCAATGAACTGTGCATTGGGACTACTATGTGCTTACAATGCTGATGCCCTGCTGGTTTTAAGATGACACATCTTAACCTGTTAGATGTGGTTTTACCATTGTCAATGAATATTAATGAAACTTTTGCCCTGTCACCACCTGCCATTATTTGTGTAAAGAATGCCCAGCCACTAAAGAGTTTAATCTGTAAAAGTCAATAATTCATGTATTACTGTTAACAGCTGGACTATAATTGAAAACATCCAAGTGTTTTCTTTACATAGCTTTAGTTAAATGAGATTTCCCCTAACATTATTCATATGTGGTATTCAATCTTTTGCTACTTCTAAAAAAATGTCAAGAACAATGGATTGTAAGATAACAGAAATGTAAAAGAGGAAATTGTTTATCTGCATTTACATCTCATTTACACCCAGTTGTCTACATTCAGCCACAGTTAGAAAAGTTGCTCCACTTGCCCTGCCCCTGAGGGTCAGCCCCCCGCCCCCCCCAAGCAATGAGAGGTACCAGATTGCATATATAAGGAATAAAACATTCTCTCTTGGTGACAAAGTAATTTGACACATGGCAATCACAGGTGTCAAGATAATTTTGGAATCCTGGTTTGTAATACTATAATAGTTGTAGGGGAGAGCCTCTTATCTTAGAAGGGGTGGGAAATTATACCGGCTTAAATACTTAGCTGGATTTTCTTATTTAACATTGACCACAAGAATTCATATTGTGTACTTCATAGCAAACACTTGTTTTGTTAGTTAGTTTGTTTGTTTGTTTTCCTATCTCCTGGATTTGGAGATTCTAAGCCACAATGTGGCCAAATGAATGGAGATCCTGTCAAGGTCGTACCTCTGAAGCCTCCAGTGTAACATTGTTCCCCATCAATTCCTTTCATTCTCCTTCAACTTCCTCACTTTGCTCTCTTTGCTCTCGGCACCTAAATAGTAAATTATTTTACTTCATAAATTACCTGTCAGAAATAGTTGTAAGATCCCTTTTCATTTTAGCCCCATTCCTTAGGTGCACATTCTCTACACTCTGTTGGTATGTGAAGGTATTGCCCTTTAAAATTATAGATTTCCTTCCAGGTAAATCACTCTGGCAGACTGAAGAAAGAATGTGTGCTCAAATCAGTGAAAAATCTAAAATCAAGTTGACTTTCTCTGCAATGGCGTCACATGGTTTCCTAAACCAGGCCTCACCGGCACAGCGATCCTTTTGGCCTATCTCTTCTATTCAGAATCATGGACAAGACAATTTGATAGCTTCTAAAAGCTTTTATAAAGTAACAACTCTATGAAGTGCTTACTTTCTTGAAATAAGTCTTCAATCATGTACATGAATGGAAAATAGTTATTGAAACTGTCAGGTATGCCTTTTTATGTACTTGGATTGCTTTATGTTTAAAGTAAGATAGAGGCATTTATAAAAATCCACTCAAAAGTACATTTTACAAACAAATTGCACATGTGGGTTTTGGGGAATGCTTATCTGGGTTTAGTTTAAATCAAAGATTAAGAAGTGAAGGTCAATGAGTCGTGCAATGAATCACCAACGAACTTTATAGTTACTCGAGGAGTACATGTGCCTTTTATTAAATGAATCTATTTTAAAACATAAGAATTCAATGAAAATAGATTCAATTTAGGTAGAATTCAATGAGATGAGCAGTTAGGTAAACTCATTCCATAGCTCTGTGAATGTGTTTCCTCTTCTGGTTTTCCTGTTTCACATACTTAATTTTGGAATCTAAATGAACATTTTGAAAAACAGAACTTAGTGAATATGTAAGGGTATCTGCTGCAGGATACTTTGAAAGATGGCATTAGTAATTGTAATCTACCCGGGATAAAAGGCATTAATGCTTTTGTATTTGTATGGCTCCCTGTAATCTAGGTATCACAAGCTATATTACAGGAGCTGATTCATTAGACGTGTGTTATGAAACTCCACAATAAAGTAGCTAGTTGCAATTCACACATATAATTAATATCAAACTCATCTTTTTTCATGTAGTAGCCATGTGCTAATATTTTTTTTGTATTGTGTATATATGAATATGTATGTGAGAATATATATATAATCTATGAAGGAGCTTCAAATATTTCATAGAATATATCTACCTCTTTGATTATTTTAAAAATTTTATTAGTAATTGGGATTTAATACATATATCATATAATTCCATAGATCAATCATGTCAAGCAGAATTGCACAATTGCCAAAACCATCAGTTTCCCAATATTCTTTTTCTTTCTGGACTCCTTGACGTCGCCTCACTTTGCGGCCTGCAACTCCACCACCGTACACTCCCCTCCCTCCAAACCCTGCTTCTACTCGCTGTCTTTAGAGGTGCATTAATGCTGGGTTCCACATATTGAAAATCAGAAAAAACATATCTCAAAGTTCCATCTATAGAAATATATGAAAATTTTATAATTTTAATAAATGCACATGTAAGTAAATTTTTGAATATTATTTAGGATCATTACGACTAATATGTCCTTTATTTCATCTACAATACAGAAATATATTATTTCTCATAATTGAAAGATCGGTATATTCCCTTTTTACTCCATATTTTGAAACCTTTCCATTTTGCCTTCTGGATATCATGGTTGACTAATTATATTCCATATCTCCCTGGTTACACAGCTCCCGTGGTAGTCCTTTCAACTGATGGCTGTGTTCTTGGTCATACTCGTGATATAAAAAGTTCTCAGGATGCAGTTCCTGGTGATAATTATGTTCCTATTGTTGCTTTCAGAATATTCTTCCTATTTTCTAATTTCTCCAATGATAAATTCCTTAATACCAGTAACATCCAGTCATTTTCCAACATTTTTGCTGTGCGCCTTTGAGCATTTTTTTTTCTGCTGTGTACCTTTGAGTGTTCCTGGAGAGATCCCTATTTGTCCCACCGGTGGTCAATCTTACCACCACCATCTACCAGATCATTCTACATTTTTATGGAAGATTTTTGACACTTGACTCTATCAGCCAATCAAACATTGTTTTTACATTATTCTTATTTCAATAGCCATGGGGATAATTTATCTAACAATTATGTCCTTCAGTCCCAGACTTCCACATGCGCTATGAATTTCATATCTATCTACTTAGTTGTTGTTTTTTTTTCCAGGCATAACACCAGTGCGCATTTATTATAAGACTAAGAATGCTTAAGTTTCTTTCTGAGACCATTCTTTTCATTGGCTATTTTCAAGGTTTCCAAACTAATTTTTATTCATACTTTATTTATTATATTTAAAATTGTCTTTATAGTTTAGTATCAACAAAATTTAATATACATGCACATATTTCACACACAGATACATCTATTGCTCTCTTTACTTTAAGTGTATCTTTTACTGTATTTTCTTCTTGTATATACATTATGCAGGTGTATTTTTGGGTCTGTTTTGCAAGTACCATGCTCGTAGCCCGTGACATAGAGCTGTTGTTGCTAGATGCCTGGGAGTTGGTTCCAGCTCATAGCTCCCCTTCATATAGCGGAAGGAAACACCGCTCAATCTCGCACCATGCTCACCCTTGTCATGTGAAGCCCATTGTTGCAGCCACTCTGTCAGCCAGTTTGTGGAGGGCCTTCCTTTTTTTCCCTGCCCCTCGACTTGACCAAACATGATGGGTGTTTTTCCCAGGGACTGGTCCCTCCTGATAACTAGCCCAGAGTACTTGAGGCAAAGTCTCGCCACCCTTGCTCCTAAGGAGCATTATGGTGGTACATCATCCAAGACAGATATTTTGTTCTTTTGCCAGTCCAGGGATGCTTTCAATATTCCTCATCAGCATCCTATTTAATATATATATAGTGTATTATAAATATTTGCTGCTGAATCATTTATTCTATTTCCATCATTCTTACCCCTATAATTTTATTTATGTTTCTGGTAGTTACATAATCTGGTGTCAATTGGGGACTTAAGAGGATTAAAAGTGAAGGGGTGGCGTCTAATCTGTCAATTGGATCATATCCAGTGAGGTCTCTGTGTGAGCATGGCCTTCTGAAAGTTCTGGGAATTCTTGGATTTCCTCCTTGGAGGCAGAAGAGACTCTCTCACGACTTACTCCCAGAGAGATGCTCTACTGACAAGGCACATGTCACTATGCTGATAGACCCCATGTCCTGGGAACTTGAGAAGCCACGTGGAGACCCCTGCCAGTGCTGAGATGATTACCATGTTACTGGATTCACAAGTCTTTCCACCCACTGGCCTGTGATCTTCCTGTGTTCTTGCATGTGTTCATGAGTCTGAAGAAGACTCTATAGATTGGTAGTGGACATAAGGGCTAATACCGGACTGATGGACTTGATCTGGACTGGGATGGGATGTTTTCTCAATATTCAGTTGCTCTTGCATAGAAACCTCTTTCTAATACACATATGAGTTTCTATGGATTTGTTTCTCTACTCATCACTGAATAATATTGCTAAAATATTTTTATGTTACAACTACTATTGCAGATTGTTAGAATAAGAAACAAAGAAGGAGGTAAATGGCAAGTCCCTAAGTTGATAGAAGAATAACATTTTAACTGTTAGATATAGACTATATTTAGCTTATGGAGAAGATCTGGCAAGACCAAAAAAGTAGAAATTACAGCTACTTTGTAGAGATAAAAGAATTATTTATGCTTAAAAAATGCAAAGTGAAAGTGTTGTACAGCTGACTCTTCTAAGTGCAAGTGAATCTTGCCATCCAAGCACAGTTGCTTAGCAACAAAGCTGAGGAATCTCTATAAGTGGAGTAAGTTCAAGGAAGTTTCAGAGAGTGCTAAATCATACTTCATCTGAGTCAATTTTAATTAAAACAAGGTAGTAAGATATAAAATTGTGAATATTGAATTGTGCTACCTAATGAGAAAATGTATACTGCAGGACAATTTATTCAAATGGTGAAAATATAATTATCTTTATTTATTTATTTTTAACTCATTGTACATGTATGTGACAATGGCAGGAACATAACTTAAATTTAGTATTCATTTTCTCAAGCTGGGAATGAACTTTACCTTGTTTAAATGTGTCAGAAAGATAATATGACAGCAAGAGTTTTCTCTAAAAACTACAACCCACTTTAAAAAAAAATCATTTTATTAGGGGCTCATACCACTCTTATCACAATCCATACATAAATCAATTGTAAAGCATATTTGTACGTTCATTGCCCTCATCATTCTCAAAACATTTGCTCTCCACTTAAGCCCCTGGCATCAGGTTCTCATATTTTCCCCTCCCTCCACGTTCCCCACTCCCTCATGAACCCTTGATAAGTTATAAATCACTATTTTGTCTTATCTTGCCCTGTCCAACATCTCCCTTCACCCATTTTCTGCTGTCTGTCCCTGAGGGAGGAGGTCACATATAGATCCTTGTAATCGGTTCCCCCTTTCCAACCCACTCTCCCTCTACACTCCCAGTATCTGCCACTCACACCACTGGTCCTGAAGGGATCATCCACCCTGGATTCCCTGTGTTTCCAGTTCCTATCTGTACCAGTGTACACCCTCTGGTCTAGCCAGACTTGCAAGGTAGAATTCGGATCATGATAATGGGGTGGGTAGGTGGGGAGGAATCATTTAGGAACTAGAGGAAAGTTGTATTTTTCATCGTTGCTACATCACACCCTGACTGGCTCATCTCCTCCCCGAGACTCCTCTGCAAGGGGATCTCCAGTGGCCTACAAATGGGCTTTGGGTCGCCACTCCACACTCCCCCCCTCATTCACTATGGTAAGATTTTTTGTTCTGATGATGCCTGATACCTGATTCCTTCAACACTTTGTGATCGCACAGGCCAGTGTGCTTCTTCCATGTGGGTTTTGTTGCTTCTGAGCTAGATGGCCGCTTGTTTACCTTCAAGCCTTTAATACTCCAGATGCTATATCTTTTGATAGCAGGGCACCATCAGCTTTCTTCACCACATTTGCTTATGCACCTGCTTTGTCTTCAGTGATCATATCATGGAGGTGAGCACACAATTATATGATTTTTTGTTAGCATTTGACTGCACTTATTTGGAATCAAATGCTTCATTCATTTGTTATAGACAGACACCTAGGCATCTGAATGCATCATGGCTCCAAAAAGTGAGCATCCTCTTTCTAGTTCATGCACATTTATAAAGAGAGATATTCTCAGATCCATAGACTAAAAATCACAGGCATTTTAAAAATTAACTATTTATCACTATAACATATCTCTCTATCTGATTATTTAAAAAGAACATAATTTTCCCAGTTAATTTTCTATTTCTTATTCTCAAAACCATAGAATAATGGTCTTAAATTCTTTATTCATTTGGGAATATCTACGTTATGTTGGAATTGTTACTGTCCTTAGAAATATGGATGCCTTTTGGACATAGGTAGATGTTACATAGAAGGAAAGTTAAAGTAAGATAGCAGTGGAAGAAAAATCTCAGATATGAGGAATCTTGAGTAAATTGTCTTGAGTGAGGTAAGTATGAATGTAGTGAAATATGTCCGTGGAAACACATTTCCATGACAACAAAGAAAGATGATAAAGGTGGTCTATGGAGTTTAGACATAATACTAAAATCTGAGAGGTAAAATTCTGCCTAAAAATGGAGCCTATTTGATGAGTAATTGCTACACTAGAAATAAAAGAAAGAAAGTAGACAGATCAATTACAATATAATAATAAGACTTGGTAGGTATATTAATATTCACAATTTGGAAAGATGGCCCTGGCTATAAAAATAAATGACCGCTACGGTGCTTGTCATGGAAAGATCATCTTGCTGGTTCTTCTCCCTGAGATGTTCTTCATATGACTGGCTTATTCACATCAACAGTGATTTATTTCAAATAACATCTTAAAAATACTTTTTCTCACAAACTATTATCATACATCGAATATTGCATGATTTAAAAGTGAATGCTATATGATTAAATCAGAAAAGTGGTTGTCTGATTTATACCCTTTCATCATATTTATGTATTCTCTATGCTGAGCAAATAATCAGAGAAGCTGGATTATCTGAAGAAGATTGTGATACAAGGATTGGAGGAAGACTTATTAACAACCTGCTATGGATATGTGGATGGCATAACCGTGCTTGCTGAAAGTGAGGAGGACTTGAAACACGTGTTGATGAAGATCAATTATTTCAGTCTTTGGTGGATTGCAATTCAATGTAAAGAAGTCCAAAATCCTAACAACTGAACAAATATTTAACATTATGATAAATGGAGAAAAGAGTGAAGTTTACAAGGATTTTGCTTAGATCCACAATTAATGTTCATGGAGCAGAAGTCAAGATATCAAAAGAAGAAGGGTAAATCTGCTGCAGAAGACTTCAGCTTGCTGAAAAGGAAGGCTGTGACTTTGACGATTAAGGTGAGCCTAACCCAAATTATGGTATATTAAAACCACTCAGACCTCATATCTGTTACATGTCATTTTTATAACTTTATAACTTTTGTTTTTACAGTAAAGTATCCAATGCTGTAATATCAACATAAATTGATGTGATAGTTACAGAATCTTGTGTCAACTTGAGAATATTAAGAGTGAGAGTCTAGCCTATAAATCAGGTCACAGCCTGATAATGTCGTGGCCCTCTAATGAGCATTCTGGAAACTTCCTCTCTTCCTCCCTGCAGGTTGGACACACTCTCTCTCTGCTAGACAGTCCTGTTGACAAGCTACATGGAGCCATGCTGATGGCAACCAGAGCCCAGCAGATGCGTCTGCCACCATTGGATCCACAGGACTTTCCGCCCACTGGCCAGTGATCTTCCTGCATTCAGCATCAATGCATGTGCTGCATTAGTCTAAGGAGGAATTTATGGACTAGTATCAGATGTATGGGCTGACATAGCATGTATGGCCTTGGTCTGGACTGGGCTGCAATGTTTTCTCAATATACAATTGCTCTCTGATATAAGACTCTCTCTCACATGCATATTAAATTTCCAGATTTATTTCTCTAGTCAACCTGGACTAACACACCTTGTAATGTTATAGTAATACAGTAATCTATATTCCAGAAATATCAACAGCACCTGGTAATGCAAACTCTTGTGTCCTTCCAAAGACCAAATAAATTATAAGTCTGATAACTATTCCTGTTTAAGAGGAATTTTATTTGAACTGTAGAAGCATGTGATATGGCAAAGTCAAGGAAGAAAATTCATAGTCCTAATATCTTCTTGTTTTAACTGGTGATAATATCAGATGTTTTTCAATCAAAGTGAAAAAGATTTAGAGTGAATAAAGACTTCAAATGTCTAAAGATACAATGAAAAAGAAATTCAATTAAATAATGGAACAGCCTCAGTGAGTAAGGTAAATTACATTTATATATGAATCAAAATAAGAAACATACACCATATAACTGTCTGATTCTTCAAATTATGGATCCTTTACACATTGCTATAAAATATAAATAAGTATAATAAGTAAAGACTCATTGATAATTACTAAAGACTAGTATATAAAAGTTAGAACACTTTGAAAAGGATCAGCATTTAGAAAATAGAATTTTGGTGACATAAATTACAACAGAAATTTTATAAAAGAATTTTGTAAAGTTAATGATTTATTTATTGCTAAAATATATTTTTTAAACAAATCAAATGGAAACTATGCATAAACTTTCCCATTTGTAATAATTAGGAATCAAATCAACTGTCCCTCTGGAAAAACACCCTGGAGAAGCTCCGATTCAGTCAGAATAAGATTTGGGGGCAAATATGGAAAAATTCATCAATTTTGATGTGTGACTTCAAGTTGAAGATGAAGAATACTGAAACACATACACATTTACAAGCCCAAACACATCCATGCAGGCGATTTGAAGAACTGATTTGACATATTAAAAGATTGGACAAGATGCTGGATGACATCAAAGGCCTCATTCACAAAGAAACCAAAAGATGGGGAAGAAAGGAGAGACATAAATGACTGTCAGAAGACACAGCATTTTCATCTTGAACACATGGTCAAATGAAAGAAAGAATGATGAAGTAATATAATTAAATAGAAAAATTCAAAGAGGGACTTTAATAGAAAAAAGCAAATAATAATTGTTAAATGTGCCAAACATTGAAACTATAGAACCAAAAGAAAGACATTTTCTCAAATTAAAAGCATGGAAGAAAGAAAATTATCCTCAACCTGCTGTTTAGTTTTCTATGGACAAAATATTATTTAATAATGCTGGAAGCATCAAAATAAGATGTAGTAATACATAGAAAGGTTATACTAAAATAATCGGTCAACATTCAATAATTTCAAAAGATAGTATATGATCAAGAACAAAGGCATTGAAAGAAGATGTCTGAGCCACACTGAAGGCATCTGTGAAAAGCAAGGTTTAGGAATTAATGGAATATCAATTGAAATATTTCAACAAGTGGATGTAGCATTGGAAGTGCTCACTCAATTATGCCAAGGAATCTGGAAGAGAGCTGCCCATGGACTGGAAGAGACCCATGTGTGTGAAAGGCTTCATGATGTGGGGGAGCAGCTGACATTTTCTGGCCTCACAAGGTGGAACGTTAATCAGGCAGCATCATGCCAAGGCTGAGTCCCATACAGTGGAAGTCAGACACGGCTCTACTTTCCGACATTTTTACCACCTCTGATACCAGCAAGCCCTCCACTCATATTCTCTGCTGGGCTTGATAATTCATTGCAATGACCACGCAGAACTCACAGTCTATAATCACAATAATGAGGTGTATTAAAGAAGTTAATAAGTTAAAAATCTGGATCAGAAATTCTCAGGGTATGAGTAATTTGGTCAGGAATTTTTCATTTTAGGCAAGCCCACAAACCAGACTTTTCTGTGTACTCTTTCCTCAGACTTCTAGCCAATGCCCCCTGGCCTTTACCCTGCTTGGACAAGTATCACAAAGTCCCATTAACGCTGCTAATACATGCTTAAAGATTATTCTACTCCATCATAAGCCTTGGCTCAAAGGAACTCACCTTTAACTCCATAGAGTTAAAGCTGAAGGCACTCAGCTCTCTTGCCCCCTGGGCATGGATGCTCATAGATCTGCTAATGCGCCCCCCCCCCCCCCCCCGCTGCTGTCTCTGCTACCACTTCTCCATACCTTTTTTTTTTGTCACTGCTCTCTGTCATCTAGATTAAGGAAGTTCAGAATTCAGGGATCTTGGTGTAGAAAGACCACACTCATTTCCAGATTTAGCTTTCTTGATGATAGCAGTGGAATTTTCCCAAGTTCTGCTTCGGAGATGGCTCATTTAAATTCAGCAGGATGGTAATATTGACCAATCTTTATATTAGAGTTCTGTATATGTTATTTCCCTGATCCTACCCAATCATTGGGTGACAGTTACAAAAACTATGACTAGAAGGGCCATTATAAATAAATAATTGGACCACAATGACCATTCAAAAAAATGAGGTGATCCAATGGAACATGGAAATTTTTGAAAATATCATTAATGTACACACAAATAAAATTTTACTAAATAGAATTTTAAATGATTGAAGCAATCCATCAATTTTGAACTGCCAAAAATTAAGCCAGATTGAGAAGTACACCTGGAAAAAAGGATACCATTGCTGATATCAGATAACTCTTGACTGAAAGCAAAGAATTGCACAAAAAAAAGTTAGATGTATTTAATTAACTTTGCAAAGGCATTTGAATGTGTCAATCATAAAAATCAGGTATAACTTTGAGATAAATTGAATTCAATAATATTTCATTGGGTGGTTCAGAACATGTGTATAAACCAACAGGTGGTATGACAAGGGTATACTGCAATGTTTAAAGTGAGGAAAAGTGTGCAGCTTGGTTTTATCCTCTGACCACACTTATTAGCACTAAAAGATGAGCAAATAATTCTAGTGGCTTCAAAATATAAAGAGAAAAATGTGCAGATATAAATATGAAGAGGGAGATAATGTCGACAAAGATTTATTAGCAACTTGTAATATGCAGATGATACAAATTTGGTTACTCAAAACAGAGATGCCTTGAAGCACCCATGAATGAAAATCAAAAATAGGATTTTTAAATATGCTTTATGTCTTAACAAAAATAAAAATAAATAAATCTTCACAATCAACATAATAAGCATGATCTTGACAAGTGGAGAAAAGATAGAAACTACCAGGAATTTCATTTTACTTGGGTGATAATGAACATTAATGGAAGCATCAGTCTGGAAAGAAAATCTTCTGTCAAAGATCTCTTTAAAGTGGTAAAAAGCAAAGTTGTCACATTAAACACTGAAGTGTGCTTGACCAAAGCCCTGGTATTTTCCATCAGCCCAGATGCATGGGAAAACTGGACAATGACTACCAGACTAAAGACTTCCAGAAGAATGAACAGGCCTGTGTGAAACAAGGCTCCTGAGCAATGAGGATGGCTACTCTTCACGTGGACCCTGAGCATGTCTTCATACCAATCCTCTGGGAGGGACAGCAGACCTGTTGAAATGGAAGACTGTCAAAAAAGAGCAAGACTCTTAAAGAGATGAATTAACATAGTGGGCACGGCATTGTGCTCAAACATAGGACCAAATTTGGGGAAGATGTAACACTGGGCAGTGTTTCCCTCTCTTGTACTAGAATGATGTTGAGTCAGCACTCGCTCAGTGAAACTAATGACATCAAGACGATCTATCCCATCAGTGCTGCAAAGTGCTCTGTCTGCATTCCATTCATAAATATGGTTCTGCAGAAACTTTAGCAAATTGAGAAGAAAATTACAATTTTTGTTATATGTTTCTATCTTGTGATGATGATAAAAATAATTTGTGTAGTAACGAAACATTTTTCACCCTGGGGAAATGTAAAATTATAAATACAGTTGTTTTTAAGAATGAGACTTCTAGTATGATTATTTATAACAGTTTTATTGTAACATAATTTATATATTATAAAATTCAATAGTTCAATATTAAAATATATCAAGAAGAATTGTACAAAAATTATCAGATAAGTTATAGAACAGTCTCCTCTCCCTTGGTTAAATCACCTTTAACATGAATTTTGCAAATATAATCAGTTAGTTCAGTATTATTACTTTAATTAAAAAACTCACCATCATTGAGTCAAGTCTGATTCATGGCCACCCTATGTGACATGGCATTCTTGTCCTGGTGGCTTTCTGAGAGAGTTAAGTCTGTACAGCATAAGGACAATCAGAGAATAGTTGATGCATTGCAATTACATTGAAGAAGAATACAAGTACCAAAAGAACAAACAAATCTGTCTCTACAGAGGTGCAGGCCAAATACTCCTTAGAGTCGAGGTTGATGAGATGTCATCTCACATACTTAGACAAGTTCTCAGGAGAGTCTCAAAACTCACTCTCTTCCATGAGTCAATGCTAACTTACGGACACCAGATAGGACATGGTAGAACTGCCCTTGTGGTTTTCAGGGACTTTAACAATTTACAGATGTAGAAATGTTCTATTGGTGGTTTCAAACTGCCAACCTTGTGGCTGGCAGCCAAATGCATAACCACTATGCCACCAGCTCCCCAGAAAAGACTAGTAACTGGAAAAGGACACTATACTAGGAAGACACTATACTAGGTAGCTTGTCAATGTTAAAGAGAAAGACTCGATGAGATGGCATGATATAGTGGTTGTAACAAAGGGCTACAAAGTAACAATTGCTATGATTTTGTTGTACATGGGGTTGATATGAATCAGAATTGATTTGATGCCAACTAAAAAAAAATTTCTTACATATGATGAAAAAAATAGTGAAAACAGATGAAAGTATATTTCCAAGTGATTGCTTTGAAATGTCATATGAGATTTTATGAAATCACCGTTTCTTTGGAAGATTAGTAGAAATACGAATTTACGTTTGAGCTCCTAGTGTCATTGCTTAATGTTTAACCCGTGGACAATGAATTTCCTTGTGTAACCGGGATGTTGACAACCAGCATGCAATATGCAGATGGCTTGCTGCAATATCCAATATGCAACCTTGCTTGCTGACTGTGAGGAGAGCTTGAACACTTGGTGATAAAGATCAAGGATTGCGGCCTTCAGAATGGACAATTCAAGGTCAAAAAGACAAAATTTCACAAAACTGAATCAATACGTAATGTCAAGATAAATGGAGAAATGGTTGAAGTTTTCAAGGATTTTGTCTTCCTTGGGTTCACCGTCAATGCTCATGGAAGCAGCAGTCAAAAAGATCAAAAGATGTATTACATTAGGTTAATATACTGCAGAAGACCTCTTTAGAGTGTTGAAGAACAAGGATATTACTATGAGGACTAAGTTGGACTTACTTTCAATTGCCTCATATGCATGTTGAACACTGAATAAGGAAAATGGAAGATGAATCAAAACCTTTGAATTGTAGTGTTGGTAGAGATTATTAAATGTACCTTTGAACACTAAACGGACAAACCGATCTGTCTTGGAAGACGAATGGCCAGAGTGCTCCTTCAAGGCAAGGATGGCAAGACTTCATCTGACAGACTTTGGACATGTAGGAGAGACCAGTCCCTGGAGAAAGACATTGTATTTGGTGAAGTGGAGGGGCAAC
Source organism: Echinops telfairi (assembly GCF_000313985.2). Taxonomy (NCBI): domain Eukaryota; kingdom Metazoa; phylum Chordata; class Mammalia; order Afrosoricida; family Tenrecidae; genus Echinops; species Echinops telfairi. The sequence goes on along the minus strand of NW_022111324.1, from coordinate 32,786,734 downwards.
AAATAAAGGAAGGCCCTCAAGGAGACGGAGTGACATCATGGCTTTAAAGATGGGCTCAAGCACAGGAACAATTGTGAGAACGGCTCAGGACCACAGTGTTTTATTCTGGTGTACTTTGGATCACTATTGGTTGGAACTGTCTTGATAGCACCTAACAACAACAAAACGGTTCTTTCCTGAGGCCTTATTGTTCAGCACTAATGGAGACAAAGGACAAAATATGAGGGGCGATGTTCTGCAGAGTGCCTCTGAGGAGTTCTCACATGGGACCGACAATGCAGCTTGGCAGTGACGAGCTCGAGGCCATAGGACTAGTGCAAACAGTAGTTAGTGCTCTTCTGTTCACAAAGCAGAGCACGTGGAGGAACTGAATGCCACCTTCAGCTCACCATCATGTTAATTTAAGTTAGTTAAGAATGCAATTTTGGTCTTATGATTTAATTCAAACTTATTTTACTTGCTTTTGTGGAATAATTAAACAAATGTAAGAATCACCAGGTTTGTGGTTTCCATTCATTATCATTAAAAAAAATAAAGTAATAATTGCTTAGTGAAATTTGTAAATGGGACCAAATGTGAACCTCAGGATAAGAAAGACATGTAAAATTTAGTCAGATTCATACATATAATGGCATGATTGATAGGCTGAGCTAAATTTAATAAGACCTGCATTTACAATTAATCCCTATGTTACACTGAATATTAATACTTAGATATTTTTATGATTAATCTTTCTATTTCTATTAGGATCCTGGAGGCACAATAATTAAGTGCTCAGTTTATAATTGATAGGCCAACTCTTTTAATCCATCCAGTGACTCTCTGGTAGAAATACCTAGTGGAGTGTCTCTATGAAGAGGCTAGCCAAGAAGACTGTACTCTGTCACATTGTCAATTAAGACAACAATTCAACTCTTAACATGCATATGTAAAAAACTATGAATCTACATGTTTCATATTTCTTAGGAAAAAATTGCAAATGAAAATATTTTCAAACCTACATACCATTTAAATTTTATAAGTGAAGAGAATGTGCTATGTAATAAAATGGATATTTGACCTCTGATTTTAATTTCAAAGGAACAATGTTATCACATATTATTGTTATATGGATAACAGAGTTCCCATAGAAGGTGAAATTAGGGAAATTTTCATTGGATAAGTGAAGAATTAACTTATAGAACATATATGCATATATATATGTAATTTCACAAATACAATTGTGAATTCTTATATTAAAATCTAAAGTTTTTAATCTGAACCTAAACTTATTCAAAGAGCTCTTGCAAATAAATGTGTCATAAATAGAAGCAAAATATATTATGTTGACTTTAAAACTTTAAATTTGAGTTATAAAACTTTGTACTTTATTAAAAACAAACATTGTAGTCCCCATCAATATGTAGACACACTGGTGTTTTCTATTTGGAAGGCAAGACAAACTAACAATTGGAAAATTTCTTCAACCCAAACCATCCAATTTCTATTTTCACTCTAAAACGAATTATCTCTAATTGTTTTGGCTTACTAGCTCTGTGCCTGGTGGCGTAGTAAGAACCCTGGGCGCAGGGCTGATGACTGCAGAGAGAAGGTGGAAATCACTAGCTGCTCTGTGGGCAGGGAAACGGTCTTTCTACCTCTGGAGTCTTGGAAACCCACAGGGCCAGTGAAAGCCTATCTTATAGGGTCATTATGCATCATCATTGATCAATGGCAGTGAGTTTTTTGTTCTTTCTCAAATGCTAACCCATTTCAATACACATAAAGCAAGTTAAACTTCTTTATTTTCAGTTCAAAATGGTCTCCAAATTACCGAATGTTATGAATAATATTCTATTCTCATATTCTACAGCATCCCCGTTCTTTGGTTGTGAACCATAATCACATAATCCTGAGCGAGTTCAACAAAAACAAAACAATCAATGCCACTCACTCAAAGCATTAAAAGAAGAGCTAAACAACTAGGTCTCAGAATAAATGAAATGAAACCAAAAAATGGTGAATAACTATTTGATCTACGTGGCTAAAAGTAATGAAAAATTATTTGATGCTACAAAAATAAACTAATATTTCTAACAATTTACAATTCACACGTACCTAGGGAACCCTAGTGCCATAGTGATGACGCATTGGTTAGCAATTCGAACCTGCTAGCTGCTCTGTGGGAGAAAGACTTGGCTTTCTACTCCCCTAATAAGTAGGTCACAGAGAGCCACAGGAGCGGTTCTACTCTGCCTTATAGGGTTGCTGTCAGTCAGAATTAATGAATGGCGGTGAATTGTTTTTTTTTCTTCTTGTTCTTATTGTTGTTGTTGTTCTTCTTCTTCTTCAGGAGAGAGGTTTCCTTGATTTGGTCAAGGAGAAAGGGCAGGGAGTAGCTTGAGTGACTGTACAATATGCACCATTATTGCTCCAATGAAGCAGGTTGCTGTCACATATAGATGGTTGACAGAATGTCCAATATTGCAAAACAAAACTAAAAACTGTACTTGAGCACTATCTTTCCTGGACACACTGCCACTCATTTCATCTGTGTTGACAATCTCCTTGGCTTATCTTCCTCTCCGAGCAAGATGGCATTTGATTATATGCTCAAAGACTTCTCCCCTTAGAACAGTTTTCTTCCTTGGAAACTAACACCCCTGGATCAGCAAAGACACACGAAATGTGGGAACAGACGGCAATCATTCCACACAGGACCACAAGGAGTTAATTGTGAGTAGAATAAAACTTTGAGTCTGATAAGTATGTATCATGCCAATGGAGAAATGTGGACCATATCTTTTCACTGATTCAGGCAGACATACCCCCCAAGGTTCCGCCACTCTGTTGGAAACGAACCTGGCCTTCCAGAAGCCATCTCACCTTTCTCATGTCAGGATGGAATAGACCACTGAATTCCATAGTCAGGAGTACCTTGCCACACGTAGTCTGCCTTAGTCCAAAGTAATGCCCTAAGACAGTGATGACAAAAAGGTGTTTTAAAGTCAACAGAAGGTGTGTTTTGCAGAAACTTTGCTGTCGGGACAGGCAAATTTTGTCTAGAGAAAGGATATATTTCAGGGAGAATAAAGTACTATCTCAGCTATGATAGAATTGATGGGCTAAAATTCTAAACTCCACTTCTGAAAATATGATATCAAATTGAAGAACCAATGTATTTCTCTTCCATAGACCGTATTACACAATTTTAGTAACTGGATTTTCCTATTGCCGAGACTGTCAAATTCCTCAAGACAAAATGCTGATTTTGCTTGTGAGTTCATAGTACATGGACAAAATAGAATGGGGTAAGAGACTAATGATGTCCAGAGAATATTTAATCTTCTTCCCATAGGTATTAATATTTTCCATATCTTCAGTTGCTTCTTACTGAGCATTCACTTGATATTTCAATTCATACCTGTATTCATTCAGATTGGTCTAACAGATAGCTTTCCTCTATACTATCTAATCATCAATTTTCTATTCGTGTTCCTTACAAGTTCCTATGCATTTGCAAAATCATGTTGTTTTATGTGCCATCAAGTCTGTTCTAAATCATAGCAATGGCTCACTTACAAGACTGATCTGCTTGTTTTTTAGGCAGTCCAATGTGCTTTTAATATTCTCCAGCACCATTACTCAAATGCCTCTCTTCCTTCAGTCTTTATTAGTCAATGTACAAATCGCCCAGGTATTTGAGATAATGGAAAATCTCATGGTTTGGGTCAGACTCAACTTAGTCCTCAAAGTAACCTCCCAGATTTTCAACACTTTAAAGAGGTCTTGTGCAGTAGATTTACCCAATGCATACTCTTATCTCTTGACTGCTATTTCCATTAGCAGTGTTTGTGGATTCAGGAAGGATAAAATCATTGACAACTTCAATCTTTTCTCAGTTCATCATGATGTTTCCCATTAGTCCAGTTATTTGGATACTATATTTAATGTCAATCTCTGTGCTATGATTTGACTACAGAAACAGTGGTACAAAAATTTACGCAGGCACACAATAACATTTTTACTATAACAATTTGAATTTATACATTTATGGAATCAGGTTAAACAGATCCCATGACTATGTAAATCTGATGTTTCTATTTAGGAAACAGAAGAGACAGGGAAGGAAAAATGGATATGAATTGGTATAGTAAGAAAAATCTGGAACCTTTGTGGATAGACAGACACTGTGTAAAAATCTAACCTTTCATAATGTTTCTAAACTTTCATTGATGGTGCAATCTTTATGAGAAACATGGGATAGTTCATATGGAATTGAGCACATATCTCTAGATAAATACCCTAGTTTGGCATTTCTGTTCTCTCATTTAATAATATATTGTTGATTCCTCCTAAGGGGCTTATGAGTCAGGTTGCTAATGACAAAGTCAACCAGTTAGAAGCCACCAGCCTCTCTTTGGGAGAAAGATGAGGCTTTCTACATTCACAAACAGTTTCAGTCTTGGAAGCCCAATGGAGCATTTCTGTTCGGTCCTATATACTCATACTCAGTCACAATCAATGCAATAGCAGTGCAGTTTTGAGTGTTATTAGCTAATGGGAAGTAAAATTGAAAGCTATCAATTAATGCATTTCAAATGTCACCCTCATCCCTAATCCAGAACATATGAAAGATGAAAAATGGTATGACATTAATTTTGATGATCAAATTATTATTATCCAGCACAATTTAAAAATGAACTATTAAATTTTATTTGTGTTCTAATATTATACTACATTTTAAAGATCCAACAAAATCAACAGAACCATAAAAATGTCATATATTAATAAATGTATCATCAAAGTGGGCAGCAGTGTTTTAACCCTTGTGTCATTCATCTAGTTCTCTGTAAACTTATATAAAAATGGTAATTATAATCATTTCTATTTCAATGAAGTTTTGGAGTATCAAATTAAAATAAAGCGCTGAACATAGTGCCTGGCAAACAGTACATGTTTACCAAATTGCAGGTGCTAATATCACTGATTATTTAAGAAGTTTATTCTTTAAGGGAGTAGATAAATATTTGGAAACACCTCCCTGCTCCCACTACCATGACTTGAATTCGACCTTGCAAGTCTGGCTGGACCAGAAGATGTACACTGGTACAGATTGGAGCTGACAATACATGGAATCCAGGGCGGATGATCCCTTCAGGACCAACGGTGTGAGTGGCGAAACAGGGAGGGTAGACGGAGAGTGGGTAGGAAAGAGGGAACCAATTTCAAGGAACTATATGTGACCTCCTCCCTGGGGGACGGACAACCAAAAAGTGGGTGAAGGGAGACGTCGGACAGGGCAAGATATGACAAAATAACAATTTATAAACTATCAAGGGATTATGAGGGAGGGGGAAGCGGGGAGGGAGGGGTGAGCAGGGAGGGAGGGGAAAAATGAGGACCTAATGCCAGGGGTTTAAGTGGAGAGAAAACGTTTTGAGAAACGATGTACAAGTGCGCTTTACACAATTGATGTGTGTATGGTTTGGGAGATGAGTTGTATGAGTCCCTAATAAAATGATTTAAAAAAAATTGGAAACATTTGTTTTAATAGGATATTGGTATTAGGAAATCATTGCTAAGGAGTAAGAATTTTTGAGCCATACAATCACTGGTTAGTAAAAATCCAATTAAGCTTCATATCTAAGAGTCATTACTATTACAAATTAGTTGTACAAAATTTTCTTGACAACTTATGCGTCTTTTTTTTAATGCTATCATTTACTTTATTTCAATGCATAGTGACACTAGAGGAGAGGCAACAATTGGCTGGCAACCCGTATTGTTTCCTGCACTGTAATATTTATGGAAAATGACTGCCATGTTTCTCTTTTACAGGATGTCTGATCTGACACCTTTCAGTTATCAGTTTTGAAGGTTAAACTGTTTTACTGCCAGGGCTCCTCATTGGTAACTAACAGTGCTGAAAAACATAGAATTTTCAGATTCATACAGTGCTGATTTCAAAATCAAAACATAAACATTATAGTATGGGTCAAAAAGATTAAGAGTAATGAAATGTCAGATTGTTGGTGATAAATAGGAAATCATTGTCAGACATAAAGTATCTTCATGCAGAAGAAAACAACTCTGATTCTATCATTTTGAAGCTCCACAATTCAGATGATAAAATGAATCGATTTCACAGAACCACGTCTTCGAACATCAGAAAAATTAAAGGGAAGTTTCCTTAAGAGATGTTCATGAATACAATGAAGTCCTACATAAAAATATGAAGCGATATCATATGGAACAAGTTTCACCTTTCAGCCTAATACAGAACAGTGCCGGGTCTGCTTGGAAAAAGAAAACCTACCACAATGTAGGAGATACAGAATCTGCCATTAAAATACGAAGTTTGAGTCATTGTAGGGCGTAACTAAGAAACACAGACAAATGAAATTAAATCAAGACAACTAAAATGCAAATGAAAAATACAGTGATGTCTTTACTACCTGGTTAATAATTTTTATAGTTCTCTAGGGGAAAAATGGAATTCATCATCAAAGCCCTTAAGTTTAAGGACTCAACTGAGGTTCTCCCTTACCTTGGGACATATCTGTCCACAATCATACATGTGTAAGTATCAGGAGAGTCAGAACAGTATATTAATCTATAAATGCACATTATTATAAAGAACGGAGGCATAGTTTTCCTAAGGAACTCAACATATTTTGAGATCTATGATGCAAAGTAGTGAAGAACTGTACAAACATTATTTGTAACCCCGAATATGTGAAAACTGCTTATGACTACTGAAAATATATGATAATTTTATAGGTGAATTTAAACTTTAGATAAATAAATAAAAGCACTTCTCCCTTTTTTTTAAAGTGACAGTGAAATTACAAAAAGTATATAAGGTTGCCCATAATGTCTCAAAATTGAAATCTTCAACCAACCAACACACAGAATTCATGAAATATTAAAGATCTTAATTATGTAATGAACATGAACATTAAAAGAGTTAATTATGTTAGAAAAGGTATATTTAAATTAACAAAAAAGAATAGTGGAAAATTTATACAATTGAGAAATGTTACATTGATGACTACAGATAATGTGGATGATGAGTAAAATCCACAAAATATGTAAATAACTGATACTTACTCAGGTAGTTTAAGGCAAGCACACCAAAGGGACTCCATTCCAGGAAATGGGCAAGATAGTATATTTTTCTATAATTAATAAATATAAAAAACAGTGAATCCTGTGAAGAAAATGTTTCAATGGAACACTCCATATTTCTGAGACCCCAAAAGCAAGAAATCACCATATTTGCATTTTGGCATCAATAGCATTACATAGGTAGAATTTACCTGAGAAAAGTAAATCATTTTCATTATACAAATATAGCAAAATCTTAACCCATCAAATAAAATGCCAAACTCCCTGTTGCTTCCAGGAGCTGCTTCCAGGAGCCCCGTGGTCTTTAGAGGACAAGATTAGATATCCTGCTTCATAGCATTTCCAGAAGAGGACTTTAGAGACTGGCCTGCCATATTACACTCCTATAGAGCGACTGGCAACCTCTTAGACTCAGATTGCACTAAGAACTGTGTTACCAGGACTTCTTATCACACCCATGGTGGTGGTAATACTTTTTCTGTTACTGTCTGAATTTTAGGAAGGGGCACTTATGTCTCTGGAAATATGTCTGTTTAGTGTTTCAACAAGCTGACGAATCCCAGAAAGCAATCACACATATATACCAGGAAATTTGGTAGATCAATTGACAGGCCAGTTGACAGGAAGAGATCCATATCCATACCCACTCAAAAGAACGAAAATCCAATTGACAGGAAGAGATCCATACTTGGCCAATTGACAGGAAGAGAACCACATCCGTAGCCATTCAAAAGAAAGGAAATCCATCAGAAGGCAAAAATTATAAAACAAGTATTATTGATATCATATGCAAGTAAAAGTTTGCTGATGATCATCCAATGACAGTTGCAGCAGTACATAGGGAGCTGCCAGAGACATAAGAGGACTTAGAAAAAGGGACATCATTACTGATGTCACATGGACCTTGGCTGAAAGCAGACAATGCCAGAAATTTGTTTACTTGTGTTTTATTTACCATGCAAAAGGATTTGACTGTGTGTATCATAATAAACTATTGATTTCCTTGAGAAGAATGGAAATTCTGGAACACTTCATTGTGCTCATGCAGGACCTGTACTTGAACGAAGATGCAGTTATTCAAAAAGAACAAGGAACTACTGCATAGCTTAAAATCAGGAAAGGTGTGTATCAGGGTTGTATCTTCTCACCATACATGTTCAATCTGTATGCTGAGCAAATCATCTGAGACTCTGGATTATATGAAGAAGAATGTGGCATCAGGATTACAGGAAGGCTTTGTAACAACCTGCAATATGGAGATGACACAGCCTTGCTTTTTGAAAGCAAGAAGAACTTGAAGCACTTGCTCATGAAAATCAAGGAAAGAAGCCTTCAGTATGGATTACAACTCAATGTAAAGAAGACAAAAATCCTCACAATTGGACCAATAGGTGAAATAATGAAAACAGAGAAAAAATTGAAGTTGTCAATTTTTTTGTCTTGCTCAGATCCACAATCAGTGCTCATGGAAGCAAGAGTCAAAAGAAAAAACCTGCACTTCACTGGATAAGTTTGCTGAACAAGACCTCTGTAAAATGTTGAAAAGTAAGCATGCTACCTTGAAGACTTGGGTGAGTCTCACCTAAGCCATGGCATTTTCAATTGCCTCATATGCCTATGAAAGTTTGACATTGAATAAGGATGATAAAAACAAAAGAATTAAAGAACAAGAGGGCAAATGCCATTTTTGTAAAGACATTTGGAGCTAAGATGGGGGGCAGCCTAATCAATCTCTACAGAAAACATACAAGCAAAATAACGGTTCAACCTGGCTTTTCTTTCTTCAAATTTTTCTTACGAGCATGAAAATACAAGTATTTTCACGTGAGAAAGTACAAGTGAGAAAAACAAGTAGGGTGCAACTAGGGAAAAAGAACGAGCGGATTGGATCTTGCCTAGAAGAAGGCGGGCAGCTGGTCCAAGGGAAAGATGAAACCGTGAAATAAATGTCGACAGACCTACTTCGATGACTTTTGTGATATTTACAAAAGCCCTACTAAATATTGTTTTTTCACAAATCACTGTCCTGAAACAATTGGGAATAAATAATATCAACATTCTTTTAGAAAATGCTACCCTGATGGAAACAACCTTAATATCACAGTTGAGCGGATTTTCTCAGAGTCAGCCTTTGATTGAGAGTTAACTTCCTAGTAACAGATGACAGGAATAGAATTAATCGCACTCTAGAGAAGGTTCTCACACTTAGAAAATGCTTCATTCTAACACAGAGACATTCCAGAGGTGAATGAATGTCTAATTACTCTTTCACATATTTTATAAATAAGCCATTCCATTTCCTTACTTTGAAGAAACAGGGGTCCTTGATTTACATTATTTGAGTTTTCTCCATGTGAAAAGAAACAGGAATTGAAGAGAAAAGATTTCTCAATATCTTACACTTGTTTCTTTTTTATTGACATATAATTCACACATCATACAATTCAATAGTTCAATCATATTAAGAAGAGTTGATGCTCTGGTCTAGCCACATTTATAAGGTAGAATTGAGGTCATGATAGTGCGGGGGAAGCATTAAAGAACTAGAGGAAAGCTGTGTGCTCTGCTGCACTCTGACTGACTCATTTTTTCCTTGTGACCCCTCGGTGAGGGAATGTCTAATTGTCTACAGATGGGCTTTGGGTCTCCACTCCACCCTCCCCCTCATTCACATTGATGTGATCTTTTGTTCTGAGTTTTTGATGCCTGATACCTGATCTCATAGACACCTCATGGTCACACAGCCTGATGTGCTTCTTCCATTTGGGTTTTGTTTCTCAGCTAGATGGCCGTTTGTTTATCCTCAAGATTTTAAGAACCCAGAAACTATATCCCTTGATAGCCAGGGACCGTCAGCTTTCTTCAGCACATTTGCTTACGCAGCCATTTTGTCTTCAGTGATTGTGTCAGAAGGTGAGCATCACAAAATGTCAGGTTATTAGAACAAAGTGTTATTGTGTTAAGGGAGTACTTGAGTAGAGGCCTGATGTCCATCCACTACCTTAATACTTAATATATGAATATATGTACAGAGACCTATTTCCTTTTCATTTTATATATAAATATATTTACATAAAAACCTGCCAGTATTTAGACCGCTATAAATATCCTTTGACTCCTAGTTCTTTCCTCTATTTCCTTTTACTTTCCTCTTGCCCCACTATCCTGTTTGGACTTCATTTGGTTTTCAATAATTTCTCTTGGCTACATTACCCTTGATCAAGCCCCACCAGGCATCCTATGCCCTCCTTGCCATTGATTTTAGATCATTTGTTGTTCCCTTGTTCCTGGGTTTGTTGACTTCCCCCTTCCTTTACCCCGCCACCCCCTCTCCTGTATCCCTCCACCCCCAACCATCGACCCATTGTTTTCTCCTCCGGATTATTTATCCCACTTATCTTATCTAGGTAGACATTCAGAGACAATAATAAGCACAAAAACAAGACAGAGCAAAAGAAAATAAGACAACAAAAACCAAAAAAAGGAAAAGCCTATGAATAGTTTGTTTGTTCATGTTTAGGAGTGTTTTCTGGTCGAATCTGATGATATGCTACACCCTTTTCCCGAAGTCTGTATTTGGTATTCCCCAGGGACTCCATTCCTTTGCTCCCCTTGCTGCTCTGTTATATGTCTTTAGCATTTCACCCTGGTGTGGTAGGGACAGATGGAGCACAATTCCCACTATCATGACCTCAATTCTATCTTACAAATCCAGCTAGACAAGAACATATACCCTGGTACAGACAAGAGCTCCCAACACATGAAATCCAGGACAGAAAAACCAGGACCAATAATGAGAGTGACAATATCAGGAGGGGGAGGGGCAGGTGGGGGGAGAAAGCGGGAACTGATTACAATGATCTATATATAACCCCCTCCCCCGTGGGTGGACAAAAAGAAAAATGGGTGAAGGAAGAGAGTGGTTGGTATAAGACATGAAAAATAGAAATGCTATCACTTATCAAGGATTCATGGGGATGGGGGTGGGGGGTGGGGCGGGAAAAAGAGTTTATACCAAGGCCTCAAGCAGAAAGAAAATATTTTTAAAATGATGATGGTAACATATGTACAAATGTGCTTGACACAATGGGATGCATGTATGGACTATGGTAAGAGCTGTATGAGCCCCCAATAAAATGATTAAAACTAATAATAATAAAAAAATAAAAGACTATAATAACACTGTGTACAAGGAAGAAGAAAATGTTCTAGAATTGATTGTGGTTATAAATGCACAGCCATTCTTGACATGATGGAATTATTGAATTATATGACATGTGAATGCAGTGCTAATAAAACTCTTTAAAAAATAGAAGAAGAGTTGGATCAGATTAAGACTCATTACTACAATGTTTATTGTTTTTTATTTTTAATATACTGATTTTCAGCAATGGGTGATGAAGGAATCAACCCTCTATTCACAACGTAAAATCTCTGTGGGATAAAACAAAAAATAGAAAACAAAACAAACAAAAACTTGAAATTTATACTGAAATATTTAGAGCTGCTCAACTAGAGTCAGGGGCATATTTGTTAGAAAACATTGCGTACATTTGAAAGAGGTGATTAGTTTACATCTGTGAATAGAGAAGAATATCTTAATGAGAGAAATCAGAGTAGCAATGCTTAAAACATACTTTAGTGACTTTCAAAACCTATCTTTAGTTTAACCTTCAACAAGTATCAGCTTAAATATTTACCTATTTAAAGTCAACTTAATCTAAGCCTTAAGTGTTTTAATGAAAACCACAAAGGCATATTGAAATCATAGCTCAGGTTTGTTGTAGAGGAGTATATGTCATATACAATGTGATCAGTATGCTCGATGGTTAGTCCTTGACTGTTTTATTCACTGATCAACATACCATACAGAAATACCTAGCGCGATGTGTGAAACCGAGCGCAGCACTGAGCGAGGCCACTGCCTGGATAAAGGCAAAAGGAAGATGCTTTTCCTGAAACATAGTAACCTGCCTCTTTTAACAGACAACTGTTTCCTTTATAGTACCATGCTCACATCTCTGTTTCAGGATTTACTTTTCATCTTTTTGTGGTAAAATTCAGGTGATTTCTGGTATCATTGTTCTTTTTTGTTCACTCCTCGAGATGGATATATATAATATCCATCCATTGCAAACTACTTATCACCCAAGTTTGATAGATAATGTCTATGTTACTGATTGTGATACTTCTTTTATAGGTGTTGTTCCTTTAAAGGATAGGTAATTTTGTAGTATATTTCATTATAATTATTAGCTAAACATAATGTCACAAAATATGTAAATTACAGATATTTCCAATACTTCAGTAGCTAATGTGAGATGAATGCTAATTATTTTTTCCTAGAATGTGCAAAAGAACATTGCATATTTTAAAGGTAGCTTACTAGGAATGACATGTATTTTTCAGTTGTAAAGAAAAATTTTAAATTAAGAAAATATATGTAAAATTTTTAAATAATTCCAAAATCATTTTTTCACATAAATATCCTAAAACAAGTTTTAAAATAACCATTGGACTGAGTCACACAGTGGAAGCATGCTGGCCCCATAAATAGCCATTGAATTAACTTTTGCATTCATAAAGGGATCTAGATATACTTTACATGCATGCTTACATGATAATTTTTAATTGAAACAATAAATTTGCAATCCAAAAAGTATTGAATAGAAATGGCTAGTGTTTGTAAAATAATGTTTCCTGTACATAAATGTATATGCTTAATTCATGAATTATAATTATTTTTAAATCTAGTAAAACATTCTTTTTTTCATTTATTAACTACTACCATTAAGAATTATGTTCATGATGTTAACTATTATCCTCATTTATTTGATCAGTCTACTAAATGCTCAACAAGTAGTTGTAAATAGTATACCCTCACCAAAATACATGCACAGACACATATGTAACACAACGTCAAATGCCTATGGATAGTTTAAAAGGGTCTTCTTTAAATCAGAGGGCTCTTGTATTTAGAAAACAATAGAATCATGTTGTTTGCTTTCAAGTAATGCATGAGGTTGGAAAGAAGACACAGAATCCATGTATCAAAAAAATCCAAAAGACTAGTCAACAGTTCACAATTTCAAGAGGTAGCATATGAGCATGAATCAATCCTGCTGAAGGAATAAGTTCAAAGTGCAATGAATATTTTAGCCAAAAATAAGACTCCAGGAATTGGCAGAATAAACATTTCAGAAAGATGAAGAAGTGCTGGAAGCCCTCACTCATTGATGCCATGACAGGAAGAGATCTACATTTATACCCATTTCTATGAAAGGGGACCCAGCAGAATGCTTCAACTATGGAACAATATCATTGATAAAGCACACGACTAAAATGTTGCTTAAGATTGTCTAACAAAGGTTGCAGCAGAACCTTGACAGGGAGCTGCCAGAGTTCCAGGTTGGATTCAGAAGAGGATGTAGAACAAGAGATATTATTGCGGAGGACAGATAGATCTTGGATCAATGTACAGAATAGTAGAAAGCTGTTTACTTGTGTTTAATTGACTATGTCAAGGCATGTGACTGGGTGGACCATGATATTTTGTAGATACTCTTGAGAAGAAGTTGAATCCCATAACACTTCATTATGCTCATTCAGAAGTGTACATAGATCAAAAAAGTCCTGTGAACAGGGCAAGGGGATGCAGCATGGTTAACATCGGGAAACGTGTGTGTCAGGGTAGTATACTTTCACCATACTTGTGCAATCTGTACGGCGATCAAATCATCAGAGAAGCTGGATAGTAGGAAGAGGAGGACTGCATCAGGATTAGAGGAAGCATTTGTAACAAGCTGAGGTGTGCAAATGACACAGCCTTGCTCACTAAAAAATGAGGAGGCATTGAAGCACTTACTGATTAAGATCAAAGATCGTGTCCTTCAGTATGGATTATAACTCGATGAAAGTAGCAGCAAAATCCTCACAACTACATGGATAAGTAACCTCATGATAAATGGAGAAAATATTGATGTTTCTAAGTTTTTTCTTATTTGAGTCAACAATCAATGCTCATGGAAACAGCAGTAAAGAGATCAAAAGATACATTACATTGGATAAATCGGCTGCACAAAGACCTCTTTATAGTTTTGAAGAGCAGGGATGCTATTTTGAGGACTAAGGTGCGCCTGACCCAAATCATGGTATTCTCCAGGAAGACCAAAGAAGAATCAATATATTTGAGCTGTGGCGCTGGAGAAGAATATTGAAAGTACCATAGACTGCTTAAAGAACAAACGCATTTTGTATTGGAAGACTTATTGCCAGTGTGTCCTTTAGAAGCAAGGATGGCAAGAATTCATCTGACATACTTTGGGCATATTTTCAGGAGAGAACAGTCCCTAGAAAAAGACACCGTGTTTGATAAGGTGAACGGTGGCAAGAAGAGGGAGGTCCCGGAGGAGATCACGTGTGAGGATGGCGCAGGACCACGTCGTGTTTCCTTCAGTCTCGTATAAGGCTGCTCTGGGCTGCCAACTTGATGACATCTAAACACAGCCTGTGATTTAGGTTCTTAATTAATCTATAGACGTTCGTTCATTTGTTCATTTGCTTATTTTTAAATCTAAGTACTGAGTTGTGTAATTATGTCCCAAATATAACAATGACTGGTGTAAATGGCTTCTGAGTTGCAACTTACAGTAGAAACTAAATGTCGAATTGTGCCTGCCACCTTGAAATGCCCTTGGAACAAGGCTGCGTCTAATCGAACACTGTTGGTGAAGAATACTGAAGGTGCTATGGACTGTCGAAAGCAAAAACAAATCTGTCTTGGGAAGAAAATAGAAGGCTCCTCAGAGGCAAGGATGGCAAGATTAGTCTTTCATGCTTTGGGCATGTTGTAGGGAAATACCTGTCTTGTGAAAAGGACATTATGCTTGGAAAAGTTGAGGGGCCGAAAAAATGTCTTTTCTGCACCTCAACGGGTACGGATTGACACAGTGGCTGCAAAAAAGGGCTCAGGTACAGGAACAATTGTCAGGATGCTGCAGGGCCAAGCAATATTTCATTCTAATATGCATGGAGTTGCTGTGGGTTAGAACTGACTGTATGACATCTAAAAACTACAAGAGTAACAACATCTTATTTGCAAGCTCACTTTCAGTCAACAATAAAAAACAAATACTGTACTATTTTATAAATACAACCAGTTCCTGCATTATGAATAATATCTGTTAATTAGTCTGTGCTTAAATTGAATTTGAAGGTAAGCTAGAACAAGTACAGAGTTTCTTATATAGTATCAGCTGGTCAAAAAGTAGGTAATATATATTTCACCTTTCTATGTATATTATTTTAGTACAGATTCTCTCAGGAAGCAAAGCTAGTGGCACTTATTTTTCACATGTTACAAGAAATTTATATCAAATAAATGGCTTAGACAGTGGCGGAAGTGGGTTTATCTGAGCCAAGGCATGTCCCAGGTTTGTGGGTCAGGTTTTTAGCTGGAGGCTTCTTCGTTCATGAGCTTTCTGGGTTGATAAAGCCAAGTCAACAGCAATAGTGCTGTGTGAAGAGGCAGAGGAATTCAAGATCAGTAGGAGAGACTTATGGCTGGAAAGGCAAACAAATCTGAAGTTGGCAGTGAAGATGGTAGCTGCCTATTACTCCCAGGATCGTCAGGAAATGTGGCAGACCATTAACTCAAATCCAAAGAACCAGCGGTCAAAGAGCCAAACCCAGCAAAAAAGCAAGGAAGCTTTTCAGTGCTCAATCATGTAAAAAGAAGGACACATGTCTGAGGAAATTTTCCTTCAATTGTATTAGGGCTGTGACCTGAATAAGGGCTAACTTTTCATCCTAAACTTATAACTGATTGGCTGCTCCCAGTACTTTCTCATATGAAGTTAGTCACAGGTTGTTTGTCCACGTCACAAGGGATTACTTGATCTTAACTGTCAAACCAAAAAGAATGCTGGCCCAACCGAATTGACACAAACCCTAACTATCACATCTATAAAACATGAAAGAAACACTGTGAAATGCACTAACACATCTTAAAGATAGTAAAAAACCATAATAATAATATTAAAACATAATACCATATAATAAAAATAACTACATCTGGTACTGTATTGAAGAGTATGTGTGTGAGCGATTAGTGCTAGAGACCTTGCAGCACACGAGAGATTTGCCCCGTTTGCTTTCTGACACTGTAACTCTTTAATGGAGTAGAAAGCCCCCCATTTATCCTGTGTGTAGCTACAAAATGCTATTTAAAAAAAATAATAAATATCATTAAACATTTTAAAAGAGATTGGAAAACAAAAGGCTTCGATAAGAAAAATGAGTATGCTTAATGATTCAAGGTTTTCTATCGATGTCTAGGATACCAGCGGAGCATTTGCAAGGTAATATTTTGATGACATTAATAACTTGGTGATGGAAATGCCACTAAGGCTGAAGATCGTGGGCTTGGTATTGGAAAGGATGAACCTGGTACAGAATTTGATTCCGCTGCTGTATGGAGAAAAGTTGATTAAAGGAGTCATTTGTTTGGAAGTAGGTATTAAGGGAGGTTTAGACAGAGCTTTTACTTTTACTTTACTTTCTCTTTTAGCCTTGTAGACGCTAAAGGCCTCATCATTGTACATGTTGGCAAATCTCCCTTAATAGGATTTTACTGCTCTATGTTGCCACTCCTGGTTCAGTGAGACTCTTTCATCAAACACGTTTAGTTTCAAGTCGTCTTTTTAAAACATTATGTCCTGTGGCTCTGATTCCACAGGCTCTTCATTGGGGAGTTCCGTGACACACCAGCTGAGTAACTCCGGACATCGTTCTCACTGACGTCTAGCTGCCGTTGATTATTGACATCTTCCACAGCTAGTGCTTGGATTACTCGATACATTCTCAAGGACAGAGAATCTTCAAATGTATTTTCTTGACCGTGAAATAATGCTAAGCAATAGGCACAGAATGATTCCAGAATCACTCTATAAGGTGGAAATTGTTATGTAAGTCTTTGCATTTGCCTTCTCAATAGTAGGAAGACACGCAAAGCACCCTTGGATTTAGTGAGTGACACACAATAAACTTTGAATTTGAAATATCTGGATGCTTTAACTACAAGTAATAATAACATTCTTCTGTTCTTTTTTCTCTGGTGAATTTTTTTTTCAGTCTCTGAAATATAGGTTATTTTTAGGCCACTTCTCCTCCCCCCAGATAAGCCTCTGTCTCATCCATATTAACTATTTTGTCTAACATTAAATATTTATTCCTTCTCCAATATATATTATTTTACTATTTCAGGAAAATCACTCTCAGAACTTACATAAGCATTTTCTGATTCATCTTGCACTTCTATAAGATTAAAATTTTCTCTAATTTTGAAAATTATTAACCAACCCCTGCTTGCAACAAATACTTCATCACAATCACCTTTACTTGCTGCACCTGCAGCTTTTAAATCATTGAAAAGGCTGTCAACCTTCTTTTGAACTAGTTTAAGATTAATAGGCATACTATGTTGATTTCAATAGCTTCCCATTTCAATAATTAAATCACTGTTTTGCTTAGAAATGAGTATAACTTTTATTAGGGTATAACCTTTCATATGCCCATTATTTTTAATTTATTCTTTAAAATCATTTTGCTAATTGACCCATCACTCTTCCAATAACTAATGGCATTTCACCTCATTCCAATTACTTTATTATTTCCACTTTATTTTAAATTACGGTTGTTTTCTTTTTCTTGGATGTATTATTTGTAATTGCATTGGATTTTTGCTTTCAAGGAATGATTAAATATGTAGTTAAGAGGGAAAACTAAGCCAAACACAAAGCCACATGCGCCGGACAGTGTTAATGACAACATGGTCTGACTTAAGGCATGGAAGGCATTCTTCCTTTTGGAAACATGCAACAACTGAACCCATGCAATATTTTCATGAATGCCACAAAGTAGTATTTGCATTCATTATTAAGAACCATAAAGACTTCACTTTTGACTCCCATAATCAGGTACAGTTTAAGAAAACACAAAGGTTCATTATGAGTCAGCATTAACTGCATGGCACTGACTTGGTTTTGTAGTTCACTAAACTTTTTAATTATACAGACTTTATAGAAGTTGTTTTTTAAGTACTAGTTGTCAGTACTTAAATTGAAAATGTTTAGTGTTATTTATTGGTACTTATCTGTTAACTTTATTTTCTAGTACTGTCTCCTTTTTGTTCCTTTCCAATCATGCTGGCCACATTGCATTTTATCAATTATCCTTTGGCATTGAAAAATAAGCTTTGCAATCAGTGGATATAAAGTTCATTCCTCCAATATCTACCTGAGTTGTTTTATTACCAACTTCAGTTATAGAAGAGCATTAAAAAAAATCACAACTAGAATTCTAGTTCATTCATGTATGGGTTTATGCCAAACAAAACACTTCTAAACATATTTTTACAGCCAATGAACGGCTCCTGCAAATTTTCTTAGTCATACATTTGTCTTAGTCTCACTAAAGTAGACTTTCTTGAGCCATGCATTAAAAGATTTAAGGTCAATACTCATATCAAATTGTTAATAAAAATCAAGAGAACATCTTCCCAAATTATCAAAGCTTTCCAACTAGTTTATGGCAATTCTGCCCCACTTAAAACGATGTGATTTTCGATGGATCACGCATTTTCAAGGAAGTCATAAAATGATTTTCAAAGATGAATCAAGAAAGAGAAAGCCACCAGCCTCAATGACAGAGCAAACTGTGGCCAATTCCAGGCACTGGCGGATGAGGACAATGCCATTATGATTGATGTGATAGCTACGGAAGCTGTAATTTCAGGTAAGTTCATCATTTTTAAATTTAAATGAATCTCAGGAAGCTTTCTACCTGATCTTTGCCAAAACTTTGTGCAAAAATCAGCTAACTCAAAGATCTAATCTTTCTTTAGTCTTTTAAGCAAAAGCAAAGTTAATGCAATAGAACACATAGTAACTAGTGACGAGCCTTTTATTTGCTAATACAAATCAAAGAGTAAGACCCAATCAAAGACTGGCTTCTACGGGGACCTTCTGCACCAGTTATGAAAAGCAGAGAAAGGCAGAGGCTTTCATGACTGTTCTGTACCTAAGGGGTAATCTTGGTAGTTTTTCACAAAGGACTCAGGGCAGTAGCAAGGGCTTATGACGGAGACGTTTCAATTGATTGAAAACTGCTTTGGGAAGAAAAAAAAAAAGATCAGAAACGTGTGCCCAGGGACTTTTTGTCATCATGACGATTCCCTACTCATTCTTTGAGGGTAGCCAGATATATCCTATAAGGATTTTGTTGGAAAACCTTACTCCATTCAAACGATAGCCCACTCTTGCTCCTTAAAACTTCTTTCTTGTTCTCTAAACTTAAAATATATATCTAAAACAAAAAAGATTTAAGTCTCATGAGGATGACAATACTCACTTTTTGGCAGTGTAAAAGAGAGTACAGAATTCTGTTAAAGAGCTGGTAAAGAGGTGCAACATTGCCTTTGGAAGTATACAGACAGGTGGAGAAAATTCCAGGAAACAGTAGTTTCACATTTTAATATTTTTGTTTAATAAGACTTTATATATTTGCAGCAATACTTTTTGACTTACCCAGGTGATTTGAAATAATGACCTCCGTATGAGACCTTTGCTTACTAAAGGTCTTTATTAAAATTACAATTCTTTTCCAACACTATTCTTGCATAATGGCATTGCCTTATATCATTGTACTTTATTGCAATTTTCCAAAATTTTATTTTTTACATATTAAAGGTTTTTGGTAGCAAGTATGTGTCATTTTTCTAGGAACATGTACTCCGTGTCATATTTTGGTAATTCTAAAGATATTTCAAACTTTTTCTCAATGCTATTCTCTACTTAGTACAATAAATAAAAACATAACTCTTATGTAAAGATGTGTTGGTAAAAAAAAACCACTTTTGCTGTGATGTACTTTATTGTTTTATTTAATATAAATAAATCTGGGAGCAAACCTTGTATTTCCAAGTTATATAATTTTTCCATAAATATATGTTTAATTACTATATCTTTTTCCCTTTAGGAGGGCAGAAATTTGGGTCAACACATATTCTAAACTACGACTGACACCTATGACACAGGTGCTTGATAAATATTTGCTCAGTGAATGAATAAATGAATAGATGAATGAATATCTAAAATAAAGATTACTTACATGGAAGTATGCTCTGTTATATTTTTTACTTTGACATGAACCTGGTTTTATGAGGAATGGGGCTTGTCAGAGGTAAAATCTTTAAACAATAAAACTTTTTAGCAGCATGTATTTTGTCTATGCAGTATTGCATATTGCAAATAAATCAGAAATTTATTAATTTGGGAGACACGATTTCCTGGAAAATGTCATTGAATCTATAATCTGTCTTATCTTGAATCAGAGTTGTATTACAATTGAACTATGACCCTGTGAGGAAAGAATATGATGACCCAATGAATACAATTTTTTATGTTAATTGGAGTCAACTTACAAGTGTAATTCTGAACTACACTCTGCTTCATCTGTATTCATAATTGTAACTTTAAATCATTAGGTTAAATTTCAAACTTGGTAAGATCTCTAATGTATGTAAGTATAATGTGACTACTGATTATGTTCATATTAAATAAATTATATATACTTTATTCAAATCTTTATAATCCTCTGTGGGGAGAATCAATAGCTTACATGACCAGTTGGCATACATGTTCTAGCTTTTCCCCCAATCTTTGAGTTTTTTCTCCTATCAGTCACTATGTTAGTCCAGTAGACTAGAGAAACTAGAAATTCGTAAATACGCCTATGTGTATAAGAGGTTTTTACACAAGCACAGTCAAATATTGAGAAAATATCACAGCCCAGTCCAGATCAAGTCCATAAGTCTGATATTTGCTCATATGTCTGATACCAATCTATAATATAAAGTCCTCTTCAGACTCATGAAACACATACAATGACACTGAATGCAGGAGGATCACAGGCCAGTGGGTGCAAAGTTAGTGGTGGTAGAAGCATCTCAGCGCTGGCAGGGTCTCCATGTGGCTCCTCCAGGTACCAAGGCTGCATCAGGGTAGGTCAATGTGGCTTCTCCTCAAGAAAATCTCCAAGGAAGTCAGCCTTGTCAGTAGAGAGTCTCCAAGGGAGTGAGCAGCGAAAGAAAGTGTCTTCCTCCAAAAAGGAAAATTCAGGAATTCCCAGAATTCTCGGGAGAAGCCATGCCCACACAGAGGCCTCATTGGTTATCATCTGATTGACAGACTAGACTCCACCCCTTCACTCTCAATCCTATCAAGTCCCAAATTGACACCCAGATTATGTAACTACCACAGACACCCTTCCCCACTTGAATGTTTTTTTTTCCTATTAGAAGACAAGTTTTAATTCTTTGAGAACATCATATCTGTTTTGTATACTTACACCTTCTCAAATCAAATGGGTTTTATCATGATTTCAATACCTTTGTATAATGCTTTCAATATTGTTTTATAAAATGCTTTCAAACTTCATATGTACCTCTCATGAGAATTTAAGAACAGAACTTCATTTTATGCTCTCTAACAAGAAACTTATATATCATTATAATTTACAAGCTGTGAGAAATTATAACTAGAAAGTCTCTCACTTCAAAAATAGAAAAATAGCAGTGTGTGAAGTATGTGAGTCATATCACCAATACTGATAAAAATATATAGTATGAAACCTCAGTAAGGTGTTCGTGAGATATTAAGAATGTTATAAAGTAACACATTGGCTTGTCTTGCACTTGATGTGATAAAGTAAATATAACATAGAAGTGTTGAGGTGTTAAAAATTTCTTTCACCTCTCAAATGCAATATTAGGTAGGTTCATACCACCTACCTTTCCAATTTCAGCTGAACGGTTAACCATTTGACTTCCCAGGTGCTTTTGATAAGCATCTAGACTACCCAGGTGCTTTTGATAAGCATCTAGAGATAGATAAACACTAACATTGAAAAATCTGCACAGTGAATAAGGAAGATCAAAGATGAATTATGTAGTGGAACCATGGTATTGTCAAAGAATATTAAATACTTGCATGCCATGGACTACCAGAAGAAGGAACAAATCTTATTCCAACAAATTGTTGGGGGATGTATGACCAGAATGTTCCTTAAAAGCAAGGATGGCAGTACTTACCTGGCAGGGGAGATACCATGATCACGAAGGTGGTTTTCCCAGGGCGAGTTTTACCCATTGCACTCCGGATATGCTGACCCCTGCAATTTCCCCAAATGTGAGAAACTCGACTGCATAATTTGTGGTAGTGGGGGACTGTGTTCACGTTCTCCCCTGATTAAAAGGGAAAAAAAAGAAACAAGGATGGTAAAACTTTGTGTCCTGTACTTTGAACATGTTATGAAGAGGAACCAGTTTCTGGGAAGGTAACACTTTTTTGGCAAAAAGAGAGAGTCGGTGAAACACGGGAAGACCCTCAAAGTAGATTGATGCAGTGGCTGTAAAATTGGGCTCCAGCCTAGCAAAGATAGTGCAGGACCTGCACATATGCTCTTCGATGGTACCCGGAGTTTCTGTGAATGAAAACTGACTAGAAAGCATTATATGACAATGTGACAGCATCTAAGTTACTGAGTCCTATGAACAATTGATTTCAATTCTAATTTTCATAGGAAGATTTACGAGTATTGATAGTTATATAAAATTTACTTCAATTAAATGCGATTTAGAAATATTTGCTGCTGCATCATCTATTTTCAAATATTGTGGTAGGTATTGATAAGGCACAGTGATTAAGAGGACAAGATTTCTAACATCACTAAACACAAAAATCCAATGGAAAGATTCACTCTGTGGTTTATCTCAACTTAATCATTTATGGAAAGGAATGAGAAAGTTCTTTTAGCATACAACTTTTCTAATTAATTTGCACATGTATTTAATTTATTACTGAAGAGGATTTGTCTTATTTGCAGAGATTTCTATTTAAAAAAAGGTTTAGTTCTGAGTGAAAGTTAAAATGGTGCAATAACTGTTGAATGCCTTAGAACGTCTCTATAGCTTACCTTTTCGTTGCCACAGGTTTGTTGCAGGTGCACTTTTTCACAGGGTTTGCGACCGCATTGAGAACACTGGAAGTATAATTTGTTAAATGAAGCCGTGCTGAGTGAGGGCATTGGTCCTGGGGTGCTGTTGAATGAAGACAGCATGGCAGCTGCCCTTTCCTTGCCATCCTAATAACAGGATCTCAACTCTCAGGAGGGGCATTGGGATGAATGACAAGCAGCCCTACAGAAATGCCTCAGTGACTACCTTTGACTCGAGAAATGTAGCCGATGAAGTAGAAACTGCTAGCATGACTGGTATTGTTATCCAGCAGGTGTTTTCTTGACTAAGTAGAGAAAATGTTTATTTAAAAATAATTTCTAAAAAATGTAAGTCATAAATTGAATAAGAAAGAAATATTTAAATGTTTCTAAAATTGTAATTTCAAAAGACAAACTATTTTAGAAAGATTAATACAATACTGACCTCAATGATATCAGAGATGAGGGTTAATTTGCAGATAATCTGCTCAAAGAAATAATAGATGGTAACTTCTCTTCACATCCTCTAGTAAAGTTGGAGCTCAAAATGTATCCTAGCTTAATCCTGTTTATTTAGCATAAAAATTCACTTCAAAATGGGATTATAATCACAATTGCAGAGGCCAGAATTTAAAAGACATCACAAAGTAGAGGACCATGACCACAAGGCTGTAGTAAATAATGAACTCTGTTATACAAACTATCTGTCATTTTAATAAAAACAAAGGGAAATTAAATATTACCAAATTGTGAAGTTTAATATATTTGAAAAGAAAAAAGATGAATTATTCAGAGTTTGCTGATTTTCTTTCATAGTGTTCATTCATTAAATGCCACTTTCTGATTCTATGAGATGTTTAAGGCAGGTAATGGGTCTGGATCTGCTTGGAAGTGATAGCTACTTTATGCGAACATGCTCCTTTGGAGAACAGGACACTTGACCAGACTTACCTTTCACTTGTTGGCCTGCAATGTAGAAAATGGGATGTGAGAGAAGTTACCAAATACAAAATGACCAGTGAAAACTAGGGGGAAAAATTAGGTGGAATAAATCAAAGTTTTGAATTAAAGGTATGAGAATGGCAAAAATATGAAGATTTTGTAATTCAGAGCTACACAATGGGCTAGAATTGATAGTGAGTTAGTTAATTGTGCCAGCTTGGCCGATAATCACATGTGGGGCTAATTGGAAGGCAGAGGGATAAATGGGTGGTGAGCCTAGCCTTTCTACTTCTCGGGTCTCTTGTTTTGTGATGGTTGCACCAGGTGCAGCTGCCTTAGCAGTTCCCTGCTTCAGCTTGCAAGATTGACTTCCTACAACACATCACCAAGGAGAAGCTACATGGACCTATTCTGATGCAGCCCTGGGTGCTGGAGGAGCCGTGTGGAGACCCCTGCTAGTGCTGAGATGCTTGTTCGTTCACTGACTCAGCTTTCCTCCTGCAGTCAGCATCATTGCCTCTGTTTTGTGAGGTGGAGGACTTTGTGGACTGGTGTTGTGTTAATGGGTTAATGTTGGACTTGTGGGCTTGGGCAGCATTGGGTTGGGATGTTTTCGTGATGCACATTTTCTTTACATAAAACTCTCTCTTATACATGAGTTGCTGTGGATTTGTTTCTCCAAAGTACCCAGACTAATACAGATAGGATGAGTAAGATAGGCCCTCAAAGAAAATTGAGATCATTTTACTTTTGTAAGCTTAGGTAAAAGGAAGAATGTCACTCATGCTGCAAGAGCTGAGATGAAAGAAGTAGACAAGATGGTGAGGTGGCTTTTATATTTCTTAACTACCTATTAATGGGACACTTCTATTTAGGTCTGTGTAAGAGGCAATTTAATATTTCCTAGAAAACTTCTGACGGGCAAAGATGGCAAATCCTTGTGTTTTCTCAATTAATATCTAGCAAAATAAGACAAAATTATTTTCACAGCGTTAAAAACAATTTTTCAATGAGTTAGTAAATGATCAATATTTTAATAGATAAATGCATTGGAAGAGGTGCGGTTACTCAGGCTTTTAGAGCAGAAAAGTTTCATCAAATGGCAACTGAAGGGAACCTAGATTTTATAAAAGGATGTGATATCTAAGTGTCAGAGGATTCAGGAGGTAGGATGAACAAGGCCTGATCATTTGATTTCAGAATAGGAGAGGACCAATTGGGCTTTCTAGAATCCTTCCAGAGACACAATGTGGTGTGTAAATTTAATGTTTCTTAACTGTGCTTTCTTTTTGGTGTCGACTTGGAAGAAAGTTAAAACTTTTCATAATCAATGTTGAGTGTTTACTTTCTTGCCATTAATGGTGGTGTCTTTTGAGTAAATTTCTTACTACTTTACCCACTTTTTCTTCTGCACTATGAATCAATATCGACATGACAGCACAATGGAGTTAATTGGATATCTATTATATTGTGTATTTGTGAAGGTTAATGAATGGATGCATGCAAACCCTTAAAACACTGGCTTTTTGGCATCATGCAGTTGACACCATTTCATAGCAATCCTAGGTAGAGCACAATGAAGCACTGCCCAATCCTGCCCCATTCTCATAACTAAAGTTATGTTATGTTTGGGTCCATTGTTATAGCCACTGTGCCAATCCATCTATTGATGGTCTTCCTGTTTTCCACTGACCCTCACGTTACCAAGCACGGCGTCCTTTTCCAGGAACCGGTCTCTCCTGAAGGGGACCTGGTTGCTAGTAGCTTATGTGTGGGACTGCTCTCCTCAAAGTCAGCAGCTGGAAATTATCAGCTGCCTCCAAGACAAAAAGACAAGGCTTTCTACTCCCCTAAAAGGTTACAGTCTCAGAAACCCCCAAGAGCAGTTCTCCCTGTGAAAAAATTAAGTCAACGGAAGTTAGTTCAGTTTGAGTATTTTGTTCTCTCCTGATGACATGTCAAATTGTAAATTCTCAACCAACATTCTCACTTCTAAGGAGGATTCTGGCAGTACTTTCTCTAAGATCAATGCTTTCTTCCTTCTTATAACTGAATGCTTTCAATATTTCCCCAAACACCATAATTCAAACAATTCAATTTTTCTTCTGTATCCTTATTCATTGTCCAGATTTCACATGTATATGAAAGTAGCACCTTATTCCTCAAAGTGACATCTTTGCTTTGAACATTTTTAAGAGGTCTGTGACAGAGTTCTGTGCAATGCAATGTGTTATTTGATGTCTTGACTATTGCTTCGAGGAGTATTGATTGTAGATGCAAGTCAAATAACTATTTGAAAACTTCAATCTTTTCTCCATTGATCATTATGCTGTCTCTTGGTCTACTACACAGTTTTTGTTTTCTTCACATTGAATTGCAATCTGTATTTAAAGCTATAATCGTCACTAACCTCAAACTATCGAGTCGACACCAATTCATAGTGACACTTTAGGAAACTACCCCTTTGGAGGTGCTGTAGATCCTTATGGAAGCAGACAGGTTCAACTTTCTCCAACAAAATGACTGTTGTGTTTTACCTTGCAAATGGTAGCTCAATGTTAGCCCACTAAGACACCAGGGCTCTTTATTTGGTCCACAAAATCCTTCAATTTGCAACTTAAAGCTTTGTGTTTTTCTTCAGCTCTTTCAACCTGAGAAAGAGCATTTTCTTTCATTTCAATATTCTTAACTCCCAATCTTTGAACATTTTATTATAATGCTTTACAATTTTCTGTACGTGCATTTTAACTTGATCATTTATCCCCTTTGTTTTACTTATGTTACATTCAAAGCAAGTTTCAGAGTCTCACCTGGCATCTACTTAGGTCTTTTGTTTCTTTACTTTATTCTTATTGGCCTTTGCTTTTCTTCTTCTTTTTTCATTAAATCATTTTATTGTGGGCTCGTACAATTCTTATCACAATCCATACATACATCCATTGTGTCAAGCACATTTGTACATTTGTTGCCCTAATCATTCTCAAAACATTTGCCTTCTACTTGAGCCCTTGGTATCAGCTCCTCATTTTTGCCCCTGGCCCTTGCTTTCTTTATGCATGGCATATTTGTTGGGATCCCACAACTTCTCTGGTATTTCATGTGTCAAATCTGTTTTTGAGATTGACAGAATTCAGGTGAGATACAATCAACATTAGGTTTTGGCTTTGTGAACTTGTTTTAATTTTCTTCAACCTTATTTTAAATTTAAGCTTTACACTGAATCTGCATCTAAGCATTTGGTGGACTTTTCTACAACCTCTTCCTGGTCTCATGTTGGCAGATGATGCCGAGCTTCTCTGTTATCTTTTCTCACAGATCTAGTCCATCTGACTCCATCTGTTGAGGTCCACATGTATCGACACCTTTTAGCTTGCTGAAAAGGTATTTTCTACAAGTAAGTTGTTGACCTTGCAAAATTATCTTATATGATGTCCAGCTTTTTGCCAACTACAATTTTCCTACTGCTGATCCTTCCTCTTTGCATTCAAAAGTGACTAATGAAAATGTTTTTAACAAATGCTATTAAAAATAATAGGCTATTAAGTCATACTCATATAAATTCAGAAGAAATTAAAGTATTATTTATAATATCTAGATTAAAATCTTGTTATTGAGAAAGGTGACTTTTACTCTGGCTGCTCCATTGAGTTTTCAGTGGCTGCTTTTTTCCCAAAGTGAGATTTCCAGGCCTGTGATAATTCTGGATGAATTCAATCTTTCAACGTCTCAATTAGCAGCCTCCACAGAAATAGAGCAGGAAATCTAGCAAGTTTATGAGAAGAGACAGATTTTTCTAGAAAAAGCGCTGCTTCCAAGTGAGAGGTGACAGATTGATCAAATAGATTTTTCTCTATGATGTTCCTGAAAACAATATGCAAATGAACTTGATTTAAACATTTTTTTAAGAACATGAAATTGACCCAAATGGGGGGTGAGTATTTAACAAATACTTCAGAAGAGGAAGAAGATTTGAGTGGTGAAAATGAATCTGGAATTTTAATATGAAATCATTTTAAGGAATTTTGTACTTAAAAAACAAAGAATTCATAAGCAATCACTTGAGACCCAGTACATTTATATGCAGATAGTAGTTTCTCTAAAAATAAAAGGAAGTAAGAGTTGAGTAGGATGATGTAGTACCAACCTATTTGTAGAAATGTGAACAATGCTTGATTAAAACAAATAACTAGGGCCCAATGTCAAGTACTCCTTGCTATTGGACGGCTGGGTCGAGGGGCAGCACATGGGAGAGACTGGAAGCAGAGGGATATGAAACAGGAAAAGAAACAAACACTAGCACAGAAGGCACCTTTTCGATCATGAATCCAAGAACAGAACTGCTAATGTTACAGGAATCACTTTAGCCTGAAACACAAAACAACAAACCAGTCAAAACAATGACTTTACAGCTAATTAAAACAAAACTTCTTATTTTCTTTAAGTATGCTTAAAAACTCTAATTAGAAACTGTAAGTTGTTAACATCTGTTAGATGTCCTGACAAATGTATCAAGAATAGAAGTACTTTAACTTCTCTTCTTACAATTTTTATGGATTCAAGTACAATAATTCACATGTTCCCTGAATTTCCTCCTATGAAACAAGTCCGCACATAGTTATCTTTAAAAATTTGTTCTCAATTTTCTTTAACATCTCCTCTTTCTACTGTGAGAACTATTTTAAATGAAAACTTATATTTTCAGATAGTTAATAACAATTTTTAATATTCATTATTGAAATCTGACTCATTTCAATACAGATGTAGTTCTCATGCATGTTTATGTAAATAAATGTAGTCAAAAATTGTTCAAAGTATAAGAGAAATCTACCCAAAACAATTCATTTTATTTATTTTTCTTTTAAAAAGTATTTAATCTTAAATTTTATACATAATAAAATACTCATAAGCTTAATAATAACCCATTTCTTCCTGAAATGTAAGGTTGTTTATGTATTTTTCTTAAATGGTATTTTTTTAATTTTATTTTCCCAGAAAGTTTAAAACATGTTTGTTGGAAAATAGCCATGTCAATTGCTCATTTGCTATCATATATAACTAAATAAGTCTATGATCTATGAATAGATCATATTTGTCTAATAGATCAGTTTTCTATAAGACTTATCTACAGAAAATTAAAAGCAACAAAATATGTAGTTAAATTTTTGGAGAATTGTTTTTTTAATTCATAGGATAAATTATTACTTTTGTATCCACAAAGGAGATTCAGAAAGCTCATGATAAAGTGGAATTGAAAAATAATGGTATTTTTCATGAACTTTTGTGAACTCTCTAATAAAATCTCATGAATTTGAGTGCTAAATTTGAGTAGCTCATAGGTTACACTATAAAATAACCTCATTCTTCCCCAAAATTGGTGTCATGCTGGCTTCATTAAAAATTGGTGACATTTGTTTACAGTTACTAATGCCACTTAAAATTCACCATTGAATATTGGATTTAAAATGTTCAAACTGTGTGAGTTCTCGTAGACTAGGGAATTACTAGAAATCGGAGGATAGCCCAGACCATGCCACCATGCCGTGTTTCTTTGTTATCCCAGGACCATGCAGTGTTTCTTCTTATTTCTGTAGCTTACTATGGGTTGGAACTGCCTTGATGGCACCTAGTAGCAATGGTAGACTTAATGTTTTAAATGTTTTGCTTTGAAAATATTTATATACTTAATTAAAAAGTGTTTTATAAGTTAAAAATAAATGTGCATAAACAGCATGAAAATCAAGTCTGTTCACCCCCAACCACATAACAGGGAAAGAAGATCCAAGTCCACACCCGTTTAAGGTTGATTTCTGAAAGACAAAGATCAGAAATGCCTACAATCTCTCACCATTTTTACCTGTTCTGGCAACTCTCCCTTCCAGGAAATCTACTACTCTGCTGAGTGTCATTATCCACTACCATAGCCACACAGAACCCACAGACAGTACTCAGGATGATACATGTATTAAGGGATTTAACAGGTCATCACCAAGAAAGATAAAAGAACATTATAAGAATATAGTCCTTTACCGATCACAACGATCAATCAATAACTCCCTCCCAGGTGGATGGACAACGATCAATCAATAACTCCCTCCCAGGTGGATGGACAACGATCAATCAATAACTCCCTCCCAGGTGGATGGACAACAGAAAAGTAGGTGAAAGGAGACATCGGCCAGTGTAAGACATGAAAAAGCAATGATAATTTATAAATTATCAAGGTTTCATGAGGGAGGGAGGATGGAGGAGAGGGGGGGGAATGAGAAGCTGATACCAAGGGCTCAAGTAGAAAGAAAATGTTTTGAAAATAATGATGGCAGCAAATGTACAAATGTGCTTGATACAGTGGATAGATGGATGGATTGTGATGTTTTGCACAAACCTCCAATAAAATGATAAAAAAAGAAGAAGAAGAATACAGTCCTTTAATCTGCAGCAGTGCCTTTCCCCAACTATGCCAATAGGCATATATCTTTCTGGTCTTTATCTTCATAATTATATGGCTCTGTCCTATGTGGAACAGTATTACAAAGCTCCATTAGCACTGATAAATGCCCAAAGGGTCCCCTATTCTGCAACCCAGCCTCCTGCATTAAGGCACTTGACTTTACTTATTGTACAGGCCAGAAGAGCTACCTCTCTGTTTCTTGGTATAAGAGCAACTCTTCTGCTATGTCTCATGGTCTTCATCCAGTATCCTCTGGTGCATCTGTTGCCTCGGATGTCTGAACTTTGGGCTGTTATCTCACAAGTGACCCTGGTTACTCTTCTTCCTTGATTGTCATGGTACTCTTGTTTCCTACTTCAGAGATGGCTCACTTTTATACCCAGAAGAATGGCAAAATTGACCAGTCCCTGAGTTAAAGTCTTCTGAATCTTATTTGAATTAAAATCATTGCCTTTGAATTGTGATGCTGGCAAAGGACAAACATGTCCTTCTGGGGAGAAGTATGGCCAGAGCGCTCCTAAGAGGCAGGGTTGGAGAGTCATCCTCTTACATAGATTTGGACACGTGTTGGGCAGACCAGCCCCCAGAGAAGAACATCATGCTTGGAAAAGTGGAGGTGCAATGAAAAAGAGAAAGGACTTCAATGAGATGGATTGACACAATCGGTATAAAAAAGGGCTCACGTATAGGAACCATTGTGAGGAAGGTTCAAGGCCGGGCAGTGTTCTGTTCTGTTGTGCTTGGTGTGGCTGGGCACCTAAAGAGAACAACAACAGCATCTTGTTTGCATGCTTTGACTCAGTCATGGGTGGGAGGTGTAAAGACTAGGGACTGAAGAGGCATACCAAGCAATGTCACTTCACCAAAGGAT
The DNA here is from genome assembly GCF_000313985.2 of Echinops telfairi. Classification (NCBI taxonomy): domain Eukaryota; kingdom Metazoa; phylum Chordata; class Mammalia; order Afrosoricida; family Tenrecidae; genus Echinops; species Echinops telfairi. Next base: position 32,755,310 of record NW_022111324.1, on the reverse strand, counting down.
TTGAAAAAGACAAGTGAGTGAAAGAAATTGTGAAAATTAAGAAGGATTATGTGCTTCTCTTGATTTTCAGGTACTTACCTTGTATATTTTCGTTTTATTCTAAATAAATAGAAATATGCAAGTATCAATTATGTCTTAAGGCTATGATTTCTACAAGAAAGAAAAAGCTGATCTTCCATGGTATTTCCAAAGTCAAAGACATGGACATGGCAATTTATCACAATATTGACTGTGAATACTGACAAAGTAATTTTATTCAACAATTTTTATCATACTGTTTTTAAAATGCTTATTCATTTAAAAATACTTTTTTATTTGTTTCCAGTGCAGATCAAAAAAGATGTTTAATGCATAATCTCCTTCATTTAGCATAAAACAACTGCAACAACAAATAAGTATGTTGATAAGGAAATTTATGTCGTTTCCTAGTCTACTCATTCACTCAGAGGTGTTCAGTGTATACGGTATCAGGCCTTACCTTCTGAGCACCAAGGTTAGCAGTAGCTAAGGTTTACACTTGTAGTCCTAAATCCATTTTAAATCTCCAATGTGGACTCCAGCTGGAAGTCTCCATTTCCTAGATGATTCTTTTTGTCTTTGTCTACTTTATGACTTACTAAAGGCTTCATCTCTATAATATATATTTGAATTTGGAGTCTTACTTCCCGTGAGACTGTTTTAACTCTTACCTTTTAATGAAAAGCTGAGCGGGTTAACTACTATCACCAGGACTGATACAAACTGACAGACATATTATAAACTTGATTTATGCTTTCAACTCTGATGTGTAAAGAATTTGGAAATCGTCATCCTTTCTCTAATAAGAAGAAATGTACTGAACAAACTGAAAACCAACGAGTCCTCTTGAACCCATCAGAGAATTAAAGCCAAGGGACATTTTCACTTTGGACCTGAGAGACGACAGGTGTACTCGAGTCAGAGCAGAGATCTGCTTAATTGGAGCAGGAGCTGCTAGAGTTATAAACTACAATGAACACTTAAGTTAAAAGTGATTGAAACTTGAAGTCAAACTAATTTTGAAGATTATCTGAAAGCTGAGTGTGGATAACGTGACAGTGAGACACTTCAGGGAGATGTAGTGTTAAAATCTGTGGGTTGTGACCCCTTTGGGGGTCGAGTGACCCATTCACAGGGTTTTCCCAAACCATAACAGTACCAATACTACAGTTATGAAGTAGCAGTGAAAATTTATGGTTAGGAAGGACCACAACATGAGGAACTGTACTAAAGGGTCATGGCATTAAGAAGGTTAAGAACCACTGCTCTAAAATGTAAAGGAATCTCCTTTGAGAATCACAGATGCTTATTATAATAACAAGCCAAGAAAGATATCCTTATAATCTGCAAAGTGATGGAATTATTTCCAACCTCAAGGCTATGTATCTTTATAGTAGCAGATAACTCTCCTGGAGCGATGGGTGGATTAGAACTACAAATTATGCAGCTAGTGATTCAATGCTTACAGCACCACCAGAGCACCTATAGTCTGGCAGAAGGAAAGTCTTAATTGCGAAATAAAGCCAACGTATTCTTCATATCAAAAGCCTGGAGATAACTCTGAATCCAAAGATAAACATTATATAAAGAGTCGCTTTCTACCAGAGGAAAATACTTTTTTTTTTTTTACTCCAACCCCATTTATTAGTCCTGTGTCATCTGTGAAGAAGAAGAAGAAGAAGAAGAAGGTACAAAATAACAACTGAGAAACACATTTCTTATCATAATACTTTTGAATAATTTTAAGATTCATTAATGACTCTTGCTTTCAGTACTTAACTATACTAGTATTTGCCCAAGGATTAGAATTATTTTCTTCCATTATTTTTACATTTTTGTTCATTCAAATTTCTACTATAAAGAAATATATCCTTCCCTCCAAATTATGATTTTTGTGATTAATTACATCTTATGGGTATAGGATAATGAGTATTTAAAATTCTAGTCAAGACTTAGAAACTAATTCTTTCTTTTTTGCATCACTGCATTTCCTACTGGTTACTGTCAGAAAAGATGAGGTTTTGAGCAGAAAAGTTAATGGTGCATTCACAGTAAACTGGGATGCCTACATAAAATTAGTAAAAAATTGGTTAAATTTTAGAAATATGGGGCAGTTTTACGTGAACTGATTCTACATGTATCATAGCAGTTGCTATTTTTATTCTCTTATATGATAATTATTTATTTATGGCCAACTATGAGTTCAGTATTGTGCCAATCTCTGGGGGAACAAAGCTGAATATAAACATATAAATTCAGATTGGAGAAGATTTCAACCTATTGAAAAAAATGGTTATGTATGCCGGAAACATAAAAACAAAAATAAACATGAAATTGCAGCATAACATATCTACGATTAGCACATAATCTTTCTAACTACAAAGAGGAAATATATGATGTTTCTAAGACAGGGTGGTAATCCAATCAGTGACATGAAAGGCATCTTCCCTGAAGTAATAACTATAAAAACCCAAAACTGTGTGGAGTCTTAATTAGATGAAATCATTAAACTAGGCATTAATAAGACTCACAAGCCACAGGAACAGACTACAGTTTTCAGTAGCACGGATCACATGTTTTTTTATGTGTGTTATTATTGTATGATTTTATAGAAATAGAAGTAATATAATTAAAATTCAGAGAAATGCATTAATTGACTGTATTAATTAAGAAAGAGGTGTCTTTACTTAAAAGACTTAGCATTAAAATCACATAATAAACGAATATCTAAAGAAATTTTATAAGTTGGTAAATTCCTAATAGAAATACAAAGAACATTGGTCTGACAATAATGACATTAGAAAGATAAACAAATCTACTCTTATTTTATCTATTTGCATAATGGTAATATATGCAAAATACCAATACAGTAATATGATACAAAGATAAAAATGATATGTATTAGCAAGCTGGAGTTTACACTATTATTATTATTAACAGCTGATAACAAAATGGTCAACTAGTGTGCTCACCTCCAGAAATTGCTGCTTCTCAATGAAGCTAAAAAAGTAAAATTAAATAATAAGAATATACAGAAAGATAATGAGACTTAAAATCCTACTTTACTGTCAACAGCTTTTGTATAGCTAAAATAAAACCAGTAATATAATTTGATGGAAACAATAATGAAAATAAGAAAAAACTAAATAAAGTATAAGCTCTTCAGATTATAAGATAAAGTGGCTGTTTATGTACATGTTAAATATAAAACAAAAATTTAAGAGGATAATCATAATATTATATGGAAAAACTCTTTAAAGGATGTCATTAATGTACAGAAAATAGAGAAAATTATTTTTTAAAAAAAGATATATAAGCTTGAGACATGAAAAAACTTTCTAGATTATAACAATGATAATAAATGATAAAAAAAGTACCTGAGAGACTTCAAAATAAATAAAACAAAAGGAAACTTGCCTTGAAAAATCATAAAATGTTATAAAATGACATTGCATAAACAATTGGACATCTCAATATGTCAGAGAAAACCTCTTGGAAAAGCAATGTAAAACACATAAAATATTTCTTAAGAACTGTTCACATTACAAATTATCGAACACAATTGGAGATTTTTCTTAAAAAATTATTTTTTAAGAAAAATGAAAATTATTCATACACATAAACGTTGGCTCCACCCCTTCCTCCCATTACCACTGTACAAGCATGAAACAAGTCAAGAATATGTAAGAGTTCGTCAAGTGAGTAAAGTGCATGGAACAACAGAGACTGCTGGGGTGTTTTTATTGCCCAAAACTGGTACCCTGAGATGACTGTGTGAGCAGGTGCATCGTCATGGTGGCAAAATAAGTATCCCATCTGCCAATAATCAGGCCTTTTTTGTCGCACACATTAGATAATCTTTTCATAACCTCTAAATAGAAAGTGTGATCAATAATCTGACCTGGTGGAATGAACTCCAAATGTACTATCCCCCTCACAGCAAAAACAAATAAGCATCATCCTGAGCAGTATTTCACGTGATGAGCTTTTTTGTGTGAGGTAATGGTGGCATCTTCTATGGGCTTGATTGATGTTTGCTTTCAGTATGATAAGAAAAGCACCATGTCTTATCATCAATAATGACCTTGGGGAAAAAGGCTAGGTCACTTTGGAGCTGTTTGTTCAAAGCATGACATGTGTTCGGTGCACGCTCTCTTTTACTGGTCAATCAGATCCTGAGGCATCAATTTTGTAGCAAGCCTCATTCCAAAACTTCCCGTCAAAATTCACTGAAGCGAGCTCTAATAAACTCCAGATAACTCCCCCATCACTTCAATGGTCCATCATTAGTCTTCAAGCACAAGTGAACAATTTTTTATATATTTTTCTCCAGTCAAGAAGTTGACAGACATCCAGAATGAGGTTTGTCATCAGTCAATGTTTCACCTCTTTGAAGAGATAAAAACTTGTACACTTGCATTTTTCCCAGAGCACTAATCTTATAAGTTGAGTTCAACATCACAACAGTTTCAATAACATTTTTCCCAATCAGGAACCAAAATTCCACAGCTGCATGCGGTTCTCTTCAATGGACCTCCCAAAAACACGAGGTTCAAGTAAAACTTCTTTCAGGAAATAATTCATTGTGATGGGAGAGAAAACCTTTCCAGGTGATGCCACTGAGTGCACTATCTCAGAGTGAGCTGCTGGATGCTCCACTAGCAGGGAAAAATGCATGCTACAAAAGCTCTGCCTAGCTTAGCTTTTTTTCAGTTTTTTAGGGAGGGTGCCCACTTGTATATTAAACAAATCAAGACCTTATTTTCAGTTTTGCCTATCAAACAACAAATTTGTTAAGAATGTACCACAAATGTAAAAGATAAACTTAATGCTGTAGGAAATTTTGAAAATCAAAATACACTACATTTTCATATAAAAGTACACAAGAAGGAAATCTACAAAAAGAAGGAATGCTAATGGCTAGTCGCATATGACCCACCCACAAATTACTATTGACCAAAACATGTGGTGGCATACTTGGAATGACTTTCTTTGGTCAATATAATATAAACCCACTTTCAAGCAGTTTATTCCAACTCTTAACAACTCTATACAATACACACTAAATTGGGATTTCTCTTTGTCAAATGAATAAGATGTTTTGGAAATTAGTAGCTGGTGTACATTAGGGCATAATAAATATGTAGGTTTTTTCAGCCCAATGATAGTAAAGTAAACCCCCACAAACAGCCTGGATGCAACTTTTCAGAAATTATCAATATTTCTTATACTGTGCAAGTTCTTGATAAATACATTATATGTATTCAAAGAAAAAATAATTTAAATTTAAGACAATTAGTTGCATAAAATAATGCTTTTCTAAGTTTTTAAATAGAAAATTGCAAGAAATAATAAAAATATCTACTATTGCAGGTATATATTTTCAAATCAAATTTTAATGTATATAAATGAACTAATGTTAAATAAAACAATGGTTTGAAAGAAATAATGTTTCATATGCTTAATAATCTATCATATAAGTTAGTAATAGAATATATTCACATGCATACATATATGTAACAACTCCAACTCCAAGTGATCCAGTATGGTACAGTAAATATGCTCCATAGGGTTTCTGAGATTGTTAACCTTTAGAAGAGCTAGCTGTAACAACTCTCCCCCACGAATTAGGACGTAGGTTAGATCCACCCTATTTAAAGTTTGCAGCCTGGTGCTACCTCACTCTACCACTATGAGCCAATTTGATGGCAATGATTTTTGTTTGGTTTGGTATAAATAACAAACATTGATATAAAGATATTTATATTTAACTCTATCCATATTTATATCATGAAAACACTCCCTGTAGAGTGTTAAACAATTAACCGAGGGGCTGAAAGTTCAAATATCCCCACCACACTTGAAAAGAAATATCAGCCATTGTCAACTTTTGTAGCAGAGTTCAATCTGTACAGCCGTAGTGGCACCGTGAATTGGAAAAGGCTTAAAGCCATTACTTTTCTTTTTTTAAATACTGAATGATTGATGTATTGCACAATCTTATTAATAAAAGTTAGTCTTTAATAGTTAATGTATGGTTGGTAAATTATGATCTATGTATTTTTTTTCATTTTCTAAATTTCCTAAAATTAATTTTTCTAATTTTTGTACATTGAATTTAAAACATTTCATTACCTAAAAATAAAAATAGATCCTTTTATTAATTCGATTTGTCTTTTTTCTTTGATTGTAGTCGTATTGGGGGGGAGAAAAGACAGCTAGAAAGACAAAGTTCAAACCTTTATCTTCTTTATTCCCTATAATCTTCAAATACTTTGACTTGGTTCCCAGGTGTTCGCTAAAGCCGTCTGAACAGGAAAGGACGACAGTAGGTCAGATCCTTGTTCCAACTGCAGTCAGACTTCCTCGGTGAACTGCCAGCATCCTTTGATTTCGTCTCCTTCAAAAAAAAGAGAAATGTATTTAGATCAGTTTTAAATTTTTAAAAAGGCCCTTCTTTGTTTTTCACAGTTTAAAAATGTACATAAATAAAGCTTGGTTTCCAAGATGCTTCATCATAATGCCTTTCAGAAAAAAAGACTAATGTTTATTAAATGGTCAGGATATATACTATTTCCCTTAAAAACACACAACTTTTAATATACTATTTGATCTAGAACACCTTGACTAGAGTTTTTTAAATAAAAGAGTTGTATTTAAAAGGAATGTTATTTAACCAACAAAAACACACCAAAACTTTAATGAATTTTACACATGATTTTGTATATCAATTATCTCATTATGAAGAAAGAAGAAAACCCCCCTGCGATTGCATCAATTTTTGGAAAAAATATTAAAATTTGGTGTTGCTGTTTTTTCTCTGGAAATTAGAATATAGAAGAAATACCATATACATTCAATGTGATAATTAAAGGTGTTATATGTTCAATGCTTAAAATAGTGCCCAATACACACACATACACTAATATACACAGATATATATGAGCTAATATTATCATCTATTAGTGTGGCAGTTACATAATCTGGTGTCAATTTGGCACTTGAGAGGATTTTGAGTGAATGGGTAGTCTAGTCTCACAAACAGGTCATAGCTGATAAGTCCTCTGTATGGATATGGCCTTCTCCTGAGAATTTTGGGAACTCCCATATTTCCTCCTTGGAAGCAGAAGGCACACACTCTCTCGACTCACTCCCTAGGAGAAGTTCTACTGAGAAGACAAATGGCGCTATGCCCTGGGAGCTGGAGAAGTCACATGGACCTACCCTGATGTAACCAGACCTCTGGAGCTGGAAAAGTCAAGTAGAGACCCCTGCCAGTGCTGAGATGTCTACAACGCCACCGGATCCACATGACTTCCAACCTACTGGCCTGTGGTTCTCCTGTATTTGTCATCATTGCATGTATTTTGGAGTCTGAAGATGACTTTATAGATTGGTATCAGACATACAGGCTAATCAATGGACTTAAGGACTTGGGAAATTTTCTCAATATTCAATCACTTTTATATAAACCTCTTTCTTGTATACATATGATTGTCTATGAATTTGTTTCTCTAGTCTACCAAGACTAGCACAATTACTATCTAGCCTGATATCTTCAGCAAATAAATTTCAAAATGCATATGTATTCCTAAGCCCTGGTGACATAGTGGTTAAACATATGGCTGTTAACCTCAAGGTCAGCAGTAAAGGATTATAGTCTTGGAAACTCATAGAGGCTTGCCCTGCCCTATAGAGTCACACTATGAATTGGCCTCCATTCAATGACAATGAGGGTTTTGTTTGTTTTGTTTTTATCCATGGGAGATATTCCAGAGTAGTGACTATTTTGGGGATCTTAAAAATTTTGTACAAACTACAGATTAATTGGTCACTCAAGAATTACTACAGATAGACTTGGTTAAGCATTGAGAGGCAACTTGAAAGATTCGGTCCTTTTGCCATCCTAGAGAACGATGAGGCGGTCTGATTTTTGAGGCTTATAGCCTCAGAAAATCTGGGGAACAGTAATACTTTACTCTGCAGAGCCTCTTTATGTCCAGCTACTGACAGTGGCTTTTAGGATTTATTAACCTCTACTAGTTCAGAATAAAAGAGAATTAGAAACTCAACCTGTCAGGGGAAAAAAGTAGTTCACAGAATTAACATTCTACATGAACTATGAGCCACTGTTCCATCTTCCTTGAGATCAGAAAAGCTAGATGGATACTGATCAGGACACAATAAATGAATACTGGGAAAATTGTACAAAAATGTAGAACTAAACTTCGTCAGAAGTAGAGATGTACTGCATCAGTTTAAACTATCAGACTCCTAGAAACGATCGACCTGAGATACTCATTGGATCATAAACTGAAATTATCTCTTGTAGTCATTCACCTTTTGCAATCACAAAATAACAGATTGGGCGAGAGGAGGGGCAAAATGGTGACCAGGGAGGGTGCTGTTTATCTCCACACATGAGGGAGAGAGGGGCCAGACTTCAACCTGGCATGTCAAGACATGAATGCAACATACAGGCATGAAGCCGGGACCAATAGAGAGGTCTGCAGGGCCGATCCCCCAATGCCAACTATGTGGGAACCCCCTACCCCCCTCTCCAGAGGACAACACTGAAGCTGCAGCTTAGGAAGTAGGGCACATTTGATCAGGAACAAATGAAAAGGCAAGGAGAGAGTGGAACCTACCTTGGCCCACCAAGCCCTGAGGACATTATTCTGGTTCAGAGCAGCCAATGCACAGAGAGTATCACAGGACCGGCCTATCAGGAGACAAATGACATCCCTCACTGACGCATAGCTTTAAGGAGAACAGCACTGGGGAAACATTGTGGGAGAGGTGCCCGATCCGCCCCCACCACAGCGGGGTGAACAGTAAGGGTGTACAGTGGAGCAGCAAGGGGAGCAAACAACAAAGTACCTGAGGAATGCCAAAGGTGGACTTGGGGGCCAGGGTATGGCACCCCAGCAGACTTGACTGAAAAGCACTCATAAAGGTCAACAGACAGATCTGGAACTATTTGAGGGTTTTCATGTTGAGGGTTTTCAGGTTCTTTTTTTTTTTTTTGTCTTGTTGTATTAGTTTTTGACTTATTTTTTGTCTTCCTTTTTTATGTTTTGTTTTGCTTTGTTTTTTGGACATATTATTGATTGTCTATGCATGTCTGTCTGAACAAGATAGGCAGGATGAACAACGACGGAGGGAACAGTGGGACCAGGCACTGACAGTCCCCGGGGGCACATGTGATAAGGGGAGGTGGGGGAAAAGGAGGGGGTACCAACAAACCCAGGGACAAGGAAAGAAAAAGTGATCTAAAATTGATAGTGAGGAGGGCATAGGATGCTTGGGAGGGGTGGAGGAAGAGGCTCAATCAAACGCAATGTAGCCAAGAGGAATTACCAAAACCGGAAAGAAGGCCGACCATGATAGTGGGACAGGAGGAAAGTAAAAGGAAACAGAAGAAAGAACTGGGAGGCAAAGGGCATTTATAGACGTCTAAATACAGGCATGTATAGATGGAAATACATTTACATATAATGACGGGAATAGATCTATGTACATATATGTATGTATAAATTATTGTGGCAGCAGTGGGCGTTGGGCCTGCACTCAAGTACTTCCTCAATGCAAGAACTTGTTCCACTAAACATGGCACTCTGTAATGTTCACCATCCCTGACACATCACTGAAGACAAACGTGTGCACAAGCAAATGTGGTGAAGAAAGCTAATGGTACCCAGCTATAAAAAATAAAGTGCCTGGGTGTCTTAAAGGCTTGAAGATAAACAAGCGGCCATCTAGCTGAGAAGCAACAAAGCCCACATGGAAGAAACACACCAGCCTGTGTGATCATGAGGTGTCAATGGGATCAGGTATCAAACAAAAAACAAAAAAATCTTATCAATGGGAATGCGTCAGAGGGCAGAGTGGAGACCCAAAGCCCATGAGTAGTCAATTGGACTTCCCCTGTCAGAAGGGCTATAAGGAAGATTATAACCAGTCAGGGTGCAGTATAGCACTGACAAAACACACAACCTTCCTCTAGTTCTTTAATGCTTCCTCCCCACACACCCAGCATGACCACACTTCTATCTTACAAATCTGGCTAGACCAGAACATGTTTACTAGTACAGGTAAGAGCTCACAACACAGGGAATCCAGAACAGATAATCCCCTCAGGACCAATAAGGGGAGCAGAGATACTGGGAGGATAAGGGGAGTAAAGGGGAACCAATCACAATAATTGACATATGGCCCCCCTCTCATGGGCACAGACAGCAGAAAAGTGGGTGAAATGAGACAGCAGGCAGTGTAAGACATGAGGAGCTGATGCCAGGGACTCAAGTAGAAAGAAAATGTGTTTTTGTTTTGTTTTGTTTTTTAAAATCATTTTATTAGGGACTCATACAACTCAACACAAATGATGACAACATATGTACAGATGTGTGTGACAAATGGGTGGATATGTATTGTGATAAGAGCTGTAAAAGGCCCAATAATATGATTAAATAAAAAAAGAAGAAACAGCTGAAGAATCTTCTAATAATTTGAACTTGGGCTGCATGGAGTGTGAATCTAGGAATGCAACTCATAAAGATCAGTGGTGTTGGCTATTATGTATCAGAAAATCATATGGCTTACTATGCTAGGAATGCCACAGTCAACAGGAATGTGTGGCATTCATTATCAGAAAGGACATTTCATGATCTATTCTGGAGTATGATGTGATAGAAATCTACCCATCTGCCTTCAAGGAAATGCAATCTGAAAATTTCACTGAAATGTATGCACATAACACAAAAGCTAATGATGAAAATTTGAAGAATTCTACCAAAGTTTTCATCTGAAGTTTGTCCAAAAAGCAATAAAAAAATCATTGATAATGATTGGCTATTGGAATGGAAAAGTTGGAAACAACATTCATTAGTTGGAAAATATGGTCTTGCTGATAGAAACAAACCTAGGGATCATATGATGAAATTATGCAAGACCAATGACATTCATAGAAAATATATATTTTCTTTTGTTTGAAATTAACTTGTTTACCATTAAAGATTGCAAATCCATGTCAGTTTTAAGTTCTTTTTTTTTGAAAAAAACTTTAGCCTCTCAGACCACTAGTTAGATTTGAGAGATAACAAATCTAGCAGAAATTTTGGTGTGTTTTTTTTGTTTTTAAGGAAACTATATATATAGATATTTACAGAAATGAAATCAATATCAATATACTCTTAATCCCTCCATATATGTGGTTCTTTCTTTTTTTTCTCTTCTGCATCTTTCTTCTCTCCTTCCTCAATATCTTATCCAGCCTCTCTGCTCTTCTGCCCCTGTCCCTGGCCTCATTATAGTCATCCAAGTCTTGTCTTTTGGTATATAAAGCACATTTTTTTCTTTGTTTTTCCTAATAATGATGATGTTATTAAGTAGCACCACTTGTTAAGAGTGACTCTTAAAGAGTTTAGGAGTGACGTTGTAAGAGTGACTAAGTTTACTAAGCATAATGATCTCCTTTTGTCCATATCTGCAGTGTTTATGAGAGTTTTCGTTGGTTTTTTAAATTTATGCAATGTGCATCCACTACCCTAATATTTACCATATAAATATATGTACATAGATCTATTTCCCTAATGTTATATATAAATATATTTACATATATACATGCCTGTATTTATTTCTGCCTTAATCTTTATTATTTCTTTTCTTCTAGTATCTGATGGTTTATTTTTTCTTCACTTTTCCTATTGATGTGTTAAGCTGTTTATTTTGATTATTTTGCATTATCAACGTGCACAATTATTGCTTTAAACTGACTTGTGAGTACAAGTTTTGCCATGTTCCAAAGGTTTTGATTTGATGTATTTTCATTCTCATTTGTTTCAGGATATCTTTTGATTGTATTCATTATTTCTTCATTACCAAGGGGTTCTTAAGTGTTGTTCCATGCCCATATTTTTTATTTTTTGGAATTGATTGTTCATTTGGTGTGTACATATTTATCACTAACAACACTGAATGGAAATGGCCTGGATTCACCAATTAATGGAAACAATAAAGCACCTTAGATAAATATAAACAGACTGAAAATCAAGAGAGAAAAATATAGAGCACACTAACAGAATCAAAGTAAATCTGAAGTAGCAATATTAATCTCAGACAAAATAGACGTGAAAATTAATGTCATAATGAGAGACAAAGAAAGTCACTACACAATAATGAAAGGTTTAATGGAACAAAAAGGGAACGTAATATATACTGTATTTACAAGTCTTTGGTCACTGATGTTGGTGTGCTTCTTCCATGTGGACTTAGTTGACATATCCCTTAGATGCTGCTTGTTTGAAAACAAACCTTTAAGAACCAGATGCTATTTTATCTGATAGCCGGGCACCATCTAATTTCTTCATCATATATGAGGTATTTCTAAAGTACCCATATCGTCTGCGTCCCCCACTGGGGCAAGTGTATTTCTTTTTTTTTTAATCTGACTTTGGCTCCCTTTCAAAACCTCCTTGTTAATTTATGGAAGAGAGTCTTATCCATCATTCCCCGAGGGCATAATAATCTTCTATTGAAGTTGTCTTTGAATAGTTCTTGGTACTAATTTTTAAAGCCCTGTTGAGAGAGGGATATTGGGGCGGTGTAGGGTAACTCCATAGGATAGTATGTGAATTATTCACTTGTAGGGAATCAATCCTTTCATGGCTGGACACTATTTACACCAACAATGGGAATTAATTTTGGGGAAAATTTACAATAACAATCACTGAGAATGTCAGTCACATGTTTATCAGAATAATATATACCTTAATATAGATGCTGATGCAATGTGCCCACTGCCAAAGTGACCTTCAAAATACCTAGAGTGGATGGTGAATGTTTCATTGGCACAAGTCAGGCTCTTTACCAGGCTGTTTGGCCCCTCTGGCCAGCCAACCAGGTGCCCTACTAGCCTGAGTTTGGGCCCATCCTGCTGCTGGTTCCTACAACAATGGGATCACAGAATATTTGTCCTTTTGTGACTAACTTTACTCAGCATAATGTCTTCCTAATCCACATCTTGAGGCATTTCATGATTTCATTGCTGGTTTTTTAGGGATGCATAGTATCAAGTCCGTAAGTCAGATGATACTCCATAAGTCCCTCTTCAGACTCATGCAACCACAAGCAATGATGCAAAATACAGGAAGATCACTGGTCTTGTGGATCCAGTGGAGGCAGACGTATCTCCAGGGCTCTGGCCTTGGAGGACTGACTGGCAGGAAGGTGAAGAGATATATAGAGAGGGGAGGTTGCCAGGACCCTCCTTATGAGATGTCATATCCATAAATGGGTACCACCAGTCTAATTGACAAGCAGAACTCCACCCCTACATTTGCATAGCTTCAAGTTCACATGAAATTATACAACTACCACAGAGCCTAAATCTGTTTCTGGTGATTTCCCTCTATCCATAATAGAGAGATGGGAAGAAAGTGATTACTAAACACAACACATTGGAGAGATGACGATGGAAGATCAAAAGGATAAACCTGACTTGAATGGTTAAAACCTTGTAAGTTAATCACCTCTCGGATGCACTTTAGGCCTGATCTGGTGTTCAGCATTTAAAGTATTTTTTGGTTGTTCATTTTGGGCTTCATCTCAGATGTGTTATGTCATTGGTGCTCACACTCTTGAATATGTGCTATATTTTTTTCTGTTTTTCAGAATATGAAACCCCGGAGTGAGAACCTATAGGGACAGCAAGCAGAATCATGGGTTTTGGCGGTGTACAGTGGTGGTCAAAAGGAGCTGATGTCAAGGAGCCCAGGAAGGAAAAGATTGTTGGGAAACTGATTGTGGTAGCAATTGTACAATACTTATTGATGTAATTGAGCTATGGAATTAGATATAGATAGATCATATATATCATATATATATACCAATAAATAAGCATGAAAAGTGTCACAATGAGCAACTGTTCTTATTGTCCCACTTTCTTTCATCACACTCTATTATTTCCCATTGATCTATTTGTCTTTTATTAAATCAATATCACACTGCCATTGCTATTATTGCCTTTTAGTCTTAACCTAAGTGTGTTAGTCTGGGTACTTTAGAGAAACGAATCCACAGAAACTCATATGTATGAGAGAGAGTTTTATATAAAGGGTAAGTGCACATTAAGAAAATATCCCAACCCAGTGCTGCCCAAGTCCACAAGTCCAACATTAATTCATTAACCCATATGTCCAACATCAATCCACAAAGTCCTCCTCCATCTCACAAAACACACGCAATGACACTGACTGCAGGAGGAAAGCTAAATCAGTGAACGTATAATCATCTCAGCGCTGGCAGGGGTCTCCACACGACTACTCCAGCACGCAGGGCTGCATTGGGTTAGGTCCATGTGCTTCTCCTCAGGAATGTCTTGAAGGAAGTGAGCCTTGTCAGCTGAAGCAGGGAACTGGCTAAGGCAGCTGCACCCTGGCCTGACCATCAGAAAGCAGGAGACTTGAGAACTAAAAAGGCAGGCTCACCGAGCCATTTATCCCTCCAGCCTTCAATCAACCTCACGTTTTTATCATCCAGCTTGGCAAATTAAACTAACTACCTCACTAAAGTAGTCATTCTCTGTGTTTTTCCTTCTCAGTACTGTGTTACTATTACACATATTTTACTTTTCATTTTACGAATAGAGCACATTGGAAGACTCATAAAAAGGAAAAACATATATATATATATATATATGGCTCCTTAACATTTTTAAATCATGTTTCTATTTTATACCTTTAATGTTCTATATTACTGGGACAAATGCTAGTAATAATCACTTTTAAAGGAACCAATGATGCAGGCACTATTACAAGCTTACTGTGTAAATCTAGCAATAATATTTCAACTTGCATTTTTTATTTAGCACTCAATAAATTGTAAATCATTATGACTCTTCTAAGTACTTTTCCATGTTCTATGACCACTGAATTAAATTCTAAAATTAAGAATTTATATTTAATGTATTTTTATGCATGCTTTCAAAATAAAATGAGAATTAAAACGATATTGATCAAAAGAAAAGATGTTAACAAAATGGTCTGACACTTCACATTCCCTAGTTATTTACTTAAATGTGTCATTGATATTCAAAAATATATAGTAATTAATTTATATTTATAGTCTATACAATCAGACACTCATAGAAAATTATACGAGAGGGTACCCCCCAAAAAAACTGGAGTTTTTTTCAAAGCTATATATTATTATTATTATTAATTTTTTTTTTAACAAAACAGCCTATCACCTTCAAATTACTCTCCATTAGACATAATACATTTGTTAAATCTGTGATCCCATTCTTGGAAACATTTTTCAAATTCATATGTTTGGATGGTTGACAGTACTTCCCTCGGCTTTTTCTTCACCTCTCTGTGGCCTCAAATCGCTGTCTTTTTATGTTCCACCTCATTTGCAGAAACAAAAAGAAGTTACACAAAGTCAGGTGAGTAAGGTGCATGGGGCAAGGGAGGCATGCTAGTTTTTGCCAAAATTGGTACAGTGAGATGACTGTGAGCAGATGCATCTTTGTGGTGGCAAAAACAGTCCCCTGTCTGCCACAAATCAGGCTTTTTTTTTAATCACACACTGTCTAAATAGAAAGTTTGATTAACAGTCTGATCTGGTGGAAAGAACTTCAAATGTACTACCAGCCAACAATTTCCTCTATTCATGAAATTGAAAGATGTCCTGATCAAGGCTTGTCATTAATCAACATTTCACCTTTTGAAATGAGAAAACCACTTGTAAACAAGTTTTTTTCCCATAGCGCTCTCCTTTTAAACTGTGTTCAACATCACAACAGTTTCTGCAGCATTTTTCCTGAGCAGAAAACAACATTTCAAAGCCTCATGCTCTTCTCTTAAATCGGCCATCACACACACACACACACACACACAATGAGGTTTGAGTGAAACTGTTTTCACAAAAAATTCATGTTGACCAGAGAGAACGTTCCCAGAGGATACAACTGGGTACTGACTCAGAGTGAGTTGTTGGATGCTAGGCATGCTACGAAAGCTCCTCCCAGAAGAGATTTTTTTCCGGTTTTATTTTTTTGTTACCCTCTTGTAAATAAACCACTTGCATTGTATATATACCATATATATGTGTATGCATGTATGAATGTATGTATACCCTATATATACAATGTAAAAAAACACACTATTGATTAGGCTAGAACACTAAGATTAACTATTAGGCTATTTCTATACTTCAGTTTTCTGCAGATTTACTGTCCCCCTGTCTTTTATCCTTCTTTTTGCTCTTCTACCTCTTCTGAATATGCTTTCATTATGACACTACTTATATTACCTAAACTCTATGTTGCCAAGTGTAATAGTCATTCCATTATTCTCACTTCAGGAGTTCTTTCAGACTGTCTGGTGCAATTGTTTCTTTCCTTCCTCTTAAAACATTTTTTTTTCCTTTTGGTTTCTATGAACAACACATGCATTATTTTCCCCTCCTTTTCACCATTTACAATTTCTTGGTCTCAATTACTGTGCATCTTCTTCTCATATTTAATATAGGAATACCTAAAGACACTCTCCTGGATTATTTTCTAAATCCATGTGATTTTACTAGAATTCCAATCTTCAATATTAATCTATATATTTGTGAATCACTAAATCCTCATAGCTAAATTCATTTGTAACCTCCAGGGCAGGATATCCAAATGTTAGGATATCTACATAAGCAAATACTCCCAAATCTTGACCTTTCACAATCTTCCCCTTCTCAGGAAATGGCAAAGTTATTCTTTCAAAATTAGCAGCAGCTTGGCACAAGAAGGACGAGGTTATTGCTCCCATCGTGATGTACAGTCTCAGAAATCCTGTATAAAGTGCTAATCATGACACCCTTTTGGTGTAGTGTGTTGTGAACTGGGATACTAACCTCAAGGTTAGCAGTTAGAAATCACCAGCCATTCTGTGGGGAAACGGTGAGACTATCTACTCCCATAGAGATTTAGGGTCTCCGAAACTCAAGGGGCAGCTCTAGTGCATCTTATTAGGTCGCTGTGAAATTTATTTGTGAGTCAGAATCAATTCAATGTCAGTAGAATTTGGATTGGGTTGGGGCCCTTTGTTGTTCGAATGGGAGTTTAATTCTTCTACTCAGCTTTCCAGTCACATCTGCTCCATCATCTCTCCCTACTTTCTACTTCCCCTACATTCACAATATCTCTGTATTTATTTACACTTTTGAGCCCATGCAATGCTACTGTTGTCCAAGTGGCCTTTTGCTCTCATTTGAACAAATGCAGCGATTCCCTAAGGTTGCTCTGTTAAATCTGTCTTCTTTTGTAACTCCTAAATGGTTTGTCTGCAGCAACTAAACTGAGCTTGGATGCCTTTGCTACTTCTAAGTTTAGACTCTCTAATGGTTTATCACTCCCGGTTATAATGATAGACCATTTAGAATCAAAGGGACTGAACTTATCCAAGGACAGTGTTCTGAAGCTTAGGAGAGCACACAGGAGATGCAAGGAGAAAGTGGAATAGTGATAGTACGTTGAGGGAGTTGCAGTGCACTTTATCAAAATGCGTATGAATTGTTGAGTATAAAACTGATGATCTGCTCTGTGAACCTCACCTACATCACAATAAAAAGGTGTGCATGTGTGTAAATATCATAAATTTTATATATAAAATACCATTTTTACAAACAAGGGAGCCCTGGTGGTATAGTGCTTGCATTTTAGACTCTTATGAGCAAGGATAGTAGTTTCAAATCATCAGTTACCCTTTGAGGGAAAGACAAGGCTTGCTACTCCCATAAAGTCTTACATATTTAAAGGAACTCCACAGGAGAGGTTCTACCCTGTCTTATAAGGTCTCTATGAGTCAGAAATGACCGATGGTCGGGAGAGTTTTATCTATAAGAGCCCCTTGCTCTCGCAGCATCTTTCATCGCTTGTACTATCGCTGTCTCTTTCATTCTTTTCTCCAATTAATGCAATTGAAATGTTCATTTCAGAACATGTCAAACACATCTCTGTCTTTGAACATTCATGCTGTTTCATCTTCTTGGTTAGTATTTTCTCCAAATTCTCCACAGTTGGATTTATCACCGAATACTCAACTTCTTACTGTCTTCTGAGTGTCTTTCCTTGAACATCCAGTGTAAAATTTGACATTAGCCAGGGGCCAAGTCACTCTCACATGGCTCTATTTCATTTATTTTCTAAACTGTTCTTGTGATTATTTGAATGTTACTGTTCTCTGTGTGTGCATGTTATTTTTTTTCTTACTTAGTCTAATATCTGTCCTAGGAAAACAAAAATCAGACTTATCTATAAAATCGCCTGTGACCAGGATGTAGACTTAATAGTAGTGCAATGACTCTTTGTTGAATTAATGGAAATGGTTCTTAACTCATTACAACAATTTTCATATGAATTTTAAAATTAAAGCAATGAATTTCTATTTTCTTAATTTTAAATTTATTTTAAATTAATTTATTTGGGGCTCGTACAACTCTTTCACAATCCATCCATCCATCCAT
>NW_022111324.1:32687376-32736682 GCF_000313985.2 Echinops telfairi | reverse complement strand
TCCCTCCCTGCTCCTCCCTCCTCATGAACCCTTGATAATTTATAAATTATTATTATTTTGTCATACTTTACACTGTCTGATGTCTCCCTTCACACACTTTTCTGTTGTCCATCCCCCAGGGAGGAGGTTATATGTAGATCCTTGTATTAAAACAAATAATTTTGTAAAAATCAAAAGATAAAATATCCATTGAAAATTCAACAAATTAGAAAAGTAAGAACATTAAAAGGTAAGGAAGTATAATTTTGCTGCTGTGGACTTGTATAATTACTGCACAATATTAATATTTTACATTTAATATAAAGCATTTGACTATTTGTTCTTTTCGGATTTCTTCTTTGTTAATTAATTCTTTTAATTTTCTTCTCATCTCCATTCTTTTTCCTTACATATTACCATTTCTTCTATTTATTTATTGTTTAGCTTCTTAACTTTATAGTAACTGTGATATTACCATTATTACCATGTAGTTGGTCTACCACAGTTTCATAGCCAAGTCCAGAGGCATATATATGTTTATATATATATATTTAGAGGCTTATATTTTAAGATAATACTTGATAAGTATAATGGCTGAATAAATTAATGAATAAAAAGCATGGTTATGTATCTGAAATATTATCTATGTCATTACCGATAATTATTAGAATCGTGAATGTACAGGCCCTGGACTAATTCTATGAACTCAATAAAAGGTATTTCTTCTGTCATTGAATATCTTTGTTTTATATATATATATATGTATATGTATGTATGTATGTAACATATATATGTATATATATATGAGTATAATTATCAGCATTTTGTAAATAAGTTTTAAAATGGTTAGAATAATTGGTTTTATTGGCAATGAATGTCTGGATCTTCATTCTATCTCCCAAATTGTCTACCATGGGTTTTTATGTTGATATTAATTTGTTAAAATATTTAAAAATAAATAAAATTTCTTAAAATTAAACAATGAGAAAAATTGCCTAAACCAAGAAAGAACAAATGAATTGGACCAGTCAATCAATCACCAAATCTCATAAGTTGATAATTAAATACAAGATTTATCACTCCAGATTTACTGCTTTTCACATAACGACACTTCTGTATATAATTATTTGAAGTGCATTGGTAAATCAAAATGTTATGTCAGCTAAAGTCTGACAGTTCTTTCCATATATAAATCTGCCTGATACACCCCTTCCTCTTGAGTCAATACCTTCTCATAATGGCTTTAGAGGACGGGGTAGAAAACCTCCTTTAATGCAATGTTAAAGAGAAAACAGAGTAGCTATGTGTTGGCTTGGCTTGTTATCAGGAGTTGGCTGTTAAAATAATTCTTCCCAATTGCCAGTTAAAGTAAATAGTCCCTGACCAGCAAAAGCTATACCTGATTCCTTTAGATTCCTGGGTTCTAGATAGAAGACCTAGGAGACTTTTTTTGCTCAGCCAGGACTTCTCTTCACATTGACAACAATAAATTAACTACAGACATATTTAGTTGCATAAATTGGGGAAATATTTTCTACAATTCTGGTTAATAAGTGAAGAGACATAGATTGTCAAAAATAAAATTATTTCACTATGAACCGTGTCCCCTTTGTAAAAGAAACAGGTTGCATGTTGACCTGGAAAATGAAATAAATTTATGAAATAAAAAAGGTGTTTCATTTATACTTAAGTAAAAATAAGATTATTGCTGTGGCTCATATAAAGTATGGAGGATAAAAGTAGATGTGAATGAAAAACCAACATAACTCAAAAACCAAAATTATCAGCATTTTTATTTATGAATCATTTTGGTATTCTAACTTTACTGAAAAACATTTGACTAGATGTTAGCACAATTTGTCAACAAAAGGTCAAACAGTAAGTATTTTAGATTAGCAGGCCATATGGTCTCTACTTAATTCTACCCATTTTGGGATGACTAAAGAGAATGTGTAAATGAATGGCTAGTTCGGTGATCCAGCTAAGCATTACTCACCATATCAGGCAGCAGGCCAAATTTGCAGAGCTCTAGTTCAGACAATTATTATATCAATTACAAATTTATCAATCTTCCTAATGTGTTTGTTGAAAATATTTTGACATTTCAAGGAAGATTAGTAACCCTTAACAAGTTTGAGCTATTTAAATTGAGCAAAAAGATTGAAATTTGTTTTTCCAATGAAAAGGGGAATAGTTAAGATACACAGAAAAGTAGGATGCATATTCATTCAGTAAGATGTCTATTCATGTGTAAATTGAAGTAATGTTGGAGAAAATTGGAGTAAAATAGGAGAAAATATCTACCTGTACTGATAGTGATTTGTATATATACATCAAGACAGACAACTAGCAGTACAAGAGTAATCTATCTGGTTTATAACCATTCCATTTGGTTATAAACATATACTAACTGAAACAAACATTTTCACAGATTGAAAAGCTGAGAGCTTTTTGAAAAACTCGTTTCCTACAGATTAATGTCAATCTCTTATTTATGCAAAAGCATAAATTAGGCCACTCCCACATTTTGTATTTTGCCTACAATTTCTATTCCCTAGATTTTTTTTTCAATTTTTCTCATGAAAGTAGTTCACCATGAGAATATTGACCTGAAAGCAGGTTATGTATCCTAGATGACTTTCTAACACCAATAGTATTGTTATCATAGGTCAATACTCTTTTCTGGTCATTTACCTCTCAGCTTTTCAGAGAGGAGTTTCCTGGCATCTGCGTAACCTGTCACACCCTGTTGTTCTCTCGTCCATTATTTAGTTGAACTCCCCAAAGAATATATTTTTCCTATATGCAACCATCTTCTGCATTTGTTGAATATTACCCAAAAAGTTATATGAAGAGGGATAACCTTATGCTGCTCATTGTGATGTTCTCAATGACTGGCACATGATTAGTATTAAAGGAACACTTTTTGCTTCTCCAGCCCCCCCAAAAACCTCACAGTTATCAAGTCAATTCCAACTCATAGAAACCCTTCCAGACAGAGGAGAACTGCCCATGTGGGCTTCTGCGACTGTTCATCTTTATGAAGTTTGAAAGAAAGCCTTGTATTATCTCACAGAGCAACTATTGGCTTCAAATTGCAGGCCTGCAGTTAGCAGCCCAATTAGTAACCCATGACTCCATCAGAGATCCTTTGAGCCTTCTTAGGGGAGTGATATTCTGTTTTTAACTATCACACCGTTCATTGTAGATAAGCTAATATTGAGTACAATGTAAACAATATTTATTATTTATTAGATATGGCTAAGGTTTTAATACATGTTTTCAGGTATGGAATTTAAGTGTAAAGCTGAAAGTTAGTAAAGCTGAGGAAAATAACATTTTTAACTGGAGTGGTCATATTCCTTTAGACTCATGGCTAGTTTTTTGTTGTTTGGGGTGTTAGATGACGTTGATTCAGTTTAGACTTAAAGCAACACTACATACTACCGTAAGAAACACTTCCCAGTCCTTTGCCATCTTCACATTATTTTCCTAAAGGTAGTTCCTTGTAGCCACTTTGATAACCCATCTCTCATGGGGTATTATTCATCTTGTTCGTGGACCTTCCACTTTATAAGTATAATGTTTTTCTCAGCGAACTGCTGAATGAGAACTTATATTTTTGTTTGTGAAAACATTCCATTGGTATTCTATCTTCTTGGAACCTTGTTTTCTACCATATTTCTTCAGTGATTCTTGTACTTCTTCTTTTGCACCATCAATTCTTGACCATACTGCACTTCCTGGTATGATTGAATATCAAAGATTTTTCTTGTCATGGTGACTCCACATATTCCTTCCATCTTCTACTGGTGTTTTCTGAATCACACAATATTTTGTCTATAAAATTATTCAATATTATTACTTGAGGCTTACATTTTCTTACAGTTCTTTCAGCCTGAGTAATATCACACCTGTTTTTCTTTTTTTTTTAACTCAAGTTGTTTGCATATGTTATTATAATACTTACTTGGCTTTCTAGAGCCATCTTTTGAAATAATCTGTTAAGCCCTTCTATTTTATTTCAATTTAGCAATTCTACATTCAAGAGCAAATTTCATAGTTTCTTCTGACATCCATTTTGGTATTTTCTTTCTTTCCTGTGTTTTTAATGACCTACTTATTTGTTCAAATATGATGTCCTTGATATCCTCCCACAAATTTGGTAATTAATATTGACTGCACCAAATTCATTCTTGACATGTTCCCTAAAGTCACGGGGAATGTATTCAAAGTTGTGATTTTGGGTCATGTAGGCTTTTATTTATTTTCTTCAACTTCCACTTGACCTTCCATAAGACCAATTGATGGTCTATTTATGACTCACTTACTGAACTTGCTTTGACTGCAATTAGGAGTTTCTCCACTATCTCATACCTTCATCATTAAAATAAATCAATTTGATTACTATAGTACATATCTTATGTAGTCCATATCATAATTACCATTTATGTACTTGAAATATATATTTGGAGGAAATGAGCCCTTGATTGATCTTACAAATTCTTGCAAAGTGTGATTCCTGACATTTCTATCAATACAACCATATTTTCTATCTGAGAAACTGAAAGAAACCAATGAATTTTGGGTGGGTGCTTCAAGCATTGTTGAGAAATAATCTGCAGCTACCTGTAGCCCGAGAAGCTACAGCCACAGTGAGCTTGAGAGAGAGAGTCTTGGATTACTTACATGTGGGGCAGAGGAGAGATTAGCAATGATCTGCAAAGGGCATAGTTTACATCATTAAAAATTGGATGTACTAATCTGAAAGCATTTTTTTTAGAATCAAGTGCATTAGTATTGCTAAAATACCATGTTTCTTCTCCTTTTACACACACATTAATACTATTATTTTCATTCTTCCTCTGTACTCTCAGAATACAAATGTCTAATATATATCTTCTTACATTATTTATTAATATGAGTAGCTCTTCTTTGATCAAATTCCTAAACTCAAACAGTCATAAAAAAGATTAAAAACTCAATGAACTATGTATTTCAATTCCGTTTTGTTTTAAATTTTAAATAGTTAACTAATAGTTACAGGAAAACCAAATGTTAGCTTATAAAATATTAAAAGCATAGTAGAAATTAGAAAAACAAAATTGAATGGCAATGAAAAATGATTTAATATCAGATAATGTCTGGGAATTTTTAGTACCATTACTATTTATTATAGATGGCAATGTTTTAATGATCATCTGTTCAATAGCCAAAGTACAGAATGTCATTAAGATACTAATTTACTATCAGATGCAGGGGTGGTGGGGAAGGAAATGCATATAGTTTAAGATGCATATTACACAGTATCTTCTCAAGCCTTACAGTCTACTAAGGAGCTGCTGTGGGTAAAGTAAATAAACCTTACCCATAGTAACATGCATAGGGTATAGTGAAAAAGTGGAATACATCTTTATAAAGATTGGCGTGGAGTTTGTGAGTATCCCAGAGTAATAGGTAATTTGAGGGATGCATAGGAAAGAAAATAACAGAGAGCATTCAGAGTAAAGGGAGGGGGGGTTTATCTCTGAGCTGCCAAAGATGTAGAATGAAATTTCTGGAAGCCAATTAAGAGGGACATAGTCTGAAGATGTTGAGAACTGCCCATGTGAGTGTAAGGGACAGGACTATCTCCTTTATCTCTCCTCATTCACACAGTGTTCTCCAACAGATTTATTGACAAGTAATTTTCATAGCACATAATTCAACGTTTCAATAATTAAATCATATCAAGGAGAATTACAGCATACAATTACCCCCACACCAATTTTAGAGCATCTTCCACCCCATGGTTGAATCACATCGAAGATGAGTAATACAACCACAATCTGTTCAAGTGTTCCTTCCCCCCTCCCATCTCCATTATTTACTCCCAGAATTCCCTTTACCCTCCCTATTTTCTAGCCCCACTCCTGTATTACTTATAATCTCTCATATGAGTTATTCTCATTATTCATCCACTCCTGTGATTCACAGCTGGGAGACCCAATAGAAAATAATAACAAACAAAATTCCACTAAGGTGGTAAGGCTAAAAACAATAGTATACAGACAAAAATGCAACTAATATAAGATGGACAAGATCCCAACAATATTAAAAAAGCCAGGGAAGAAATTTTTGTCAGGGAATTAGTAAGAGATACTTTCACCCACAACAAATTCAGGTAGCATTTATAGGGTGGTTCAACTGGGCAAGTATCGAGTTCAATTAAGCATAATCAATATTACACTGGTTTCTGCCTGACTGTAAAGCTGTTTGAGACTGTTGCCTGTGGCTAAAACCACTCTTCCAGTCGCTCAGTCTGGTGAGATAATCTGAAAATGGGCGTTGGGCTCCCACCATCCCCCATAGCCCTCCTATTGGGTGTTTGTAATTTTTTTCTCTGATGCTTTTCTCCTCATTATATTTAAATTTTGTAATTGTCATCTTTGGATCACACAAGCTGCTTCTGTGTAAACTTAGTTGACTCCTCCCTTAGATGGATGCTTGTTTGAATACAGCCTTTAAAACCACAGACACTATTCTAATTGATATCCAGGCACCATCTGCTTTCTTCACCACATGTTACTGTAGCACCCTTATCTTCAGTGATCATTTGATGAAGGTGAGTATGGAGAAGGGCCATGATGTAAGAACTGAATGTCCCCCCCAAAAAAAAGAATTTGCTTTAGAGGACAGCACTGAAGCTGCAACTAGGGGAGAGGACATGTCTGAGCAGAGCACATTGGAGCAAATGAATGGGGAGGAAGAGAGAGTGGAGCACATCCTGGCCCATGAGGCCAAGAGGACGATATCCTTGCTCTGAACAGCCGATGCACAGAGTGGACCATATGGCTGATCCCACTATGAGACACGACATCCCTCGTTGACCCAGGGCCCTATGGGTGACAACACTGAAGACTCAGTGCCGGGATTGGCCTGGAATGACCCCACAACACCAAGGCAAAAGACATGCGCCAGAGCAACAGGGGGAGCAGAGCAGGGAGCTCCCAAGGGAGTGCAAAGGATAGACTCTGGGCAAGAGCATGGCACCCCATCGGACTTGACTGGAGGAAATGCCTAGAGGTGAAAAAATCAGACCTTGATCAATGTACAGGTTTTCTTTATTTTTAATTTTTTTTCTTTTTCTTTCTTTTTTTAAATTAATTTATTATTTTATGGGTCATTGGTTTTCTTTTTTATTGTCATAATTGTGTTCTCTTTTGTTGCTTTGTCTTGCTATGCCTTGTTTTTTGGTGCATATTATTATATCTGCAGATCTATCTAGATAAGATAGGCTGGATAAACAGTCTGGAGGAGAAAACAACAGGACCGATGGTTTCGGGGGGCCATAGGAGATGGGGAGACGAGGGTAAGGAGGTGGTGTTGACCAACCCAGGGACAGGGGAGCAACAATTGATCCAAAATTAGTGGCAAGGAGTGTGTGAGAGGCATGGTAAGGCTTGATGAAGGGCAAGGTAACTGAGAGAAATTAATGAAACCCTAATGAAGGCTGAGCATGATAGTGGGACAAGAGGAAAATAACAGGAAATAGAGGAAAGAACTAGGAGACAAAGGGTATTTATAGAGGTCTAAATGCAGGCATGTACATATGTAAATATATTTATATAGGATTGTGGGGAAATAGATCTACATGCATATACTTACAGGTTTAGTGTTAAGGCAGCAGATGGACATTGGGCCTCCACACAAGTACTCACTCAATGCAAGAACACTTTGTTCTATTAAATTGGCATTCCATGATGCACACCTTCCCGACAAAATTGCTGAAGACAAATGTGTGCATAAGCAAATGTGGTGAAGGAAGCTGATGGTGCCCAGCTATCAAAAGATACATGGAAGAAGCACACCAGCCTGTGTGACCGTACGTTGTAGAAGGGACCAGGTATCAGACATAAAAGAACAAAAAATCATATCAGTGGGTGCTTACCTTCCCGATATGATCTCTGAAGACAAATGTGTGCATAAGCAAATGTGGTGAAGAAAGCTGATGGTGCCCGGTTATCAAAAGATAAAACATCTGGGGTCTTAAAGACTTGAAGATTAACAAGTGGCCATCTAGCTCAGAAGCCACAAAGCCTCCATGGAGAAGCACACCATGAATTGTCAAAGGGATCAAGTATCAGGCATCAAAGAACAAAAAATCATATCATTGTGAAAGAGGGGGAGTGCAGAGTGGAGACCCAAAGCTCATCTGTAGACAACTGGACTGAAGGGTCATGGGGAGGAGATGAGCCGGTCAGGTTCCAGGGTATCAAAGATTAAACATACAACTTTCCTCTAGTTCTTAAATACTTCCTTCCTGCCACTATCATGATCCCAATTCTACCTTACAAATCTGGCTAGACCAGAGGATGTACATTGGTACAAATAGAAACTGGAAACACAGGGAATCCAGGACAGATGACCCTTTCAGGACCAGTGGTGTGAGTGGTGATACCGGGAGGGTGTAGGGAAAGTGGGGTAAAGAGGGGGAACCAGTTACAAGGATCTACATATAACCTCCTCACTGGGGCATGGACGATAGAAAAGTGAGTGAAGGGAGACTTCGGACAGTGTAAGATATGACAAAATAATAATAATTTATAAATTATGAAGGGTTCATGAGGAGAGGGAGGGGGGAAATGAGGAGCTAATATTAAGGGCTCAAGTAGAAATCAAATGGTTTGAGAATGATGATGGCAAAAATGTACAAATGTGCTTGACACAATGGATGTATGTATGGATTGTGATAAGAATTGTATGCGCCCCCAATAAAATGACTTAAAATAATAATAAAAAAGAACTGAATGTTCTTAAGTTGGAGCTAGGATTTACTGCGATCCCAAAACCCATTCCCAGATCTATGCTTTTGTGTTTTGTTTGCTTGTTTGTTTTAATTGTCTATAAGTTGGGAGCTAATGTGTGTACCATATCATTCTAGACTTCAACCATGCAAAAGAAAATTGTGTAATTTCTTCTATAATTATACACATTTTCCAAAACTTACTTTTCTTTCCTGGACTTCTTGACATCATCTCCTTCTTATATTCCCACACCTCTACATCTTTCTTCCCCCAAACCGTTGTTATATTTTCTTTACCTTGAATTTCAATATCCCTGGGTTTCATTTATCAAAAAAAAAAAAAACCCACTCAGCTTCAGGAGGCTAATCCCAGCAATGACACACCTCTGAGGTACACGCTAATATAAACAAGAATTACAGAATATAGCACAATGGGTGTCACAGGACTGCGGGGATAATGCATGTCTAATACAGCATGCAGGGCATTGATGTACTAAGACCTTTTTTGTTCCCCAGCCAACAGTACACCGCTCTTGGTACAGCTGTCTTCTTCTACATCCGAAACCATTTGTTTTCTGGCTTTAAATCCTCAGATTACAAGTGTGTCTGGGATAGAGTTCAGGTCACCCAGCGGAGTTCCCATTTGGGGTCTCACTGATACAGTCTCTGGAGCATAATAACCTGAAGATTCAGGATTCAGTGTCCCAGTGATCTTTGTCACCCGGCATGGGTTCCCCCATATCCCAAGACACCCTAGGTCAACTCTACCCTCCCACTGCATAACACTAAAGACCCTCCCTACCTAGTGACCCCGAGTATCCTCAGTCTCTCCCCCCACTCCATCTAGCGGTCATCTCTACCTCTCCTCCCCCTAACAACTTGCACCTGTGTTCGCCCAACCTTGACTATTCCTCCTTCCCACCCTTACCTTTCCCCTCCCATCAGTAAGCCTCATCTGTTTAACAAGGCTGCCTCCTTCTCCAGGGGACCTCACCCCTGGTCCACATGGCTACCATTTAGCAGACAGCATCATACCCCCCAGCTCCCCACTATCCCCCAACCATTTGATCGCAGCTGACGTGAGGTGCTCACTGGCAAAGTGACTTACACTATACTTACCTGTAGCGGATGATGTGTGTCCTGATTCATTGGAATTGGTCCAGCTCTTTACCAGGCTGTCTGGTCCCCCACCAGGAGACTGGATGGCCTGCGAACTTGAGCATGTGCCCATTCTGTTGCTTGTGCCTACCTCAGTGGACTCATACAGTATTTGCTCTTTTGTGCTTGCCTAACTTCACTCTGCGTGTCTTCCAGAGCCCTCCAAGACTTGAGGTATTTCATGGTTTCATCACTGTTCCTTTGCAGAAGTGTAGTATTCCATTGTGTATGGACCAGCATTTTTTTTTATCCACTTTTCTGT
This sequence comes from Echinops telfairi, assembly GCF_000313985.2. Lineage (NCBI taxonomy): Eukaryota > Metazoa > Chordata > Mammalia > Afrosoricida > Tenrecidae > Echinops > Echinops telfairi. Next base: position 32,726,498 of record NW_022111324.1, on the reverse strand, counting down.
TGATGGGATTTTAGGCTGTTTCCAGCTTCTTACTATCATAAACTGTGCTGCGATGAACATGGGTGAGCAAGCGTCTGTTGGCGATCTCTTTCTTATTTCTTTTGCGTTTATGCCCAGAGATGGTCATATGGTACTTCAATTTCCATCTGTTTTAGATATCGCCTTCCACAGTGGCTGTACGTATTTACAAGTCCACCAGTAGTAGATAGGATTTCCTGTCTCACCACACCCTCTCCAACAGTCTTTGCTTTCAGATTTGTTTGTTTGTTTAAATTAGGCTACAATACTGGGCATTCGGCGGTATCTCATTGTTTTGACTAGCATTTCCCAGATACCAGATGACCTGGAGCATTTCCTCATGCATTTATTAGCCATTAGACTGTATCATCCTTTGTGAATTGTCCGTTCTGGTCTTTTGCACCTTCAGAAGTCTATTCGTTTTTTTCTTGTTGTAACCTTGTAAAATTCTGTAGATCATAGTAATTAATCCTTTGTCTGTTATGCCATTACTAAATATATTTGCCCAATCTGTAGGCTCTCTTTACTTTTTTAATAAAGTTTTTTGATGAACACTGTTTTATTTTTAATAGGTCCGATTCATCTATTTTATCATCCATGGAAGTGTGTTTCCTTTTATAATTCTGCTAGCCCATGCATTCCCTGCACTAGGGCACCTAGCTTTGTCCCAATTTTCTCATTGATGATCATGATAACTTTGGGTTTTACATCTAGGTCTTTCATCCACCCTGAGTTTGTTTTTGTTCATGAAGTGAGATATGTGTCTTGTTTCATTCTTACTGCACGCAGATATCCAGATTTTCCAAAACCATTTAATGAAGAGAACTTCTGCTTCTTATTTAATATTTTTGGGCCATTGTCAAAAAGCAATTGTCTGTATGCAGATGCTTTTATTTTGGGGTTTTCTGTCCTTGTCCATGTATCCACCATTATACCAGTACCATGCTGTTTTGACAACTCTGACTGTAGTGTAGGTTTTGAGGTCAAGTATAAAGTAGGCCACCTACTTTATACTTCTTCTTGACGAGTTATTTGCCTAGACTGGATTTCTTCCCTTTCCATATGAATTTGGAAATAATATTTTTCTAATTTTGGAAGAATGATGCTGGAATTTGGATCGGCATTGCATTGAATTTGTCAACTGCATTAGGTGGTATTGACATTTTCACCGTATTGAGTCTTCTAATCCACGGATACGGCATATGCTTCCTTTCTTGTAGATCCATTTTGGTCTCTTGTGGTAATGTCTGTAGTTGTCTTCATACAGATCTTTTGTTGTTTTTTTTTGGTTAGGTTTATTCCAAGGTACTTCAGCTTTTGCATGGCTATTGTGAATGGTACTGATTCCTTGATTTCTGTATTCCCATCACTGGTATATAGGGATCCAAATGATTTCTGCTTGTTGATCTTGTATACTGATAATCTAGTAACTCCTTTATTGTTTCCAGCAATCCTATTGTGGGCCCTTTAGTATTCTGAACATACACAACCTCTTGTCTGCAAACAGAGAAAGCTTCACTTTTTTTTACCCAATCATACAACTTTCATGTCTTGCCGTTGTTTTATGGCATTGGCTAGGACTTCCAGCACAATGTTGAATAGAAGTGGGGATAAGCAGAATCCTTGTTGGGTTTCCTTGTTCAGTGGAAATGTTTTCAGCTTTTCTTTTTATACTCTATTATATTGAGTATACTATTAGCTATTGTTTCTTTTTGTATATGACTTTTATTGTATTGAGAATTTTCACTTCTAACCTTTTGGGAGTATTTACTAGGAATGGTTGTTGATGCTGTCAAATGCTTTTTCTGCATCAATTGATATGATCATAGGATCATATGATGCCTGTCCTTTATCTTGTTGATGTGGTAGATTGCAATAATTGTTTTTCAAATGTTGAAGCATCCCTGTATTCCTGGTATGATTCCCACTGGGTCATGATATATTATTTTTTTATATGTTGTTAAATTCTGTTGGCTAGGATTTTGTCAAGAGAATTTTCTGCATCTTTGTTCATGAGAAATATCTGTCTGTTATTCTCTATCTCTATCCTTGTGGAGTCTTTTCCATGTTTTTGTATCATGGTAATGCTGGCTTCATAGAATTAGATTGGCAGTTTAATATCCCTACTTAGGTTCTGGAAGAATTTGTGTAGGGTTGGTGACAGTTCTTCTCAGAATGCTTAGAGGTCTCCTGTGAAGTCATCTGGACCGTGACTTTCTTACTTGGGAGTTTCTTGATGACCTTTTCTATTTCTTCTTTGGCTATAGGTCTGTTTAAGTTCTTAATGTTTATATGCATTCATGTGGGGAGAGAGGGCTTTTCCAAATATTTGTCCGTGTCCTCCAAATTATTGAATTCGTTGGAATAAATTTGGACTTCGCCTGTTTCATTCCTAATTCTATATATTAATGTCTGCCTATTATTTTCCTTTGCTAAACTTGTTAGCAGTGTGTTGATTTTGTTGATCCTTTCAAAGAACCAACTTTTTGCTCTGTTGATTCTTTCAATTGTTCTTCTCCTTTGTGTTTCATTTTTCTCTCCTATAATATTTATCATTTCTTTTCTTTTGTTGTTAGAAGGATTATGCTTTTGTCTCTGTTCTAGCTGTTGAAGGTGCTGAGTTAAAATACTGATCATATTTCTCTTTTTTTTATTTGAGCATTTACTGCAATAAGGTGACCTCTGATAACTTCCCTTGCTGTGTCCCACAGATGTTGGTATGTTGGATTGTTGTTCACATTGGTTTCTAGGAACTTCTTAATTTCCTCACTGACTTGAGATAATACCCATTGGTTTTTTGAGAAGTGTGTTATTAAGTGTGCACATGTTTGTCATTTTTGTTTTTGTTGTTCTTTCTGTTGTTAAAATCCAACTTTATGGTGTTATAGTCAGAAAAGGGGGTCTGAATGATATCTAAGTATTTCAGATTTCTCAAGCTTGCCTTTGGTCCCAGCATGTGGTCTACTTTTTAGTATGAACCTGTGAATTGGAGAAGAATCTATATATTTTTTGATGTTGGTTGAAGAGCTTTGAAAATGTCCTTTAGTTTGAATTACTTTTTTTGTGTTGTTCAGCTCTTTATATACTATCTCTTTTCTTTGCCTAGTGTGGCTTAATAACCCACTTCAATACTTGGTGACTTATAATAGCTGTCATTTAATCTTTTTCTTGCTTATATGGGTTAACGGGGTAGTTATTCCCTGTGCTCATCTTGTCTAGCTCTTCCCTGATTTGTTACAATTATCACACACTTTAATAGTGGCTAATGGGGCTAGAAATGTTACTATTAGTCATCCCATTGATATTTGCTATTAAATGCAATGGCTTGGTCCTCCTCCAAGAGCTGTCGAACCCTCCAGTAGAGTATACTGGTTTCTCAGTGGTACGCTAGTCTGAAGGTTATAATAGGCCAAAGATAACACTTCTGTGTTAGTGTTGGCACTTTAGAGAAACAAATCCACAGAAACTCATATGTATAAAAGAGAGTTTTATATAAAGGCTAAGTGTGCATCAAGAAAACATCCCAACCCAGTGCTGCCCAAGCCCACAAGTCCAACATTAACCCATTAACCCATATGTCCAACACCAATCCACAAAGTCCTCCTCCATCTCACAAAACAGATGCAATGATGCCAACTGCAGGAGGAAAGCTGAGTCAGTGAACATGTAATCATCTCAGTGCTGGCAGGGGTCTCCAGGGATGGATTGGAGTAGGTCCATGTGGCTTCTCCTCAGAGATGTCTTGCAGGAAGTAAACCTTGCCAGCTAAAGCAGGGCACTGGCTAAGGCATCTGCACCCTGGTCCGACCATCAGAAAGCAAGAGACCTGAGAACTAGAAAGGTGAGGCTCACTGAGCCTTTTATCCCTCTGCCCTTCAATTAACCCCACATGTGTTTATCAGCCAGGTTGGCACAATAAACTAAGTACTTCAACTTCTAAATTGTGAAACCTGTGTAGTATCCTATTTTCTACATTTTGTTAGTCATGACATGCCATGCTTTAATCAGCACAAATTCAAGAGTAGGAAAAATAGATTTGAAATTTACCCAACTCACTCCATTCTGTCTCAATTTTTCAGTTTTAGAAACTCAAATCTCCTTTATGTTATTATATGCTTGTCCTTTTTATTTTAATATGGATTTCAATTAGTTGATCTTTTAATTATCTAAAATCTGAATAATTTGTATTGCTAAAGGTTTAATAAACTTACAATAAGAAAAAAATAGATGTCATCTTTTGATAAAAGAAGGAGCAATATCACATTCTTAATAAGTATGATGCTGAAAATGCCATGGACTGCTAAAAGGACAGGCTGTTTTGTATTGGGAGAAGTAACCCCAGAATGCTCTCCAGAGGCAAGGATGCTAAGACATCATCTTAAGTATTTTGTACAAGATGTCAGGAGATATAAGTCCCTAGAGAAAGATATTACGTTTGGTATCTTGAAGAAGCGGCGGAAAGAGGAAGGTTCTCGACAAGGTGGATGGACACAGTGGCTGCCTCAGTGGGCTCCAACATAGGAGCAATGGTGAGGCTGGTGCAGGACTCGGCAGTGTTTCATTATTGTGTGCATAAAGCCACTAAGGAGAAGAGGTGACTCAATGATACCTAACAACAACAAGTATGGTAACCATTATTAGAGTTATCTTTTTCATACATAATTTTATTGATTTTTCAGATGGTGCTAAGAATATTCAGAGCAAAACACACATCAATTCCTCATTAACATATGTCCATTGTGTTCAGGTTTTTCTCAAATATTTGAAAAGCTATTTTCAACTGTATCCTATAGCAATATTTCAAAAAGAGCACAGTGCTCAAGACTGACCTTTTTGAAAAAGTGTTCACCAAAATATTGTTTGTTTCTTGTAGCCCTAGTGATACACATGAGATTGACAACCACAAGATTAGAGATTCAAACCACTAGCCATTCCATGTGAGGAAAATGAGGCTTTCTGCTCCTGAACAAATATGCAGCCTTGGAGATCCAAAGCATTTCAACGCTTTCCTGCAGGGTCATTATGCGTTGAAATAGGCTCGCTAGCAGTGGGGATGTGCGGTTTTAAGAAATTGGTTTTTCAGATGCCCCCTTTTAGTAGGCTCTGATTCATAGTAACTCTCTATACAATAGAACCAAACAGTGCTGGGCCCTGCGTCATTTTAAGTTGGTTTCAGGTGTATTTTTTTTTTTTTCGGTTTAAAGATTTATGGTCCTCAGGTTCTTCTTCTTCTGATCTAGTGACAAAGGAGGTTCAAAGAAGCACTTAGCCATAAATATCACATCGTGTACCTGACCAGCCTTCCTCTATTTTTCCAGATGAATCAAGAATAATTATACCCTGAATGGCTGCTATCATTTATGATAACAGTCTATAAATCTGGCCCTTTTGCCATTAATGGCTCAGTAGCTCTGGGCTGATATTCAGATAGAACCAAGTGAGTAAGAGCATCACAGGAACTTTGTACGTTGCTGGGAATGACACACACATGAGATAGTGGGAGGTGGTGCAGTCTTCACAGGTTAACACTTGAAATTCAGTGCTGTGTAATCCAGAGACTCTCTGAGTTGGAGGAACAAAGTAGCCCTGCAGGTTTACTTGCAAAGGGGCCATATCAAGGGTCTACCTACTGCCACTATTCAAGGGTCTTTCTATACCCAGGTATACATTTCTGGATTCTAGTTACCTCGATTCTGAAATACTGGCTTCCATTACCAGATACTTCTTTAACATAACAATAAATTACGTCCCAACTCAAACTCTTAAATACTAAATCTTTAAATTGAAATTCATTCCTGTTACAGATACAGTACATTCAATGTAATGGTAATATACTTAACTACATAGCAACTTTATGTCCCTTAATAAATGTCATGTCAAATTTGTTCACCTGAAAAGAGCACTGATAATTTAGCTAATTTAATTCAATTATTTCTCTTCTTTAGTGTAATGATTTAATATTATGTAGAGGCAATGATACAGAGTAAAATATTTTGAGCATAGGTTAGAAAACTATGTCCTCAAAAATGCTTTCAAGGTTTACTTCTTGAAATTGGAAATATTTACATAAAACAGACAAAGATGACTATTACTTTTCCAGGTAACTTATACTCAAAAAAATATGACAGAAAACAAGCACTGACCTTTCTTGGGTTTAAACACAGAGACTAAAAGCTTCCATATTTTTTATTCTTTTTTTTTTTTTTACCATCTCCAGGGCACCTTTGCTTGACTACAGATTGAGTAGGTTAACCCGCTGCCCTCAAGACTGTTTGTCTCTCCGGAGCGCTAGGTATCCATCGTCAAAGGCACCTTTGCTGCAGAGCCACACGTTTTAGACAAAAAGAGAATTAATCATGTACTTGTCACACGGCACACAAAATAAGTCATTTAGTACAATGGAGCAAACTGCTGCAAGTTAGCTCACTTTAACAGAGTTTTACAATGCAATGCTATTCATATGCTATGAGAGAGACAGGTAGGATTGATGGCAGGGTAAAATATTTTAATATACAATTTTCACAAACATAAAATTCAACCTCAAGAATATGTTTTAAAGTAACTGTAGAAAGAAGGTAATATGATACAACAACATTTATTATATTTATACCAATAATGCTAAAGTGTTATCTAAGGCTCAATTCTGAATTATTTAAGATTCTATGGTACTAATTTTTGGAAACTATATAATTTATTTTAAATGATTACAATTTTACTCCAACTATAGCTTTTATTTTCTGCAGTTTAAATGGTTCTAGTGTTTTGTTTAATAACTTTATTATTTATTTTAAAATAAACGTTCACATTTTATATTTAACTAATAACCACATTGTAATGTATTAAAACAAGTTTACTTAAAACATGCCTTAAAAGATAGTCCAACATAATGTGACAGAGAATCCCATAAATAATATTTCTCTTTAAGATGTGTAAGGCACAGAGATACTAGAATGTCAGTCAGGAAAAGTAAGAGTAATAGGAAAACAAATGAATTCTAGAAACTATAAAGGGATATGTTCCAGGGATTGATGGATATAATAATACTAGAGTTATTTTGAATTACATGTTTTAAACATTTTTGTTAAATAAGAATATCTTCAAATAGTTTTGTCTGAAATTAGATTTTTATAGGCATAATTGTCAAGCATTTCTCTCAATACATTTGATCTCCTATATTGCCAATGAAAGCTTGAACAGAAACTAGTGAGTTAACTTTTCCAGAGTTGAAGCTAGTTCCATGTGTAAATACACATTTCAGAAATGTTTATTTTTCTAAAATAAGCACAAACTGTGTGCTACCTGGAGAATATAACAAAGAACTTTTGTCCTTGAACCTATGAAGAGTAAGTTTTACAAACAAATGCTCATAACACATCATTTTGATACATGTTAATTACAAAGAATGATATCCTCTTACATAATTACAGTAAAGCAAGTAAATCAAATAGTTAATAAGTATGTCTTCCACCATTTCTGCCAAAGACTTCATTTGTTTGCCAAATTTCTCAATGTCTTATATATTAAAAGAGTACAAGATTGTATCATAGATTTAATTATTTGAAAAATGTAATTTTCCTATAGATTTCAGGAAAGTAGTTTTTCTTGATTCTTATTATTGGTTGATTTTCATAGGGAAATTTTAACAGGATATTCCTCAGAATGGATTTCTCTGATGCTGCTTTTTGTTAAATATACTTTATGTATTTTGGTGGGAACATCATAAATGATGCTGTTTTTCAAAAATCACCATATTACCAGATGGTATAGAATTTATAATTTGCCCCATAGTTTTTGATGTTAGTAACTTAGCTAAATAGTGTCTTCCCAATTTACTCATTACACTTTAACCATTTTTATTGGTTTCACAAAGAAATAATTCCCTGTAGATATTCCATTCCCATTTAAAATCTTACCCAGTAGTATAGTACTCATTTATACTCCTTGACTGAATTAGCTATTCTCACAAAATGAAACACCCCAAACTCACTGCCGTCAAGTAGATGCTGACTCATAGCAACTCTACAAGAAAGGAGGCAGAATTGTTCCCATAGGTTTCAAAGACTATGTTTTTATGGGAGTAGAAAGCCTCATCATTCTCCTGCAATTATCTCAAAAGTTATTGCCAAATGGAGATTGTCTAACGCCATCATTATTTCTTTGATCATCCATTGACACTAAATTTGTGGTAGGACTAATTTTTTCTAGCAGTGGATTTATCTATTATCTGTCTAAAATATTCCATTTTACTTAGCTCTATATTACTATAGTAATTGTTTGTTGTACATGTGTCTTTAATATGACCCATGGGAGATCTTCCAAACTAGTTCTGTTCCCTGTAGTCAAATGTTAACTTTTCTTGGTTTAATACATTATTCACTCACACCTAATGAGTCAATGCTGACTCATAGAGACCGCCTGTGGGCTTCCAAGACTGTAACTGTTTGCGAAAGTAGAGATCCCAGTCTTTCTCCCATAGAGATGCTGGTGCTTTTGAAATGCCTGTCATGCAGATTGCAGCCCAACACATAACTACCGGAGTACCAGCGCTCCTAGAACATTACTATTATGATCTTACAAGAAGATTCAGGCAGTTATACTGAATCCCTGTCTCAGTTTTTGAATAAACCATTTTTGTAAAGGAAGTCTGAGACTTTTTCATGGATAATGGTATTTAGAAAGCAAGATATGAACTATAATTTCATTCATTAGGATTGGGTATTCCCTTCTTACACTTTCAGACATTAATACATTAAGCTAAATAACAAATTATTCTCACTATATATTGTTTCCATCTATATATTAAAGTTGTGCAACTTTGGAAAATATGTGTGGCAGGGTTACATCTTTCTACTCAATGAATTCAAAATGTAAAAGGAAAAAGAGGAGGAAATTCATTTCAAATTATGATCTTGGAAAAACATATTGACTATACCAAGGATGCCTAGAGAAATGAAAAAACCAGTCCTTTAAGAAATCAATCAGGTGTATTATTTATTGTAGGTGTCTTTATGTCAATTCTGACTCATAGTTGCTGTAGGTACAACAGAATAAAACATCGCCTATATGTCATCCTCAAAATGTTTGGTATGTTTGAGCCAATTGTTACAGCCCTGCATCAGTCTATCCTCGTACAGATATTTGAAAAAAACATGGTGTAGGAATTAAATGTGATCTCCTTTGGCTACACAAAACAAGGAGAGCCTAATGCCACAATAGCTCAAGGCCTGTTGCCAGAGGTAATGTTTGATTTAGCTTAATCCATTCTTCTTTGACCCTGTTCTGGCACCAAACATTCCTCCCACAGCACTCTCCTACTTCCTTAGGACAGATGAGCTGTTGCAATGGCCACACAGATCATACTCATGAGTATGGTGGTTTATTAGGGGAATTTATAGGCTAGCACAAGGGAGGATCAGTAAACACTAAGGATATAGACTGTGGTCCACAGCAGCCCCTTTCTCAGCTACCAGGCACAGGTCCCTCTAGGCCTCTGCCTCTGTGGATCAAGAAACCTGCCTACCCCACTGCATTACTACCCTGTGACCCCAGTGGCGAAGCTCCTTTTCTGTTTTTGTATGGCTCCTCTTCTATCTCTACTACTTCTTGCAGGGATCTTGGTGATCACTGGCATCCAGCTTCATGATTCTGAGGTGGTTCTTTCATACTTAGAGCAATGGAAAAACTGAACAATCCCTAAGTCAGAGTTTTGTATAACTTATTTAAATGATCCTATCCAATCATTTTGGTAGGTGCTATGGGTAAATGACTACAAGAGGCATTGTTGTAAGTGCTGTCCAGTCATTTCCAACTCATAGCAACCCACACACAACAGAACGAAATAGGGCCTGGCCCGGTGCCATCCTTACACTTCTTACGCTTGACCATCAAGGCAGCCACATGTCAATCCATCTTGTCAAAGGTCTTTCTAGTTTTCGCTTCCCCTCTCCTTTAACAAGAGTATGTCTTTCCATAGGAATTGGTCTCCTGACAACATGTCCAAAGTACATGAGTCTTGCTGTCTTTGTCTGTAAGGAGCATTATGACTGTACTTCTCCCACGATGCGTTGTCCATGGGACTTTCAATATTCTTCACCAGCACCATAATTAAAACACACTCATTCTTCTTCAGTCTTCTTTATGCAGGGTCCAACCTTCCCATGCCTATGAGGTGACTAAAACTACTACGGCTTAGGTTAGTCGTCCGAGTAACATCTTTGCTTTTCAACACTGTAGGGGGCCTTGTGTAACAGATATACCCAATGACATGTGACTCTGCTGTCATTTGAAATCTAGTGTCAAAGCAATAAACAAACCAACATAGTATGACAAATTGACAGACAAAAGCCACAAGTAATTGAATTCAGTTCATCACAGTCTCCTTCCATTGCATTGCTTTGTCCTGTATATCAAGCCAGGTATCCTTCCTCAGAGAACGGGGACTACGTCCAAAGTATGTAAGAGAAAGTTTCACTGTGCTCCCTTCGAAAGTGCATTTCAGTTACAATTCTTTAGATTCGTTTGTTCTTTGGGTAGTTCAGGGTATATTGAATATGTATTACCAGCACCATAATTCAAATGCATCAATGTTCTTCAGTGTTCTTTATTCAGTTTTCACTTTATGATTCCATTGAAAGAGTCAGGCAGTTTATTTGCTCTTTAACATGTAAAAGAGATTTTGTGAATGAGATATGACTACTGCAATATAACTTTACATTTCTTAACTCATGTTGGTGTTGATTGTGGATCCAGTTAAAATGAAATTGTTGGCAACTTTAATATTTTCTCCTTTAATCATAATTGTGCATATTGATCCAGTTATGAGGAATTTTGTTTGCTTTATGTTGAGGTCTAATCCACATCAATGCTGTTGTCTTTGACCCTCAACAGTAAGTACTAGAAGGTCTCCTGTTTATAGCAAGTGAAGTAACGTCATGTGTACAGCACTGGTTATTAACAAGTCTTCCCCCAGTCCTAATGCTGTGTCCTTCTTCATGTAATCCAGGGCCTCAGGTTATTTGCTTAGCATATGAGTTAAATAAGTATAGAGAAAGACACAACTCTGACACAAACCTTTTCTGATTTTAAACCATGTGATAACCCCTTGTTCTGTTTAAACAACTGGCTCTTGGTCTATGTACAAGTTTGGCAAGAACGCAATTAAGTGTTCTGTAATTGCCATTCTTCACAATGGTATCCCTACTGCTTTAAGACTATGCTTTTGAAATCATACCCTTTATTCTTTAATTTGGTGCGAATTTACAGTAGGTCCCTAATGACGATGCATTACTACTACAGTTGAATATGGACATTACCCTATCAATGTCAGCATTGTTTTTCAAGTTAGATCTTGAAATTTTAATTGTGAGGATGACTGATGCCATTCTTTTGAAATTTGTTAGTTCTTTCAAATAAACTATGTAATTGTGGTATTAAAATTTGCTGATAAGAGTCTATTTCAGCCCACTAATACTTAGAGCATACACCCTTGTGTGTTGTATTTTATTTTGGAAAGCCTATGATATTCTGAGTTTCATATCTTATATTCTCCATTCTCCGATTATTCATGGATGTTTGTCACTATTTCCTATAATTTAAATCAGGTCATATCAGCAAATAAAAGTCCCCAAAACTTTCCTGTTTTGTACTTGCCTTTAAGGTCAACTTAACTTGAGGAGGCAAGTCCTCCCCAATCCAATTTCTGTGCTTTCCAACCTGAGGGGCCCATCTTTCATCGTTATGTCAGACAATGTTCTGCTCCTGTTCAGAAGGTCTTCAGTGGCTAATTTTTCACAAGTGATCTTCCTGTCTCTTCTTGCTTAAATGAACATACTTCTTAGAAATGAGTTCTGTGAAACTTTATCTTGCTTAGTTGAGACATGTCATCAGAAAAGACCAATGCTAGAAAAATATGTTTTATTTGATAAAGATGGACATCAAAAAATGAGAGAAACCATTAGTGAAATGAATCGACAAAATAGCCTTAACAATGGACTCAGGCATACCAACAATTAGAAAGATTCTGCAGGACCAGGTCGCATTCAGCTCTTTATAAATAAGGACACCATCTGGAAGGGCCAACTCAATGAAAACTAACAGTATAGGCATATAATAATAAGCTCAAACTTATAATTTTAGTTTGAAATCCACATCAGAACTATCCAGTTTTCCCCCATTCCATGACTTTTATGGCAAAAAAAAAAACACAACAACAACAAGAAAAAAACACCGACTTCCATTATACTTCATATGTTTGATAAGAACCATCTGCATGTATCCAATGCTCATTTACTATTACAATTCCTCCACTGTATGTGACTGTCTCATTCTCTGTGATCTCTGTTTCTGATATCTCACATGCTAGATATCTAGCATGGGAGATGTTTCTTCACACAATCCCACTGTGGGATCCTTTTCATTTCATAAGGCCTGCTACTTCATTCTTCTGCTACATACCCCTATATACCCAGAGTCCAGGTAAACATTCAAAATCAAGAAACCGTGCTTGATATTACCTAATGACTTTTAAAATGAGCAATTCAGAAAAGAAGGAAGGAAGGCAGTAAAAATATGTAGGAAACTGACTAGCAGGCAGGATGACAACAAAATCATATCATTGTGTGCTCACCTCCCCGATATGATTGCTGAAGACAAATGTAGTGTGGTGAAGAAAGATGATGGTGCCTGGCTATCCAAAGACATAGCATCTGAAATCTTAAAGGCTTTAAGGTAAATGAGTGGCCATCTAGCTCAGAAGAAACAAAGCCCACATGGAAGGAGCACACCAGCCTCTGTGATCATGAGGTGTCAAAGAGATGAGGTATCAGGCATCAAAGAACAAAAAATCACATCATGGTGAATGAAGGGGTAGAATGGGGACCCAAAGCCTATTTGTAAGCTACTGGACATCCCCTTATGGTAGGGTCGCAGGAGGAGACAAGCCAGTCAGGGTGCAGTGTAGCAATGATGAAACATACAACTTTCCTCTAGTTCTTAAATGCTCCCTTCCCCCACTATCATGATACCTATTCTACCTTACAAACCTGGCTAGAACAGAGGATGTACACTGGAACAGATAGCAACTGGAAACACAGGGAATCCAGGACAGATGACTCCTTCAGGACCAAGGGTGAGAGTGGTGATAACGGGAAGGTGGAGTGAGTGTGGGTACAAAGGGGGAACCAATTATAAGTATCTACATATAACCTCCTCCCAGGGGGACGGACAACAGAAAAGTGGTTGCAGGGAGACGTCGGACAGTGTAAGATATGACAAAAGAGAATGATGAGGGTAATGAATGTGCAAATGTGCTTTATACAATTGATGTATGTATGGATTGTGATAAGAGTTGTATGAGCACCCAATAAAAGGATTTTTTTTAAAGTAACAGAATATTATCAATGTAAAAATTTAGGTAACAAATGCATTGCTCTATCATGAATATTTTATTGGGCTTTCTGGTTTTAAGATGGCTTGGATGGCTATGCTTTATCCTAGATATTATTCACTTATCTCCACCATTTGTCTGTTAGTTTTTCATACTCTTTTCATATTTTTCAAAACATTGTCAGATACTGAGGTCCTAATGAGTGGAAAGAGAACATTGTCAGAGATAGAGGCTAGTGGATGGGACCCTTTGTTCCCAAGGAACTCGAAATGTGTCTAAGGAGTAGGGTATTTCTTGGCGTGAAGTCTACCACGATGACAAGAGTCAGTGAAGCCTGTGGGAATAGAGCCGCTACGATCTTCATTTGTTGAAGGGGCAGAGCTCAGTGTGAGGAGACACAACTGAAAACCCTGTCAATGATTGGAACTTTGTGCAAGGTATGAATGGAGGAAAGTTGTCAAACATGCAATGAAATACATAAAGGTCAATATCACAGGCATTAGTGTACTGAAATGGATTGATATTGCCCATTTTGAACCAGAAATCAGTTGATTTACTATCCTGTGAATAAAACAACCTAGAAGAATGCCATGGTATTTATTGTTGAAAAGGCCATCACAAAATCAATCATCTAGTAAATATTGTCTGAGAGAGGATTATATGTCTGCCTTCAAGGAAATTCAATCAATACAATGATTACTCAAATTTATGCACCAACTACTAAAGATAGTGATGAATAAATTAGAGAATTCTATAATCAAATTCAGTCAGAAATTGATCAAACATGCAATAAAAATGCCTTGATCATTATTAGCACTTGGAATGAAAAAGTTGGAAACAAAGAGGAAGGATCATTATTTGGACAATATAGTTTTGGCATATAAATGGAATGGGAACACCTGAAAAAAGAAAGAATTTTGTAAAACCAATGATTTATTCACATCAAATACTTTTTTCTACAGCACAAAAGGCAACTATACACATGGATTTGTCCAGATGGGATACACAGAAATCAAATTGACTACATCTGTGGGAACAAATGATGGAGAAGCTCAAATCAGCAGCTAAAACCAGATGAGGGTCTGACTGTGGGACATACCATCTATTGCTCATATGTAGGTTCAGGATGAAGCTAAAGAAAATTAAAATATAACCTTGACTCTATCCCAACTAAATCATGCTAACATCTCAAAAACTGATTTGATGCATTAACACTAATGATAGAACTGATGTGCTGTGGGAGGACAGTAAGATGATCATCCATAAGAAATCAAAAAGTCATTAAAAAGACAATAAAGAGAGATAAGATCAAAGTAAATGTTGGAGGAGACTCTGGCATTTACTCTTAACCATGGATTTGCTAAGGCAAATGGGAGAAATGCTGGTCATCTAGTTGAATTTCAATGGGCATCTCAAGAAGACAAAGACAAGTATTATAATGAAATGTTCAAAGACCTAGAATTAGACAACCAAAATAGAAGAGCATTTTCAGCATATCTAAAAAAGAATTCAAGAAAAAAAATCGTCTTGAGTTGTGATCTTGAAAGAATCTAAGGGTAAAATGTTGAATGGTGTAGGAAAATACACAGTCTCATGCTCCCAAAAGAACTGGCTCACATTTGACAGTTTCAGGAGGTAGCACCTGAACAAAATCGATGGTGCTGAAGGAAGAAGTCTAAGCAATACTGAAAACATTAAACGAAAAAAGAGGCTTCAGGAATTGGTGGAATATAAAATTAAATATATCAACACACTTATGAAGCACTGGAAGGACTAACTCCTTTGTAAGACAGGTAGTTGGCCAACTAATTGCAAAAAATGCACATTTGTACTCTTTCCAAAAAAGAGTGATCCAACAGAAAGCTCAGATTATGGAACAGTATCAATGATGCCACATGCAAGTGAATTTTTTCTGAAGATCAACCAACAAACGGTGTAGCAGTCCATTCGTGGAGAGCTACTGGACGTGGCTGGAGGATTAAGAAGAGGACTTGGGGAAAGGGATATTTCTTCTGATGTTAGATGGTTCTTGGCTGAGAGCAGGGAGTACCAGAAATAGGTTTGCTTGTGTTTTATTGACTATGCCAAGATGTAAGATAATGTTGAGACCAACTCTTATCTTACATTACACAAGGTCTGAGAGGGATTGATCTACAATGAGAAACCATGTATATACAAAAGAGAATGAAAAGAGTTAGGGTGCAGGGGTCTCTGCAGTATAGATACTTCATAGCCCAGAGCTTTATTAGAGGGGATCATATGTACTCCCCAGATCATGTAGGATTTACACAAAGGCGGTTTATAATTCTTAATATGTACAAAGAAGCATTAGTTCATTCGTCCAGACAGTTCAAAGACAAAGGGGAGGATGGGGCTTGGGAAAGTGAAGTAGCTGACAATTGCAGGTGGCTGTTCTCTGCAGCCTTGCCAGAGAGTAGGAGGCAAACTGGCCATTATTACCAGGCTGAAGGACATACCAACAGCTGCTTCAAACAGCTTCCTGGGATGAGCTGTTATCATCCTTTCATGACCTTGGGCCATAAAATGTGTTGGTCCTTCTGTTAGTCTGGGTTGACTAGAGAAACAAATCCAGAGACACTCATATGTGTATACGAAAGAGCTTGATCCCTTCAGGACCAGTGGTGTGAGTGGTGATACTGGGAGGGTAGAGGGAGAGTGGGTTGGAAAGTGGGAACCGATTACAAGGATCTACATGTAACCTCCTCCCTGGGGGACGGACAACAGAAATCTGGGTGAAGGGAGACGTCGGACAGGGCAAGGTATGACAAAATAATCATTTATAAATTATCAAGGGTTCATGAGGGAGGGGGGAGCAGGGAAGGAAGGGGGGAAAATGAGGAACTGATGCCAGGGGCTTGCTTAGGTGGAGAGCAAATGTTTTGAGAATGATGAGGGCAATGAATGTACAAATGTGCTTTACACAATTGATGTATGTATGGATTGTGATAAGAGTTGTATGAGCCCCTAATAAAACGATTTAAAAAATAAAAAGAACTTTATGCCAAAGATTAATTGTATATTAAGAAAACATCCCAGACAAGTCCAGATCAAGTCCATAAGTCTGATATTATTCCATATGTCTGATACCAGTCTATAAATTCCTCTTCAGATTCACGTAACACATACAATGACACCAAATGCAGGAAGATCACAGGCCAGTGGGTGGAAAGTCTTGTAGATCCAAAGACAGTGTAAGCATCTCAGCGCTGAGATAGGTCTCCATTTGGCTCCTCCAGCTCCACCTCCTGGCTCCATCAGTGTCTTGTCAGCAGGAAAATGAAGCAGTGAGTGTGTATGTCCTGCCTCCAAGTTGTTCCCAGAATCTTCAGGAAAAAGCCTTGCCCTCAAAGAGACACCATTGGCTATGACATGATTGACAGGCTCCACCCCTTCACTCAAGTTGACAGGAGATTATAGAACTGCCAAGGCCCTGTCCTGTTTGTCTAAGTAACAAACAGCTTTTGTCCCCACACCAAGACATTCAACTGTGTGGATCCTATGGATTGTCTTGATGAAAATGGGAATTCCAGAACACTTCATTGTGCTCAAGCAGAGCTGCTACTGTACATGGGTCAAGAGGCAGTGGTGAAAACATGCAAAACAAGGGGTTACTTTATGATTTAAAATCAGGAAACATGTGGCAGAGTTGTATCCTTTCACTATACTTATACAAACCATATGCTAAGTAAATCATCAGACACTGGGTTTTATGAAGAAGAAGTGCATCAAGATTAGAGAAAGGAAAAAAAAAAAAAAAAGATTAGAGAAAGGCTAATTAACAACCCTAGATACACAGATGACACACGCTGGCTTGCTGAAAGCAAGGAGGATTTGAAGCACTCACTGATGAAAATCAAGGATTGCAACCTGCAGTATGGATTATGACTCAATGTAAAGTAGATCGAATTCTTCACAACTGGACCAATAGAAACATCTTGAAAAATGGAGAAAAGTTTGAAATTATCAATGATTTTTGTGTTGCTTGGATCCACAATCAATCATCATGGAAGCAGTAGTGAAGAAATCAAAAGACAAGGTATTTTACATAAATCTGCTACACATCTTTTCTTTAGAGTATTGGAAAGCAAAGGTGCTACTTTGAGGACTAAGGTGGGCCTTACTGAAGCCTTTGGTAGTTTGAATTGCCTCATAAGCATGTTGTGTTAGTCTGGGTACATTAGAGAAACAAATCCACAGAAACTCATCTGTATAAGAGAGTTTTATATAAAAGATAAGTGCACATTAAGAAAACATCCCAACCCAGTGCTGTCCAAGCCCACAATTCCAACATTAGCCCATTCTTCCAACACCAATCCAAAGAGTCTTCTTCCATCTCACAAAATACATGCAATGATGCCGACTGCAGGAGGAAAGCCAAATCAGTGAGTGTGTAAGCATCTCAATGCTGGCAAGGGTCTCCACACAGCTGCTTTAGCACCCAGAAGTGCATCGGGGTAGGCCCATGTTGCTTCTCCTTGGGGTTGTCTTGCAGGAAGTGAGCCTTGCCGGCTGAAGCAGGGAACTGGCTAAGGCAGCTGCACCCTGGTCTGACCATCACAAAGCAAGAGACCTGAGAACTCGAAAGGTGAGGTTCACCTAGCCATTTATCTAGCCACCCTTCAATTAACCCCACATGTGTTTATTGGCCAGATTGGCACAATGAACTTTAAATATTTCACATGTGAAATTTGGACGTTAAATAAGAACGAATAAGAATCAGTGCATTTGAATTGTGGTGCTAGAAAAGCATATTTCAAGTACCACGGACTGTGAAAGGATACAAACAGCTCTCTGTCTTAGAAAAAGTATGGTTAGAGTTCTCAGAGGCAGCGATGGCAAGAGTTAATCTTACATACATTGGACATGTTGTCACAAAAGTTTCTGGAGAACATCAAGGTTGGGAAAGTAGAGGGACAGTGAAACAGAAGACACTCGGGGAGATTGGCAAAGTAGCTGAAACACTGGGTTCAAGCATGAGGACAATTGTGAGGATGGCACTGGGGGAGCAGAGCTTTCTTCTGTTGTGTTGACCAGCCCACCCTACAACCATCTATGAAACACAAAGGTAATGATAATGAAGCACCAAATATATTATTCCAGCCTTTTATAGTTTGGGGTTCTTATTCAATGATTAATCAATTGAATACACAATAGCTAATTTAACAAACACTAGACTAATAACTCACAATGAAAATGTATTATGTATTGAAGATAACTCATGTTTATGTAAATACCTGTGTACTTCATATTAAAAAATAATTAAGGATTACAACACAGAGACATATTTTGTCTTATTAGTTTGCTGTCTGTCTTGTTCTTTTTTTCCCCTTTTTCATTCATTTCTTACTTTTTTATCTTGTTTGCGTTGATAAAATAATTTTCCTCAGTGTATTTTACACCAGGCACTCTGAGGCAGACAGACAGAGCTGTTCTACTCCCGTAAAAAATCCCAGAAACGCAGAGGGACAGTTCTACCCTGTCCTATAAGATTGCCATTAGTTAGCATCAACTCGATGGCAGTGAGCTTTTTGGTTCATTTTGCATTAAATCTTGCAACTAATGTGTGTTCTGTCCACAAAAAGTCTAGCTTTTTATGGGAGGAATTTGTTTGGACTAATTTTTTAGCATTTTTTTTCCCTGAGTTAAACCAGGTTTCTAATCCCACCTGATCCAAACAAATCTATACAGTCATGGTCAGACTCCATACTTTGATTTGCGCTCAGTGATAAAAACAGCAGTATTTTTGTTTGTTTGTTTTTATTTTTTTAACTGCAATAGATACTTTGTTATTATTACATTGCTGGGTCTGGGTCTAACTATTTTCTAAGGGAATGGAAAATGATGTTTTCATAACAGCCTTCAAAAAAGTTCACCGGCAACACTGTTTCTAATTTTGTATCAGTGGATTTTCAAATGTAAATAGGGAAGATTTTTCAGCATAGTAGGGAAAAATGGTTTTATTAACTTGAAATTCTCCTGAAGTTGCTATTTTATATAATCAGATGTATGGATATGAGATTGAAAAATCCACACCGGCATTTAGATGATTTAAAAATATTTACAAATCTCTAATTTACAAGATGAATTTGCTAACAGTTTAAATATCTGACCTTGGGTGTTAATAGTTGCCAACAAAAACATGATTCAGGAGAGCAATTCCATTTCTTTCACTTCAGTTCATGGGAAATTATACAGCATTCCATGTAGTCCATATTTCTTAAGACATACGTTAGTATACACGTTTATAAATATTACATACACGTTTAATATAGAATCTGATTATAGAATTTCTGACCATAACCAAGGACTATAGCAATTACATTGTAATTGATTTCAATTAATATTTCCTTAAGTTGAACCTTATATTGTGACTTTGTCAGAAACCTTGAGTATAATGACTATATATCTAGTTTTAGAGTGAAATATTTCAGACTTCCAAATGACTACCACAAAGTCCTCAGGCAACTCACTTAAGATCAGTTCATCTTAAAAGATGAGGAAAAATGGTAACTATCTGCTAAGTAGGATTCAAGAAGTGTAGCATAAGGCAATGTATGTAAACTACATTGTAGACTGATGTCTGTAGAGATAGAAATGACTCAGCATATTATTTTATATAGTATTAATAGCTGCACCAGTTAGGAAAGTGTTTAGATAAATTAATCTTTATATTCAATATTCACTACCATAGAGTCAATGCAGACCATAGCGAACCACTGTGAGTTTCCAAGAATGTAACTTTTTATGGGAGTGGAAAGCACAGTCGTTCGCCCACCCAGCTTCTGGTGGTTTTGAACTTCCAAACATGTGGATCACAGATCAACGCATAGCCATCACACAACCAGGGCTCCTTATATAATCAATACTAGATATTAGCAATTCTGACTCAATTCCGACCCTATAAGCCAGGGTAGAACTGCCCCTGTGGATTTTCAATCTGTCATATTTTACAAGTGTAGAAAATCCCATATTTCTCACTCAGAATGGCTTCTAGTGATTTAGATTTGCGTATCTTGCCTTTAGCAGCTCAATGCATAAACACCATGCCACCAGGGCTAGAAATACATCTCAAAAGGAACAGACTTGGGTCATATAAAACTTGGCCTTATGCTCTTTTCTTTTCTCTTTTCTTTCCTTTCTAATGCCTGGGGTCTGCACATGTTATGTGGAGATATGTGTCCTATCTTAACACCAGAGGATTAAGAGCCACTTCTAAAGATGACAGAGGAAAAAATTAATTCTTGAATTCTTGATATTTTAGAATGACAACGTGAGAAGCAAAATGTGTACATTAATGTGGATTCGCTAATTGAAGAAACACGTGTCCTGTTGACATTGAAAATTACATTATTAGTAGCTTGAGAAACAGCCCTAAATCCATTTACTTGCACAATAGATTCTATCTACTTCGTTAAGTCTGTTCAAATCATGATATCCTTATGTGTGACAGGATAAAACTGTACTTTGTTAGTCCATGTTAACTACAGAAACAAATTTATAGAGACACATGTGTATAAGAAAGAGCTTCATATACAATTGAATTATATAGCAATTGGATATTGAGAAAACATCCCAGCCCAGTCCATATCAAATCCATAAATCTGATATTAGTCCATATGTCTGATACCAATCTATAAAGTCTTCAGATTCATGAAACACAGGCAATGACGCTGAATGCAGGACAATCACAGGTCAGTGGGTGGAAGGTCTTGTGGATTCAGTGGCAGTAGAGGCAGGGGTCTCCACTGGCTCCTACAGTTCAGGGCACTAGTGTGTTTCCATGTGTCTTGTCAGCTGCAGTGTCTCCCAGGCAGTGAGTCTTTGTTCCACCTCCAATGAGCTATTTCTCTCCTTAGCCCCTCCAAATGAGGCCATCAAGCTGTGACATGATTGGCAGACTAAACTCCACCCCTTAACTCATAACCCTCTCAAATTGACAAAACATTATGTAAGTACCACAGACCACCCCTTGTCAATTTGACACTTATATACAACTCTTTATCTATATATAATTTTCAAACAAACAATAATCAAATCATATCTGTACTTAAAGGATCAGACTAAAATGAATACAATTAAATACGTGTCACCCTCATTTAAATATACTATTCTACAAGTGAACAAAACAAAAATATTCTACCCCTATGTGAATGCCTGCTCCTTAGTCCCTTAATCCTATGAATATATTCCCCCATCTATGAAAGTTTATAAGCCAACCACTTCATGCCTTTATTCTCCCCAATTTTGGGTATCCCACTTATATCAATCCAGTGCTCTGAGAAGACAATCATATTCTTTGACATGAAGAATCTTCATTCCAGTGGGAACCTTCTGAAATCTGCAATAATAAGCAAAGTTAAATAAGGACAAGCCATCCATAAAATCTGCAGCAATATGTTCCAGTTCACAGGCTCAAAAATCTTTTCTTCATCTGGTCTGGTTCTGGGCAACGAAATGTTGGCTGCCTCACTTAGCCTCACCAGGGTGCCCATTAGTGGCCTTGCCTTTTGACCATAGCCCCAACACAAATTCTCAACAAACCTAGCACCCTTGTGCTAGGTCATGAACTTCGGACCAGTCAACCCGCTCTCATCTTCTCCTCTAGTTCCTGTAAACCAGGTCCATGGGTGTCAGTGGCCAGATTTAACCTATCTCTCTATTGCTGATTTTCTCCTACTTTCACTCAAGGGGATCCAGGCAGTCACCTAGCAAGTATTTCAGGCTGCCACGGGCTCCCTTTAACATTTGGTTCTAAAGAGGAGTTTTCTTCATGGTTCCAGATTTTTTTCCATCTTCTGACTAAAACTACTAGATCCAATTTTTAAGAATCCAAAAAGTTCCTTTTTCTTCAAGCTGTCAACAATCCCCTAGGCAAGTTTCATAGAAGGCAAATATCCCGAGTACTCCAAAGTACTGGGTGAGGCTTATCTCTCAGAGCCTTCTATGAAGGCATGTCCTAAACCCGTTTAAAGAGCAAATTTCAATGGCCTAAGGCAAGTGGGCTTACAAGCTCTCTATTTTAATACTTCCCCCAAATCATTTCTTCCAATCATTATATCAACAATATAAGCAGAGGAAATCAGTAGAAATAAAGTAGAATCAGATACTAAACTTGATTCTTAAAACAGTCAAGTTCAATCCTTATCTAAACTATTCTATTGATACAAAATATGGGATTAGACTTCTGACAGCATCAAACCAGAGCCAGGCTTTCCGTTAGCCATTTTGACTTTTTTTCAGCCATTCTCTCTGAGAAGCTCCGATAAATTCAAGGGTGACAATTTTGCCACCTGAGTTCTAGATTCACATTTATCACAATCATTTTCACCATTTCAGATAGGATTAACCAAAGACAACAACCAAACAAAACAATCAAAACTTTAATTTCCCATATTTCCAAGAAACAATCCAGTAAATTTCTGGTCATATCTGACCTCTGGCTAGCCAAAGAAGAAAAACTACTATCCAGAGGTCAAACACACATCCACCCTCCATCTTTATGATTTGTTTCTCTACTACCCGACTCCCAAGGGACCATGATGTGTTATTCCGGGTTGACTAGAGAAAAACATTCTTAGAGACACTCATATGTGTGTAAGAAAGAGTTCTATATACAAGAGCAATTGAATATTGGGAAAGCATCCCAGCCCAGTCCAGATCAAGTCCATAAGTCCAATAATAGCCCTTATGTCTGATACCAATCTATAAGTTCCACTTTAGACTCACAAAACACAGGCAATGAGGCTGAATGCAGGATGATCACCAGCCAGTAGGTGGAAGGTCTTGTGGCTGCAGTGGCAGTAGAGGCATCTCAGAGCTGGCAGGGGTCTCTATGTTGCTCCTCAAGTTCAGGGCAGTGGTGTAACTCCATGTGTCTTGTCAGCAGCAATGTGTCCCAGGGAGTGAGCCTGTGTCATGCCTACAAAGAGTCATTTGTCTCCTTAGTGCCTTCAAATGAGGTCATCAAGCTGTGACCTGATAGGCTAAACCCCACCCCTGCACTCTTCTCAAATTGACAAAAGATTTTATAACTACCACATGTACTATGTTAAATGTTTCAACAGAAGCAGATGGCTTTTTTGTTTCCCTGCCCTGCTCCCCCCAAAACAGATTGCCAAGCTTTTCTATTCGGGGGGGGCGCGATGAGGTGGGAGGTAGTGGGTAGATTTGAACTTCCAACCTTTTGGTAAGCTATTGAGTATGATAATGGATTGTACAACCCAAGATGTCTTCAGGTAGCTCAACTATCTTGCATCATTATTTTATAAGGACAATGTATTGCTCTAATGAGCTGAACAAATAAATGTTTACTCATAGATTTCCTTCTGAAACCTTATTTTACTGTATCCACTAATCTCAAGCTCTTATCATTTTACCCATTTTAAATAGGCTCTTGTGATAGGTTTATAGTGCCAACCTGGCCAATAGGAACATGTAGGATTAATAAGGTAGCAGTTTGATTGATTGGAGGACAAAGAGATAAATGACTCTGCAAGGTGCCCCACCTTCCCCCCACACACACAACCCATTTGCTCTCTGGTGATCGGAGCATGCTAGGGCATTTGTGCTGCTGCTGCTGGAGCTAGTTCTCTGCCTTAACCTGTGAGCTGCACTACCTGTGGGCCAGGCCAGCCCATGATTATGCCGCTAAAGCTTGAGGTTCCTTTGAGACCTGCTTCACCATGCTGATGGTGCATACATCACTTGAACTTGAGGCTAGTGGATCCTGTCGCCTTGCATTACTTGCTTTAGATATACCATCTGGGTTTGCTTCACTAAATTTCTGAGCTACTGACTGTTGGTGACCCACCCTGCTGCTTGTTGCCTATGGGCAGACTCTGCTTGCCTTGCTCCAAGGAGAACTCTGCTGTTGCTTCCTTGACCTTGGACGTCGCAGCCCGTGTGAGTTGAAGGGCTTCCAGTATATTAATAGTTCCATAGAAGTGAGTTGAACTGAACCCTCTGTATTGCTGTGTGGACTAATTAGCTGTTATATTCCTTCTCACTGTATAAACATATCCTGTTGTGTGTGTGTGAGTGTATGAATATATATAAATATTTGTATATATATACAAATATATATATATTTATATATACACACACACACACACAACCATAAGAGTCCTGGTTCTATTTCTCTAGAGAACCCTACCTAACACAGCTTCCATATTAAGAAAATCACCTTAATCCAGCAATCAAAAATTGCACTAGTGCACTGTTTGTGGCATTCCCATTCCAAATAGTTATCAAGAGGCTTTCAAGGTAATGTGACCATTCTCACATTTCACTAGACTTTGTTTAGCAATATATTATTTTGCTGAACTTTTTGGTAAATATATAATTAATACTAGATAATATATAATAAGATCTTGATGAAAGAATAAAAAATGATAACCATGGTTTAAGCTATTATATTTGAGTTATCTGCTATTTATTCCCTAAGACTCCCCTAACACAGTTGCAGCAATTATAGTAAATTAAATTATATAAATATTAGCACAGTTTTACCTTATATATATTCAATGAATGTTATTTTAATTTATGAGCACTCATTAAAACTTGTTCAAAAATCCTGATGAAATTATTTTAGATGCAAACTTAAAATTATAACTACTTACTTGTGAGACAAACCTGAGTTCATATTCTCACCCTTGGTATGCTAACTGTGTGACCCTGAGTGCATTGATGAGCTATTTTAGGCTTCCTTTCCTACATATGAAACCTGGTTAGACCAGATGATGCACAGCAGTACACATGGGAATTGGAAACGCAGGGAATCTAGGACAGATGAACCTCTCAGGATCAGGGGTGACAGTGGCGATACCAGGAGGGAAAGGGGGTATAGGAAGGGGGAATGGATCACAGGGAGCTACATATAACCTCCTCTCTGGGGGATGGGCAGCAGAGGGGTGGGTGAAGGGAGACACCGGGCAGTGTAATATAAGATACAATAATAATTTATAAATTATCAAGGGTACATGGGGGAGAGGGGAGGAGGAAGAGAAGGGGAGGGGAAAAAAGGAAAATGAGCTGATTCCGGGAACCCAAGTGGAAAGCGAATTTTGGGAATGATGAGGGCAACAAATGTATAAATGTGCTTTACACAATTGATCTATGTATTGTGATGAATGGTATAAGCCTCAATAAATTGACTTAAAACAACAACATTGGAATATATACCATACAACAATTATGTAGGTAAATAGAAATATGAAAATATCAATTAAAAAGTAAATGTGAACAATTTTAAAGATTTTGTTTAAACCACTGAGTAGCCAGCTTTGAGTCTATGCTCCCCTAATGCTTTTCCAAGTTTCATGTTTGTTCCTCAGGGCGTTCTCTTTCCCTTTTCAAGTTGTCTGCTGATGAGCTGATCCCCGGCTCTAAACTGATAGTCCCCTGCGTTATCTTAAGGGGGTGGCGGATGGAAATCACAACAAATAAAAATAAAAGTAGGACTTTAACCTCTCTTACTTTATGCAATTTTTGACATTAATTCCTATTAAAGTGGTAATAATTAATAAGGTTTAATATATTTCTCTTTCCTGGTGTTTATGCATTTCTGATTATATAATCTAATGAATTTTAAAGGATAGTTGAATGCTTCCCTCCCTCCTTTTCTCAGGAGAGAAGGTTTTAGCCTTTGAAGTGGAAGTCCTGTCAGAAAGAATTATTCCATACATACATCACCCTAAAATATATTATTTTAAAGCACTTCATGAATATGCATATGTCAGCTATCAAATGGGCATAATACATAAGTGTGCAGGAAATCAAATCATTCATATTTTGATGTACTAAAACTACAGAAATAATCTTACTTTTCAAGCTATTGACAAACTTGAATTTGCAAGTGCATCGCATTCATTGCTTTTCCTTATGTCTGAAAATATCCCTTTCTGCTTGTTCCTTTCCCTGACATCAGCAACCCAGGAATAGTGAAACTCAAAGAAATATCTCAAAATAGTTCTTTTTTCTTGCATAAGAGATAAAATCTTTCAAAAACAAAAATGCTCATGACATATTTGAATTTTGAATGTTGGCATGTTTAGATTTAGATTTTTTTAAACTTTTGCAGTTATTTTTATAAAAAGAATGTATTTAAATGAGTAAGAAACTACTTGAACTAAATAAGAATTATATCAGCTTAGGAAGTTTAATTTTAAAAAAATGTTACTCAAATATGCTGTAGCAAACTTAGATCAGTTGCTCTATCTTAGCTCTATTGGAATTTGAATTGACTAATTTTTTTCTGTTGCAACACTTGGCTGTCAGTCTCTCATACTTTGATGGCTTCTGCGTTTCTGTGCTGCTAGAAACAAAACCACTGGTATTTCAAATGCCTGCAGGGTCACTCAAAGTGAACAGGTTTAAGGGGAGCGTCCAGGATACGCACAGACTTCAAAGAGGAATATCTTTCAACTTCAGTAAAATTAATCATGGAGATCCTTATGGATAGTACTGAAACAATGTCCGATATGGAAAACCTCATGAACAGAAGTGGAACATTGTCAGAGACAGTGCCAGAAGATGAACTCCTCGATCCCAAGGCTCACCAAAGTATGACGGAGGCATCGTTGTGTTCCCGAAGTAGATGCAGCCATATGGCAGGGATGTAGTAAACTCTGAGACCTTCATTTGCTGATGTCATAAAGCTCAAAAGTAAAGGAAACAGTTGCAGAGTTCAATTAATAATTGGAACTTGGAATGTACCAAGTAAGAATCTAGAAAAATATTAAGTGGTCAAAAATGAAATCGAATAAACGAAGATTGATATTCTAGGCATTACTCAGCTGAAAAGAACTAGTGTTGGCCATTCAAATCAGAAACTGATATGACTGATGATGCTGGGAATCTCAGATTCAAGAGAAATCGCATTGCTTTCATCTTGAAAAAGTACATTTCAAATTCTATCTTGACGTACAGTACCGTATTTGATATGATAATATCTATGAACACACATGGAAATTCATTCAATACAAGCATTATTAAAATTATGTACAACCACTAAAGAAGAAATTAAAGAATTATGCCAACATCTTTTATCTGAAATTGATCAAGCATGCATTAAAAACTATTGGCAATTAGAATGCAAAAAGTAGAATCAAAGAGCAAGGACAATGGTTGGAAAAGATGGCGGAGGTGACAAGGGAAGCTGGAGGTCACATGATAGACTGTCGTAAGACTACCGACTTCTTCATAGCAAACACGTACTAGGTGCCTGTCGATCTGAAATCAAATTGACTACAGCTGTGGAAAAAGACAATGGAGAAACTCATTATCAACAACTGAAACGAGCCCGCCATCAGCTTGTTGAACTATTTCAATTGGTATTCCATGAGTTGCTTTGGATTCTGTTTGGGCTAATGATTAGTTAGTCCTTGACAATTTTATTACAATATTTGGCTTTGTCTTCTGAAGCTGCCCTTTGAAAATTTTTGTTCGGCTCTTTGACATCATCTCCCCACCCCCACCCCCACCCGCCACTTGTTTTAGCAAGTTTCAGAGTCTCTTCTGACGTCCACTTTCATATTTTCTTTCTTTGCTGTATTTTTAATGACCTTTTCTCTATTCATGAATGACAATCTTCATGTCCTCCCACAGCTCATCAGGTCTTGTGTCATTAATGTTCGATGAGTCCAATCTGTTTTTTGAGATCTTAAAACTCCTGTGTGATGGTCTCTACTTCAGATTTTGCCTCCTGTGGATTTGTCCTCATTTTATTTGGCTTTATCCTGAACTTACACATGAGCAATTGGTTGCTCTATAGTCATTACCATTATCTGCTTTTAGCTACATTATTGAGCTTCTCCATCGTGTCTTCCCACAGATGTCAGTTTAACTTCTGTATATTCCATCTGGAGAAGTTCATGTGTATAGTCACCTTTTATTTTGTTGAAAAAAGTATTTAGTGTGACAAGTCGTTGACTTTGCAAAACCCTATCATGTGATCTCCAGCTTCATCTTTATCACCAAATCCATATTTTCCAAGTATTGTTCCTTCCTCTTTGTTTCTGACTTTTGTATTCAAATCATCCATAACCATCAATGTATCTTGATAGTGTGCTTGATCAATGTCTGGGTAAAGTCTTGGGTAGAATTCTTCAGTTTCTTCATCACCAGCTTTTGTGGTTGGTGCATAAATTTGAATAATAACTCTATTGATAGGATTTATTTGAAGGAACCTAGATAGAATTGATCCCAGCATTGTACTTTATGATGGACTTTCTGTAAATGAATGCCCAAATTATGAGTTTCTTATTAATCATCTAGGTGTTTCCTTCAGAGTGCTTATCTGAGTTTTAATATCACTTGTACTGTTGTCTACATGCTCCAATGTGCTCTCATACTGTTTATATGCTCGTGGGAGAAAGAAAAACATTTGTTCTTCCCTAACCTATTTTTCCTCAAGACTGATCTAGTGCCTTGCACACAGGAGTAGCAGAATAAATATTCTATGTATGATGAATATTTTAATACCCATCAGACGGCTGCAAATGAATAAACAATAGTACTATAGAATGGAAGATAGCATGGCACATTGCATCTAAGAAGACATTACCCCACAAAATGAACCCTTACAAATGACAGTATGGGTTAAGTTGTATATTATTTTGCTTGAGAAATATATGTTTAAACTTTAACACTTCAAAACTCAATATCTCTGCCATCATCTATCCCAACACATAACAACCCTATAGGACATGAGAGAACTATTCCTTTGGGTTTCTGAAACTGAGACTCTTTACAGAAAGAGAAAGCCTCATGTTTGTCCCACAGAGTGGCTGGTTGGTTTGAGTTGCTGGCTTTATAGTGAGCAGCCAATGTGTAACACACTAGGCCACATGGGTTCTTTCAACCTTTGGTTCTTGAGATTTTTTTTTTTTTTTTGAAAAGATGGTTGCTGCAGATGTAGCTAATTCAATGAACTCTGCTAAATTAATCTCTTTGTGACTGGAATTCATATAGAAAGTCACACAGAAAGACATACAGGAAATAACACTGATGAACAATAAAGGTGGAGTCTCTTGCTATGGCCACAAGGAAGCCGACACCTGGATTATAAGAAGCTGGATGAGACAAAGTGTTTTCTATTAGAATCTTCTTAGAGATCACAAATTCACAATGTTTGCCTCCCCAACTGTATGTGAATGTCTCTTGTTTTAAATTACTCAAGGGGTCCTCTTTGTTATGGCACTGCTGGAGCATACCTACAGAAGAATAAACTCAGTAGCAAGACCCCTCAGAAAAACATTAAGCTTCTGTATTATCCAATACTTTCATTGGGGAAAAAATTAGAGAATTATGTACTTCAGCAGCACAAAGTGGTATGGGCTATTGGTTGGTAAACAGTGTTAATTGAGAGGGGCACTGAGTATATTTAGTTGTCATAATTCATTGATCTGAACACATATGGTGTAGAGTGAGTGAAGATTTAAAAAGTTGCACAATTTGTCTCCTTCCAGTATCAATTATTCATATATATATATTTAAGTTAAAAGTTTAATTAAAATTTGTATTGCTTAATTGATTTTTCTAATTTCTGAAATACAATTATTTATTAGTGCTATGGAAGAAAAACCATAAAAGTATTCCCATATCATATAGTAAACAGAAAACAACAATTAAATCTATAAGAAAGACGATAGCAAGTGTGAAAAACAAATAAGAAACTTTTGGAAGAAATTTTTAAAACAATGAAGTCTTACTAAAATATTATACAGAAGAAAATCTTGTAAGAATGCAATCATGTAAAAAAAGTTTGAAAAGACATAAAGAGTAAAAAACATATTAGTATGTAACTGTAATCCAGAGGACAAGTAGCTCCTAGAAGAGGAACTAAATTGAAAATAAACACTAAAATTCTATCATTTTTTAGCCACTTGAGAAATTAAAAAAAAAATGCCTTACAAAATAAACTTTTCCTATATCACTGGCAAAATGAACAATTATTGCATGCCAAATAATAGTGATTACTGGGTAACTGGACCACAAATTAATATATTGATTTTGGAAAACAATTTTGTACAATCTTGAAAAAGTTATTTATGTGGTTAATCTTTGTCCTAACAATCTCATTAGTGCTCATAAGTCTATGAGGAATTGTTGGACATATACTACAGAAGACCTATATAAGAATGTTTCTTGTGAAAGTACTTATGTAAAAAAAAGAAAAACTAAACAAAAGCAAAACCTATTAAAATGGTTTTACTAGATAATGGATAAATATATTAGTATATAAAAACAAATGAATTTGAATAATGGCAAGTATTATGCAGTAAATAGGAAATATGTGAAAGCTATTAAATAATATATATAGGATGGTATATATGAATCACATACATATATATTGAAGTATCTTAGAAATGTAAGGTATCCTTAAAAAGTAACTTCTAGAAAAATAAACACAATAATTAGGGTGTACAGATCCACATTGTAATTTTATTAAAGGATATAATGTAATAAAGGCAAAATATAAACCCTAGAGGAAGAGGTAATATGTAAGAAACATGGTAAAAGAAATATTAATAAACTATATCATGAAATATATTTTTTTACTAAGTAAAAACTATTGAATAATAATCAGAAACTTTTTGACTCCCAAATAGAATTTCATAGAAAAAATTAGAATAAAAAGATGAAGGAAAATGGAATAGCAATAAAGCTACACAGATAGTAGCAGATATTCTTATTGTTACTATTCTACTTAAAATTATTTGAACACTGAAATTAAATAGCATATTAAGGCAGTTTGCCAATATACCATTGAGCAAAATATCCTAATCTAATACAAGTAATCGGACTGAAATCTATTAATCTTACAATTGCTTAATTAATTGTAATTATTATCTAAAATAAAGTTTCTCTGTAGTAACCTTTATTTAATAAATCACCAAAAATTTTAAAAGAAACAACTTCTAAGTAGGCAGTTTCAAAGACAAACTGTTATTTTGTCCACTGTATTGAATTCAAACTGCAATTAACCAGGAAAAGAGAATTTAAAATGAAAGAGTGGAGAGGTCATAACCTACAGATGACAAGGGCAGAATCAAAGCAAGGGAATGTAGTGAAGCAATGTGTGTGTGTGTGTGTGTGTGTGTGTGTGTTTTCCTTTTGAATTACAACTTGATCATCACGCCTTAAAATGCTATGCTATGCTATAAAACTAAGTTCAAATATATCTAATTTTGGTCAAAATGGTAATCGTTTAAACTTCAACTATATACATGCAGTTTAAAAATTATGTAGTTATCATTTAAAGTGTCGGTTGTTATTCAAATGGTACTTTCAACATTTTCTTTTGAAAATTTATACCTTTTGTTTTGTTTGGGAATTATGTACTTTCTTTACAAGAGAGGAAAAAAATAAGTGATTCTACATTTCAACATTCTAAAGTTAGTACTAGCTCTGCCCTTTGCATTATGTATTTAGAATCTTAAATAAATGTTCATTCTTATACTAGTGCACTTGGACATGAGACTACTTCCTCACTTATTGTCAAGCCATAGTGGGTTACAGAAGAAAAGCAGTACATTGTGAAAGAGATAAGATTAATAATTTATATCTGAAAATCTTGATTCACATTGAACTATTTTTCTACACACTGAACTCTCTACATTTAAAACCAATTCTGGAGAAGATAGATTCACTAAAAATAATGCTGATTCATAAACACTTCAGTGAGTCAAGCTATAATTTAATAGCAAGAGGAGAGCTTTAACAGAACAAAGGAGGAAATTATATTACTAAAATGCTTGCCAAGGAGGTGAGCATGTTCAATTGACTCACATTTCTTGAAAAACTTACTCAGGAGTATCTTGTCTTTCTAAAAATTAGGTCAAGTTTACTATTGCATTAATACCATCCTATATTAATGTTTAAATTAATTATATACAGATTAACAAAGCAGATGTCAAATATGTCAATTTTAAAGAGACGATATTTACAAAAGATTTGAGTTTTTAAAACAGAAGTATTTAGTTTTTAAATAAGAAAATTAAATTGTTATCCCCAGTAGCTCTATGGGTCAGTGAGGGGTGTCCTGTCTTGTGGGCTGGCCTTATGGATCTCTCTGTGCATTGGCAGTTCTGAGTAGGAATATCATCCTTGGGCTTGGTGGGCCAGGATGTGTTCCATTTTCTCTCATTCATTCTTGTTTGCTCCTGTGTGCTCTGATCAGATGCACCCTTCTCACTGGAGACAGTGCGGGAATTGTTCCTGGTCTGAACCCACCACACCGGGTGAAGCACTAAAGGTGTGCAACAGAGCAGCAAGGGGAGCAAAGCAATGAAGTCCTCAGGTATACCAAAAATAAAAATAGACTTTGGGGTCAGGGTGTGGCACCCCATCAGACTCCACTGGAAAACGATTCTAAAGGTCATCAAACAAACTATAAGCTTCTTTTGATCCTCTTGCTGTTGTTGTTGTTGTTGTCTTCTTTTGTTTTGCTCTGTCTTGTTTTTGTGCTTATTATTGTCTCTGCATGTCTATCTAGAGAAGATAGGTGGGATAAATAATCTGGAGGGGAAAACAATGGGGCTGATGGTTCTGGGGGTACACAGGAGAAGGGGAAGCAGGGAAAAGGAAGGAGGCTGTGAACAAACACAGGAACAAGGGAAAAACAAGTGATCTAAAATTGATGGCGAGGAGGGCATAGGATGTCTTGTGGGGCTTGATCAAGGACATGTAGCCTAGAGGAGTTACTGAAATCCAAATGAAGGTCAAACATGATAGTGGGACAAAAGGAAAGGAAAATGAAATAAAGGAAAGAGATAGAAGGCAGAGGACAGTTTTATAGGTCTGAATACAGACATGTTCATATGTAAATATACTTATATATAATGATAAGGAAATAGATCTATATATATATAATTATATGTTAAGTTTAAAGTAGTGATAGATATTGGGCCTCAACTCAAGTATCCTCTCAATGAAAGAACACTCTATTCTAATAACCTGCCATTCTGTGGTGCTCAACTTCCCAACATGAATGCTTAAGACAAAATGGGTGCATAAGCAAATATGGTGAAGGAAGCTGAAGGTGCCTGGCTATTAAAAGATAAAGCATCTAAGACCATAAATGCTTGAAGATGAACAAGCAGCTATCTAGTTGAGAAGCAAAAACCCCACATGGAAGAAGCATACCAGCCTGTGTGATCATGAGTGGTTGATGGGATTAGGTATCAGGCATCAAAAACCCACAAAAAAAAAATCATATCAATGTGAATGAAAGGGAGCGCAGAGTAGAGACCCAAAGCCCATCTGTAGACAATTGCACATCCCCTTACAGAATGGTCACAAGGAAGAAACTAGCCAATCAGAGTGCAGTAAATCACCGATGAAACATGGAACTTTCCTCTAGTTCTTTAATGTTTCCTCCCCCACACAATCATGACCCAATTCTTCTTTACAAATCTGGCTAGACCAGAGCATGTACATGGGTACGCAGGTAAGAGCTGGAAACACAGGGAATCCAGGACAGATAAACCCTTCAGGACCATAAGGAAAGTAGGGATACCAGGAGGGTAAAGATAAGGTGGGGGAAGAAAGGAGGAACTGATTACAACAACCAACATATAACTCCCTCCCAGATGGACAAACAAGAGAAAATTTGATGGAAGTTGACAGCAGTCAGTGTAAGACATGAAATAAATAATATTTTATAAATTATCAAGGGTTCATAGTGGAGGTGGGAGGAGGTATGAGCTGAAACCAAAGGCTCAAGTAGAAAGAAAATGTTATTGTGACAGCGATGATGGCAACATATGTACAAATGTGCTTGATATAATGGATGTATGTACGGATTGTGGCAAGAGCCTCCATATTAGCAATTGATGGTCTATTTCACAGTCAGCTCTTGGACTGGTTTTAGCTGCTGATGCTCAGCTTCTCTATCATGTCGGCCATCGATGTAGTCCATTGGTTTCTATATATTCCATCTGGGAAAGCCCATGTTTATAGTCTCCTTGTGTGTTGTTAAAAATGATATTTGCTATGAACAAGTAGTTGGTTTTGCAAAATTTTATCATGTGATCTCCAGATTCATTTACATTACCCTGTCCTTAGTTTTCTTGTTTCTTACTTCTGCAGTCCAATAGCCAATTAGTATCAATTCATCTTGATTTCATGTTTGATCAATTTCTGACTGAAGTCATTGGTAGACTCTTCAATTTCCTCATCACTAGCTTTTGGGTTGGTGCATAAATTAGATTAATATTTGTATTGATTGGATTTCTTGATGGCAAATACATATAATTCTATAAAAGATAACATCACCCTTCATGAAGAATTCAGCAAGTTCCTTTCTTAATTGTGTTCTTTCTGGCATAGTAAATCATACGATTTTCTGATTCAAAATAGCCAATGCCTATCTATTTCACTTCATAAATGCTTTGGATATCAATCTATATGGGTTTCATTTCATTTTTTACCACTTCCAATGTTATTATATTCCTACTTAGCATACCCAAATTCAGATTTTATTTTTATAGCTGTTTCTCCTTAGCTTGAACCATGCTCTATCAACAAATGAAGATTCCAAAGACTCCACACCCACAGGCTTTTCCCAACTCATGTCACCATATTGGATTCCCTTCCATGAAGTCAGCTCTTCTTCAGTGATATTTCAAGTGACCTTGGACCTGAGAAGCATATCCTCTAATAGTATCTCAAACAGTGTTCTGCTTCCTTTGTTTAGGCTTACAGTATCTGACAATGCCTTGGAGCTATGCATTCATTCTTCAGAGACTTCTTCCTCCACAGCGGGGAGCTCAGCCCTTCTTTGTTGTCAAAAAAGGCATGGAGGAATGCATATATACACATGTTATTTATATTTTCAAAAGCAACGCTTTCAATCAACTCTTAAATATATGAAAAGGCTCTAATAAATCTGATTAAAATTTGATTAAATGCAATGTGTCTTGATAAAGCAAACATACAATAAATATAATGTAGAGGTTTTTGTTATGGTTTTTAAGTGGCATTTCATCTGTTCTAATTCATATGGCTCCGTGAATTACAGAACAACACTGCCTCAAACTATAACATCTCACAATGGTTATGTCTGAGCCACATGTGGAAACTGCTGTGTCAATACATTGCCTTAGTGATATCTTTTCCAAAGGCTGGTCTTTCCTAATAGTATGCCTGAAGTATTTGAGACTTGCTATTCTTGCTTCTAAGAAGCATTTTTTTTTTAAATAATCATTTTATTAGGGGTTCATACAACCCATCACAATATGTACATACATCATTTGTGTCCAGCACATTAGTACACATGTTGACTTCATCATTCTTGCAACACCCGCTTTCCACTTGAGCCCTTGCTGTCAGCTCCTCGTTTCCCCCCTCTCCCCGCTCCCCCCTCGCCATGAACCCTTGATAATTTATAAATTATTATTATTTTATCATATCTTAACCCATCCAATGTCTCCCTCGACCACTTCTCCACTGTCAGTCCCCATGAAGGAGGCCATATGTAGACCTTGTCATCTGTTCCCCCTTTCTCCCTCACCTTCCCTCTACCCTCCAGCTATCGCCACTCTCTCCACTGGTTCTGGGGGGTTCATCTGTCCTGGGTTCACTGTATTTCGAGTTCCTATCTGTGGCAGTGTACATCCTCCGGTCCAGCCGGATATGTAAGGTAGAATTGAGATCATGGTAGTAGGCGGGGAGGAAGAATTTAAGAACTAGAGGAAAGTTGTATATTTCATCATTGATATACTGCACTCTGATTTTCTCCTCTCCTCCCTGCAGCCCTTCTGCAAGGGGATGTCCAATTTCCCCAGGATGGGCCTGGGGTCCCCACTCTGCACTGCCGCTCATTCACAATGTTATGATTTTTTTTTTTTTTTTTGGTCTTTGATGCCTGATACCTGACCCCTTCACCGCCTTGTCATCTTACAGGCTGGTGTGCTGTAAGAAGCATTTTTATTGTATTTCTTCCAAGACAGATTGCCTGTTCTTGACTGTTCTTCTGTCAGTGAATAGTACTGTCAAGGTTGTGTTTTGTTTTGTTTTGTTTTTTTGTTAACAATATCAAAATCCAAATGCATCAATCAGTCTTCAGTATTTCTTATCCATTATTCAACTACCATAAGAATATGGGGTGGTTGAACATACCTTCCATGGTTTATATCATGTGCACCTTATTCTTCAAAGTGACTTCCTTTCTCTTCAACATTTAAATAGGTTTTATTCAGCAGATATACCCAATGCAATGTCATCTGATTTCTTGCTGGCTTCCTCCATTGATTGTGGATCCAAGTAACATGAAATCCCTGACTGTTTTGTTGTTTTTCTCATTATCATTATATTATCTATTTATGCCATTGAATATTTATAGGTAGATATATGCATATGTAGAAAATGTTGCCATGTTAACAGTAGTCACACGTTTCAAAAATAGTTTCTTTCAAATACATCTTAAAACTACATGTTGTCTTAAATATGTGATCAAGTAATCTAGATGATCTAAGGATAGACAATACACACTAGCATGCTTTGATAACAGAACCAATACTTTATAAAGTATTTGTATCCATTTCTATTTAGGCTTATAAAATATAATTAGTATTAGAAAATGTACTGAAAAGACTGAATTTTCACAAAAGTTTCCTTCCTGTTGATGTTAGGCACTGTTGAGTCCACACCAACTCATAGAAACCCTATTAAGGTATGTACAGTAGAACAAAACACTGCTCAAGCTTGCACAATTCTCACAGTAGTTGCTCTCTATGAGCCCAGTATTACACCCACTTTTTCAATTCATCATTTTGAACATCTTCTTTTTCAGGCTCTTTATTAATCATTATGTCCTTCTCTAGTGCCTTGTCTCTTTTGATAACCAGTCAGAAGTGTGTAAGACTATGTCTGGTCATCCCAATTTGTCAGGACCATTCTGGCCATATTTCTTCCCAAACAGGTGTACTTTCCCTTTTTAAAGTCCAATAATTTGTATATTTCAATACTTTGTGTAAATATTATATTCAAAAGCATCTTTAGCATGGTCTCCTTAAATATTATCCAACTTTTCACATTATGAAAAATATCAAAGTTTGGGTTGGGCACACTTTGGCCCCCAAAATGATACATTTTATGTTTGCTTGTTTTAACACTTTAATTGGGATGAAATTCACATACAATTCAATTGTTTCATCATATTGAAAAGAGTTGTACCATCTGGTCCACAATGAGTTGTAGGACATTTTCTTCTTTCATGTACTCAGTGCTATCAGCTTTCCATGTCCCCTAAACCCCGCCTGCCATAGCCACAAGAAACCATCGATGCAGTAGCTGTCTCTAGATCTTTACCAATCCTGGTGGATTTTTACACTTTAAAAATGCCTTTTGCTGTTTTTGCTGAATGATATGTCACTTGATTTCTTCACTGCTACTTTCTTAGATCTTGATTGTAGAGCCAAATAAAAAGAAATCCTTGATAATTTCAATATGTTTTTAATTTATCATGATCTTGATTATTGGTCCACTTTTAACTATTTTTGCTTTCTTTATGTGGAATTGTAATGGACCTTAAATTCATTTTTTTATCTTAATAAGTGTGTTTCGAGTCTTCTTCACTTTCAGTAAGCAAGGTTATTTCACCTGAATATCACAAGCTGTTTGTGTTTTCTTCCAAATCTGATGCTACATTATTCTTTCATATAGTCCTGCTTTAAGATTTACTCGACATATATATTAAATAGATGTGGCAAAATGTCACAACCCTGATAAACACTTTTCCTGATTTAATATAGGCAGTATCCTCTTGTTTTGCTTGAATGCTTCATTCTCTACTTTTGAGTTTCACATGAACACACTTAAAGTACTTTGGAATTCCTATTCTTTGCAACGGTATTCTTTATTTCTTATCAACACAGTTAAATGCCTTCATATAGTCAATAAAACTCAGGTTAAATATATTTCTGGTATTCCTTCCTTTCTGCCAGGATTCTGTAAATGTCAGCAATAATATCCCTACTTCCACATATCTTCTTAATATGTTTTGAATTTCTGGGAGTTCCCTGTCAATGTACTTGTGGTAGTAAAATAATCTGGTGTCAATTTGAGACTAATAAGAGTAAAGGGGTGGAGTTTAGCCTGTCAATCAGGTCGCAGCTTGATGACCTCATTTCGAGGCACTATGAAGATAAATAGCACACTGGAGTCCAGATCCAGACTCTCCACTTCATCTTCCTGTTGACAAGCCACAAGGAGTTATGTTGATGGAACCGGAGTCCCGGAGCTGGAGGAGGTACATGGAGACCCACGCCAGCGTTGAGATGGTTCCACTGCCACTGGATCCACAAGACATTCCGCCCACTGGCCTGTGATTTTCATTGCATGTGTTGCAGAATCTGTAGAGGAATTTATAGACTAGTATCAGACATATGGGATAATGTTGGGATTATGGGCTTGATCTGGACCGAGCTGGGTTGTTATCTCAATATACAATTGCTCCTTTATATAAATCTTTCTTAATGCATATACATGTCTATGAATTTGTTTCTCTAGTCAACTAGACTGCACAGTACTATTACAATCATTTAAAAATTATCATCAGGGCTATCAAAGAGTATAGCGTCTGGGGTCTTAAAAGCTTGAAGGTAATCAAGCGGCCATCGGGCTCAGAGGCAACAAAGCCCACATGGAAGAAGCACACCAGCCTACGCAACCACGAGGTGTCGAAGGGATCAGGTGT
>NW_022111324.1:32658578-32686828 GCF_000313985.2 Echinops telfairi | reverse complement strand
AACGATGTACAAATGCGCTTTACACAATTGATGTGTGTATGGATTGGGATAACAGTTGTATGAGCCCCTAATAAAATGTTAAAAAAGAGAGAAAAAAAAAAAAAAGAGCTGTACAAGCCCCCAATAAAATGATTTAAATAAAAAAAATAAAAAAATAAAAATTATCATCAGAAGAAATTGCTTACCTATAATATTAATGACATCACTGGATATTATCTGTATTTTATTATCTTTCTTTGGAATAAAAACATTCAGGCAGTTGGTAAGGTAGCTGTTTTCCAAATTTCTTGACATATAGTACTGCCAGCATTGTATCCTAAAGTGACACCCCTCAATTATGTCATTTCCTGAAGCCTTGTCTTTCACCAATGTTTTCAGTGTAATTTGAACATCTTCCTTCAATACCAATAGCTCTTATTTTTCTTTTCATTTTTGAGTTCTTGATAATTTTATACCACCTGCAATTTTGAGGGGTTAGCTGTATTTAGACCAATATCAAATCAAAATATTTTCATTGATGAAATTTATTATTGTTACACATACACAAATACTCATATCCATCTTGCCAAAGAGATTAAGATGAAACTTTGCTCAATAAATAATTTGTAACTTTCTTGTTATTGACAGTTATTTTATTGACTACATATTTCATGCAGTAAGCATTTATGAAGTTTTTACCATACTTGATGAACTATTATTTTTGTTTTATTGTAGAAAGGGACAATTACATTAAGTTTCAGTTTTTAAAATTTTTAAATCCATTTATGTTTTCTTCTCTTTTTTCCTTTCTTTACAGACTGAATATAAATTATTGTAACTGATAGTGTATCCCTTATATAGACATCGGTCTATGAAACCTAGCAGCATATAGTGCTAGATAAATGAACAGAGGAACTTTGTGTCTCACATAATTATCTGGGGACTTTTAACTAATAAAGTTAATAATTTTGCATTGTTCACTGTGAAATCTGAATCCCTAATTTGTATTGCTCTGCTGGAATTATAGGATTTTTTCTTTTCCAGAAAGTTATATTTGAATCAGTTTCTTTACACTCAAGCCAAATAAAATCAAAGCCAGTCCCACACACACCAAGAAAAAAAAAGATACTTAGATATCTGTCAAAGTTGGTAACAGCAAGTAATGATTCAAAACCTTAGCATTATACTCTTTTCACTAAATATGATAAGATTTAACATACATTTTAAACTCTGAGATATGTAATATGACAATTCCTTAGACATAAACATTCTCAGCATATTGGAGATTTTTATAAGACTCTACTTAAATGTACTGCTTTATTACAATTCAAAAAAATATGCTTTTAAAGATGGGCAACTATAAAATAGCTATCTAATAAAATATATAACTGCATATTACTTGTATGTACAATAGAAAATTATGTTAAATTATTTTTATTATCAATTTCTTACACATATTTAGGATTTCAGAGCTTTTACAAATAACTTTACTTGATCTTTGCACCTACTTTGAGAAGTATGTAGGTCAGGAAATAGCTTCTGGGAGGTTAAGTGGCTTGTCCAAAGTCCAAATATTAAGAGGCATCTATAAATCCTGAAATCAGACCCATTGTATAAGGTCAATGCTCTTTCTACTCTAATAATCTAATGGACCTGACACACAAAAAATTGACAGTATAATATTATACTATATGTATATAATTGTATATAGTTATTTTATACTCACAATATTTAAATATCAGTTACATTGGTAAACAGTGAATAAAATAGATAATTAATTTTTAAAGTAATTTTCATATTTTAGAAGTGTTTTACATTTGTTCTAACATTACTGAGTATAAATTTATTCTAGAACATCAAACTAAGGAAACATAAAAATTAAAATCTGATAACTGTTAATACTTTAATTTTAATTGGTATTTACTCCTATGTAATATAAATAATACATTGTTTATATATTATGTTATTTTAAAATTTTTTTAATTTAAATCATTTTATTGGGGGCTCATACAACTCTTATCGCAGTCCATATATACCTCCATTGTGTCAAGCACATTTGCACATTTGTTGCCCTCATCCTTCTCAAAAACATTTGCTTTCCACTTGAGCCCTTGGTATCAGCTCCTCATTTTTTCCCCTCCTCCCCGCTACCCCCTCCCTCATGAACCCTTGATAATTTATAAATTATTAATTTTTTGTCATATCTTACACTGCCCGCTGTCACCCTTCACCCACTTTTCTGTTGTCCATCCCCCAGGGAGGAGGTTATATGTAGATCCTTGTAATCGGTTCCCCCTTTCTATCCCACCTTCCTTCCAGCCTCCTGGTATCCCCACTCTCAGCACTGGTCCTTCCGGGATCATCTGTCCAGGATTCCCTGGGTTTTCATTCCTATCTGCACCAGCATACATCCTCTGGTCTAGCCAGAATTTGGATCATGAGAGTGGGGGGAGAGGAATATTATTTCTAATAAAATATATTGTATTAAATTGTATATGAGGTCAAGGGATCTAGAACACACATCTAATGAGCAAAATTAAAGTCTAAACTCAAATAAGGATCAACTTCTTCCATTAGAGGTCTTTGCTGAATGTGACTAACACTTCAGTTTCAGAATTTTGTCATCAAAATTCAAATCAGAACATCCTTGGACCTATCAGAGAAGTAAATTCACAGAAATCATTGTGTCATAAAGGATTATAGAATACATTTCTGAGATTAGTGTGCTGGTAAATATTGAAGATAAGAGGAAAAAGGGAGTTCTGCTTTGTGATACCTGTCCATTTATTTAGTGTAAATTGATCCACTAGTGATGGATTTGAATCTACCAACATGACATCACTGAATGTAAACTTAGGAAGAGATACAAGCAATCAATTTTCAGAAGTCAGTGCAAGAATGTGGAAGACAGAGTCAGCATATCACTGTTTTTTACATTCTTAGACTACTCCTAATTCTTCAACGAATGACAGAGACATGATAAAGTTGATGGTTGTAAACTTTGTCTATATGCTAAAATTGAATTAAACTTAACAAATATCAAAAATGCCAGTTAAGACCAACTGAAGAAAATGGAGTCATTAATTTTGCCTTGGTTATTTTCTGCTGTGAAATTCTAGGTCTCTTGTAATATTTACAGTATTCCTTTCTAAAAAGAAAAAAACAAAACAGTATAAACTATGGGTGAGTTCATTTAAAGTTAGATAATGCAGTAAGAACATACACTGT
The DNA here is from genome assembly GCF_000313985.2 of Echinops telfairi. NCBI lineage: Eukaryota > Metazoa > Chordata > Mammalia > Afrosoricida > Tenrecidae > Echinops > Echinops telfairi. The sequence goes on along the minus strand of NW_022111324.1, from coordinate 32,683,621 downwards.
TTCTCTGAAAGTAAGACATCCCCTGAAAATCAGACCTACTTACAGTTTTGCATCTCACTGAAATATAAGGCATCCCCCCGAAAATAAGACCTACCCAAAAATAAAGCCCCTGAAGCTACCATAACTCTGGACTCTGGACCGTAGCAGCAGGCGCTGCCACACAGCTCATGTTTGGCCGCAGCGCAGCCAGAGCAGACAGGAAGTGTGAGGTCTCTTTTAATAAAACAATAAACAATCAATGTGCACCATTTTCTTCTTCATGGAAAAATAAGACATCCCCTGAAAATAAGATCTAGCACATCTTTGGGAGTAAAAATTAATATAAGATACTGTCTTATTTTCAGGGAAACAGGGTGTCATACAAAAGCACGCAAAAAATAACAAACCATCACTTTTAAATCAATTCTGTCTCATAAAAAATAAAGCACTCGAAATAAACACCTTATAAAATATTAAAATAGTAATATGTTCCAAAAGTAGTATTAGATCAAGTTATATTGTCGATCTTTGAAATATAAAATGTTGGCAGATACATATAAATCTAATCATTAAATGGAGAAATTGATCTAAGAATTAAAGCAATGACAGCAAAGAAGATGGGTAGATATTTGAATACACAAATGAAAATCAAAATTTTATTTACCTATTAGTTTATATAATACCCTCTTAAAATATAAAAATACACTGGATACATATTTGGCATACATTTTGAGAACAATTAATATGCCCACAACATAAAAATTACAATCATGAGAAAAACAGTAAAATATTTAAATAAATACTAAAACTACAAAAAATATACACGTGTAGAAGTATTTTTGTGAAATTCTTATTATTATAAATTTTAGTAGAATTAGCACAATATTTAAATATCAATTTTATTGGTAAATAGTGAATAAAGCATATAATTAATTTTAGAAATAAACTATATTTAGAAGAGTTTTAGATGTCCTGAAAAATTTAAAAGATAAATTTTCTATAAATTTTACACTCATTTTCCTTTTTGCTACCATTTTATAACTGGGCACATTCATCAGAATATCTTAACCACTAATATCAAATTACTAACTTGAGTTCACACTGAATTCATATTTTTTTAGTTTTAACTTAGTGTCCTTTCTCTGTTCCAGGATTCCACCCAGGATCACACTTTAAATTTATTAGTCAATTCTCCTTAGGCTTCTTTTGGCTGTGATTGCTTCTCTGACTTTCTTTGATTTTGAAGAACTTGGCATTTTTAAGGACATGTATGGAATTATTTTCAACTGACCTTTGTTTGCTGCTTTTCACTTGATTAGCTTAGGTCACAGGCTTTGGGAGGGAAAACTATAGAGTTAAAGTGTTGAAGTACAAGCTTTCAAAATAACTTAACACTGTTGAAATTAAGTTTGACCATCTGACTTAGGCGGTTGTCAGGCTTCTCTGCTATAAATTACCCCTAAACTCCTTTTCATTAGGGAATGTTAATATATAATCTACCTCCTTATTGCAGGATATCGGTAGCAGTTATTGCTCATTTTTCCTTATTCGGGGGAGAGCTAATCTTTGTTCCCTTTTATACTCAATTATTTATTTGCATCATTTGAATATTCCCTTTTTATTTTAGCTCTTTATACAATACTACTTTATTATGTTGCAGAAATTATTTCCCCCTTGGCCACTGGAAGCTTTTTTTCAGTATGCTCCTGTGCCCATATATACTCATCATTGTGAGCCTAAAAGGACTATATCAGAAAGTTCTGGATAGAGTGTAACTTGAAAGAAAATGTAAAATGAAGCTGTTGTTGGTAGCTGGGCACCATCTAGTTCTGGTACCAGGGCTATGGAGACAAATGCTTGTATGATTACACTATGCTTGTTCATTACACTAATAATTTCCATGGGTCTGTGATATTCATCATTATGCTTTCCTCTGAACAGGGAGAGACCAAAAGTTCTATCTTAGATGTCTGTTCATGAGCTTTGAAGAACCCAGTCCCAATTCATTAAAGGATGACATCACTAAAACTCTCACTGCCATCAAATCTATGCCAACTCATGAAAACTCTATAGACAAGGTAATACTGCCCCTTTGGAACTCCAAGACACAATCCTTTATGGAAGAATAAAGCCCTATCTTTCTCCTAAAAATCAGGATACAACAAACTATGGACTTGGTGAACTGGGTGATGAGAACTGACCCTGCTGTCCCCTGGCAATATGATCCTGCGACCCCAGGCCCAGTAACCAGTTCCCGCATGGTGCCTGATTCTGTCCAAGAAGGTTTCATTATTTTGTCATATTTTACCATAATTTTGGTACCTGGCCAAGTGATTGGAGGAGATCCATATTTGTGCTTATTCCAAAAAAAAAGTGACCCAACAGGGAGCTCAAACTATAGAACTATATCATTGATATCACCCACAAGTCAAATTTCACTTAAGATCATCCAACAATGATGGCAGCAGTACACTGACAGAGAAGTGCCAGAAGTTCAAGATTGATTCAGAAGAAGACTTGGTATAAGAGATATTACTGATGTCAGATGTATTTGGCTCAAAGCAGAGCATGACAGAAAAATGTTCACTTGTGCATCACTGACTGTGCAAAGAAACTTGACTGTGTGGACAAAATCAACTGGGGATCACCTTGAGAAGAATGAGACTTCCAGAATACTTCCTTGTGCTCATTCAGAACTTGTGTATAGATGAAAAGGTAGTTGCATGAACAAAACAAGAGAAAATTACATGGTTTTAAATCAGGTAAGTTGTGCATCAGGGCTGTATCCTCTTGCCCTACTTGTTCAAACTATGCTGAGAAAATCATCAGAGAAGCTGGATTATATAAAGATGGTCTAGTATCTGGATTTGAAAAAGGCTTTTTAACACTGTAATAATGACACAACTTTGTTTGCTGAGTGAGGAGGAGCAATTGAAGCATGTGCTGATAAAAATTAAGGATTTGAGCCTTCAGTACGGATTTTAAAGAAGACCCAAATCCTAACAACTGGACCAATAGGAGACATCATGTTAAATGGAGAAGAGGTTGAAGTTGTCAAGAGATCAAAAAAACATAGTGAATTAGGCTGCACAAGATCTCTTTAGAATATTGAAGAATACAGATGGTATTTTGAAGACTAAGATGCACTTGATCCAAGCTATGGTATTCTTCACTGAAGCATATGGATCTGAAAGTTGGACATTGCATATGGAAGGCCATTTAAGAAGGGAGGCATTTGAATTGTAGTGTTGGAGAAGAATACTGAAAGTACCATGGACTTTCTGGTGTACCAAAGGACAAACTGATCTGTCTTGGAAGAAATAAGGCCAGAGTTCTTTTTACGGACAAGAATGACAAGACTTCATCTTACATACTTTGGACATATTGGCAGGAGAGACAGTCCCTGAATAAAGCTATCATTTTGATAAAGTGGAGTCATGGCAAAAAAAGAGGGTGGCCTTGAAGGAATGGAGTGACACAGTGGCTGTCTCAATGGGCTCAGGGTTAGGAAAGATTTGCCGTGTTTTGTGTCAGAGCTGACATGTGTGGCTATATTGGCGGCAAAGGTACAAATATCCTTTATCAAACGTATATAACTCACTCATCATCTTCAAGTCAATTCTCACTAATTGATAGCCTATAGAACAAAGTGGTATTCCCCTGTAGGTTTCCAAGACAATAAATCACTGTGGGAGGAGAAACAGTGGGATTGGTAGTGATCATATGATTAGCAGTGTAACCTATAATCTACTATGCCACTAGGGCTCCAGATAGCTAGCTAGATGATGATGATGATAGATAGATAGATGATAGATAGATAGATAGATAGATAGATAGATAGATAGATAGATAGATAGATAGATAGATGATAGATAGATAGATCAATAGGTGATAGATAGATGATAGATAGATAGATAGATAGATAGATAGATAGATAGATAGATAGATAGATACAAAAATAAAACTCACTAATACCAAACCAAGGCCAACTCACAATGACCCGTAGGACAGGAGAGAACTTCCCCTGTCAGTTTCTAAAGCTGTAACTCTTTACAGAGTAGAAAGCCCTGTCTTTCTCCCAAGACGCAGCCTGGTACTTTCTAACTGAAGCCTATCATACAACCACTATGCCCCTGGGCTCTATATAGATAAAAGAGACTCCATAGATAGATACAGATGTATGTAAACTAAACTCACGCCTAAACTCACTCAGTCCATGCGTTTTTCCATCTACCCTGAGACCAATGCTATTTCAGTATTTTGTATGTGCTTTCAATTGCCTCAGCTGCCTTCACTACTATTAGTGTCCTGCTCCACATCCACTGTCCTTTGATGGCCCCCCTCCTATTGATTTTCCCTTTCCCTTCACCAACGTTCTTAAAAATCGACTTGACTTCCTCCTCATTTTAAGTTTGCTTTCTCCTTTTTACCTGTAATTGACGTCATTACTAATTGTTAGCTCTGGTTGCCCAGTTTCAGTCTTATTTTACTTTCTTTGGTGTAGATCTGGATTGACTTTGGGTAGAAGTGTCATTATGTTGATCTTAGGTTGTTTCTGTTGTTGTTGATTCTGCCGACCATTTACTCTACCTACGAGATGTTCTTCTCCTCGGTAGGTCTCTCCTGATTCCATGTTCAGAGTACTTAAGATCGAACTTACTATCCTTGCTTTCAATGAATCTTCTTCCACAAGACAGATTTTTGTGTTTTTCTGGCAGTCCATGGTATCTTCATGGTAAATTAATGTGTTCCGGCTCTAATTTCCCATGCTCCCATATACCCATGATTGCTCTTTTGTGGTTTTTCAGTTTCTTTTATTAATGAGGTGAGTTTATTGTTTCGCTTTGTAATTCAAGCGGGACTTTGAAGCTTATGGTGACTAAAGACATATTATCAATAAGAACCAAGAAGAGATATTTTTAAATGCAATCAAATTATGTCTGTTATTGATCTTTGTCATAGCTAGTCATTTGTGGTGGGTGAGGTAGGGGGTGGCTTAGAAAGTAAAGATTAAAGTACCTCTCCCAAAACAAAAGAACAATTTCCTATTTGATCTTCAATAGCCAGCAAAGACTGATGAGTTAATTAAATATGTAATGCTTTAAGTAACTTATTTTGTAGGCAGAATGTTACATAAAATTATTGTGGTAATAGAAAATGATGAATACTTCAATTATTCAAGTTGTTGTATATATAAAATTAATGATAAAAATATCCTTAAATTTTTTGTATACTCCTCTCCCTCCCTGTTCCCACAACCAGGGTTTCTCCACCTGGCTTAATGAAAAGCCAGAAATAATTTGTATTACCATTATGATTACATTTTTTTCTATTTAATTTCCTATTTGGAAACCTGGTATTTTACTTATTTTTGTTTGTTAATATTATAAAAAGCACACTTGTTAAAATAATGAAATAATTTTAATATTTTATCTTGGTTTAAGATGTTTAGATCACCGTTTAGCTAGGTATTAAGTTTTAGGCAAATAAGAACAGTTCCATAACTTTTGTTCTAATTGTTCTATCTTCCATTATCTTTTTATAACCTAATTTTCAAATATTAAAAAAGTCCATTGCAACCAAGTCAATTCCTACTCATAGAAACCCTATAGGACAGAGTGGAACTGCCCTGGGTTTCAGATACTGCGATTCTACAGGAACAGAAAGCCTTGCCATTCAAAGACACAGCAGCTGCTACCAAAATGCTAACCTTGCACTTTGCCATCGAAAGAGTAGCAAACTAAACTACAAGGGCTCCTACATCATCTAAAATATCAAAAGAATAAGTGTTCTTTTTCATTTCTTACACTTTCAAATTTTTGACTGAAACCACTTTGGTAAGAGAAAATATTTTGTATGGTTTCATCTTATATATTTCAAATAATAATCTTTATTATTTAAAATGTACCAAGACTCCCTTTGTGATCTATCCTGTGTTCTTTCCTGGAGAATGATCATGTGCCCTGGGTAAGGTTTATAGAGAGCTGTGGTTGGGTGAAATCTTCTATGTATGTATGTTGAGATTTTGTTTTTCATTTATAGTGTCATTCAGTTCCTCTGTTTTGTTTTTAAAATTCTTTCTGAATGATCTGTCATATATTGAGATTTGCATAAAGATTTTTCCAATAATGTTACAATGTTATTTTTTCCTTCAATCCTATCAAAGTTAACTTTATATATTTATGTGCTCTAATATTATCTATATACTTATAACTGTTAAATCTTATTGGTTAATTAATTATTTTATGACTATCTAATACCTATCTTGATATCTTCTAACAGATTGATTTTAATTATAAAGTTTCTCATTCATATTTATAATTTAACACAAAATTCAAAATGTACTTATTTTCTGCAATATTTCATAGGTTTTGAATTTCAGTGAATTTCTAAATCGATTATTGTATATTTTAATTCACAAATGTATCCCTTTTTTGTGCTTTGTATATAAACTCTTAATTTCTAATGGTTAACTTGTTATCCTTTTAGTATATATTTATTTTTAATTTCTACGATTTTATTTTAATATGCTATATTTGTATTTATTCGTTATATCATTCAATTTGATACATTTATTTTCACTTAGGTTCTATTCTCTTCTTTGAATGTGTACTTCAATCAGGTGTCCATTTGGGACTGAAGTAAACACCTTTAATTTTATATTAATTATTAATATTTTATAAAGTTTAATCTCAAATGTAAGGAGATCTTTTATTATTAATCTTTTTCAGTTTTTATATTTCTTACTATTTGTTTTGTTCTCCTTTCTCCATGTACTTTCAGACTCAATCTGCACTGAATGATCTCATTGTCCTATTGCATTACTAGATAGTTTTCATTTCCGCATGAAGCGCCTCAGTGCCTGGCCACATTCTTGCCTTATATTTTGAATTTGGGTCTCTTCCATGGTTGACACTGGTAAATAACAGATCAAATAGCAACTAGGTTGGCAGTCTAATTCAACTGAGGTATACAGTGCCCTTTCCTAAACCTTCTGCTTCATTTAGTATGGAACGCTGTACATCTATATTCAGCCTCCCTTTGTACCTTCTATTTACAAACAAGAAACAAGAAGTCTCCTGAATTCTGTATCATTTTATGACTTATTTTTAAATTCTTGTTTCTTATAGCAGCCAAACTCATAACTACTTCGTCCAGCTACTCAAGGAGCTCTTAGCTTTGAATTTTATTTTGTATTCCTTTTACAATGAGATATTTATCTTTGTACTGTTTATGACTTAACTGTGGTATATTTGATGCCTACCAATAGATAGATACACACACATAATGTTTGGACTTGGAAAGAAGGGAGAAAACTCAAGTATTTATTTAAAACTTAAAATATAATGGAATATAGATTTGGTTTCATCTTGCTCAGGAAAACATTATTAAGAGAGTTTTATTTTGTTTTAAACAATGAATCATATAATTCCTGAAAAGAAAAAAGAATAGTCAGGTATGAGAATTGAAATAATAATTTTGAGTGATGGCTGAATGGGCAAGTGGTCCTTGGCAAATGGTTGTGGAATAGTACTTCTGTCTTTCTGTATGTAATACCTTGTTAAATGAGCATTTATCATTCACTAGGACAAAGTGACATGACCTGCAATTGATGAAAACACTCATGAAAGAAAAGCTCAAAGTATACCATGACAGCCTGCTCAGTAAACAAAAGCTTTCTAAAGAGATTGAATGAAAACTAAAAGCTAAATCTATTATGCAATCCAACTAAAGTAGATAAATTTTTAGCCCTGACACATCTCACGCCTGTGCTTTTAAAACTGTCAAGCATTATGAAATATATGTTGACACTGGAAGGCGTCCATTATATACAAAATAATAGCTGTAGGAAAACTACAATTGCATGTTTGTTGCAGTTTCAAATGTTAGAGTATTAGAAGTTCCACTGTTTTCTTTCTCTTCGGTTCATCATAGAACATTCCAGAGAATTCGTTGACTGAAATTGTATATAACTTTTTGGTACCTGAAACCTAAGGATCATGAGTCAACATTTGATGTTATACGTTTGCCAGAGACTGGTACTAGGAAGCATTTTTTTAAAAGGCTTTGAGACTTACAAAGAACATGTGTTTTGCTGGTTTGACCTCCTTCGCTCTTTATCTTTTATCTTTTGCCTTATTTTAGCCAGCAAATGACAACTCAGTGAAAGGCAATAAGAAAGAATCTTCAAGGGAGAAAAAAAACAAAACGCAACTGTCGGTATGATGTTTCAGCTCAAAGACTTGCCTATTTTATTATTTTACTCCACCTCACTTCCATTTTGTCACTTTGACTGGAACAGTTATTAGCTAGATTGTCATTTAAGTAAGGGCAACTTTGCCTGTAATTAATCATAAGATGCAATAGTAATTTATAAAATAGCCTAATAAGTACTATTTTTGCATAATATTGCTTTGGGTATTTTTTTAAAGATATACTATCATAAAAGTTAATTATGGCATACAGATTTAATAATAAATGTAACATTTATATAATATATGCTTTAATATTTTATGATTTGAAAACATTTTAAAAATGCATTAAAGCAGGTATTTTCCTTAGATTAAAATGAAATTTCAATAATATTTCTTAGAGTTTGTGATTAAAAGTTGCACTTCTCATATCAAGTTGTTTCCCTCCCTCATAATTTTATTACAATGCCACGGAAGGAACTGGGAAAATATATATAAACCAATAATAGGAGAGTCAGGAGTAGTTCAGTAGTGGACAAAAGATTTCCAGATTTCAGGAAACTAGTAAACTATAAAGATGTTTGGGCATATAACAGCAGAGGAAACCAAAACAGTAAATGAGGAATTTAATCTACCCTAAAAATCTTTTGAAGTCTGAGTCATAAAAATAGAAGATAAAGATAGCGAGGGGGTGAGAAAGAAGCAAAAGTTAGAGCTGTAAATGGATGGGTTAATAGAAACACTTTTCATGTAGCCATTTATCCTGCTGGCTCCATGCACAGTCCAGGAACTTTATGGTTTAACCTCATAAGGAACAAATCAGTGCTTTTACTTGAAGATATTAAAAATATATATTAAAGATATCAAGGAAACTTGGCAAACCCTGATCTTCTAAAGAATGCCCTGGCCTCCTCACATTGGGGTCCCATGAGAGTGAAAAGCACTGTTGGTATGCTCACCCTTAAAAAGAAGCAGGCTACCAAAACATTCTCATTTTTAAAATGTATGGATTATCAAGAGTAAGTAGACTTTTTATAAAAACAATATGAATGAAATAATTCTATTCATCATCATATATGAGACAGAACAAGAAGAATCATTTCAAATCAGTTTATGGTGAAATAGATGTTCAAGGACACCATCAAGAAGAAATGTAAAATGAAAAGGTAAGTATGTAATCTTCAAAATATGAAAAAATGGTGGAAAATTGAAGTAGATAAAAAATAGAACAAGGATATTCCCTATTAAAAGCTTACATAAGTCATAAACATTTCCTACAGAGAATGTTCCTTAGAAGGGAGAATGGCTAAACTATATCTTATATATTTTGGGTGTGTTATCTAAGAGGGATCACTTCATGGAGAAGGATATCTTGTTTGATAGAAACAATGGGTTAAAACATAGTAATGAGTGCGGGGATTTTTTGGTGTAAAGCACCACAATATCCATTGGTGATTGGTTCCAGGACTCACCCCATGCATAACAAAATGCAAGAAAATCGAATTCCTTGTATAAAATAGCATATTTTTGCTTAGATACTTTAAATAGTCTCTTGTTGCTGTTTTTAGGTGCCATTGAATTGGTTATGACTCATAATAATCTTTTGCATACAACATAACAAAACACTGCCCAGTCCTGCAATTGCTCTTATGTTTGAGCTCAATGTTTCAGCTATGATGTCAGTCTAACTTCCTGGAGATTTTCTTTTTCTCAGTGAAACTACTTTACCAAGCATGCTGACCTTTCCCAAGGAAAAGTTTCTCCTAATAACACATCCAAATTACATGAAATGGAGTCTTGCTATCCTAGATTTTTAAAAGGCAGCCTGTACTCCTTCCAAGACTGATTTAGATTTGCTTGTTTTCCTAGCAGTAGTCCATGATATTTCCAATATTCTTTGCCAACACCATAATTCAAATACATCAACTATTGTGTGTATTCTACATTACTTATGATGCCTCATACAATGAAAATGTTATAGAAAGAACATTTTATTTTCTCTCACAAACTTTGAGAGATAGATCTGACCACTTAAAGGAATCCTAGCATTACAGATTTGATATTGAACTACTAACTGCAAATTAATACAATTCAAAGCCAACAGCCACTCTATATCTTGTCCCATAAAGATTTACAATCTCAGAATCTCTGTATAGTGTCCCTATGAGTCAGAACCAACCCAATAAGAGTGGATAGGTTGATAATTTGCTTTTTTTCTGGGAAAAATGTATTTGTTTTTATTGGCAATTGGTTGAAGGTCAATTGTAGAGAGAATTTCTATGAGTTAGAACTCAACACTACCAACAGACACAATAGGATTGGTGCATCATAAAACAAGTGGCTTGAAATTATAGAAACTTATCATCTCACAATTCTTCAGGATAAGAATTATAAATCAACATGTTAGTGAGGCCATGCTTCTTCTAAAGGCTCTGGAGAAGGGACCATACTTGTTTCTACCAGATTCTGAGAGCCCCAGACATTCTTTGACTTGTGCCAGCATAACTTTGGTGTTTAAATATTATTGTCATCTATTTGAGTATCCCTATCTCTGCGTTTCTTCCCTGTTTTTAAAAAGAATACCAGTCATATTGGGTTTTAGCCCACTTTATTCTAGTATAACTTTATGTTAAAAATTGCACTGCAGCAATCCTATTTTGAAGTGACTTCATGTTCTAAGGCCCTTGTAAGAACACTAGTTAAAAAAAGGGGACTAAATAAAGATTTTAAAGCCAAAACCATAGAAAGATGTTAAAATGCAGAGCATAAAATAGAGATGTAAAATACTAAGAAAAGTAAGGAAGGAATAGAATTTAATGTAGAAAAATGAAGCTATCTAACGTATTTCTAATTAATCTCTCAACAATGGGGGATAAAAGAAATAGAATTAAAAAATTGAAAGAAATAATGAGTCATTTGTTTTTAGTAGAAAATATCCCATATTTCAAATTGTTTCAGCTACCAATTGCAAAATAATGAAAATAAGAAGGATCACATATTGGAAACACTATTAAGACTTAGTAGACCAAATTAGATTTTAACACTTCTAAAACTTTCTATATATTAAGCAAATTCATATAAGAAATATAATTAAGGTGGATGTGGGGGGAATGGAGTGGGGAACCAACAAATGCAGGAACAAAGGAACAAACAACAAGAGATATAAAATCTATGGCAAGGAAAGTGTCTAAGACAATAGAATACCTGGTGGGATTTGTTCAAGTGCAAAGTAGGTGAGAAAAATTACTGGAAGCTGAATGGAGGTTGAACATGATACTGGGACAGAGGAAAGTAAAAAGAAATAAAGGAAATAAATAGGAGGTAAAATTAATTTATAGAGGTATAAATATAGGCATATACATATGTGAATATATTAATATATAATTATAGCTATATAGGTCTATGCACACATATTCAAATGTTGTATTAAGGTAATAGGCAGGCATTGGGTCTCTATTGAAGCACTCCCTCAATGTAACAACACTTTGTTCTAACAACCTGTCACTCAGTGATGCTCACCTTCCTGATAAAATCACTGAAGTCAAAATAAGTGCATAAGCAAATGTGGTGAAGAAAGCTGGTGGTGCCTAGCTAATAAAATATGTAGTTTCTAGTGTTTTAAGGCTTGAAGTTAAACAAGTGGTCACATAGTAGGGAAGCAACAAAGCCCACATAAACGAAGCACACCAGCCTATGTGATCAGGAGGTGTTGATGGGATTGGGTATAAGGCATCAGAAGACCCAAAACAAAGAATTATATCAATGCAAATGATGGGGGTCAGAGTTGAGACCCAAATCCCATCTGCAGACAATGGGACATCCCCTCACAGAAGGGTCACAAAGAAGGAATGATTTAGCAGGGTGCAGCATAGCATCCATGAAGCTCACAACATTTCTCTATTTCTTTAATATTTGCTTCCCCCCAGTTCTACCTTACAAATCCCGCTAGCCCGGAGCATGTACACTGGTATACATAAGAGCTCTCAATACACATAATCCAGGACAGATAAACCCTCAGATACAATAATGGGAGTAGTGATACCATGAGGGTACAGGAAAGGTCAAGGGAGAAGGGTGAAGAAATGGGGAACCAATTGCCATGATTGACAGATTACAATGAACAACAGAAATGTGGGTACAGGGAAACAGCAAACGGTGTAAGATATGAAAATAATAAATTTATAATTTATCAATGGTTCATGAGGGTGGGAGGGTGGGGAAGAGAGTGTAAAAAAGATGGGCTGATACCAAGGATTCAAGTAGAAAAAAAATGTTTTGAAAATGATACAATTAATGTATGAATGGTTATAAGAGCAGTATGAACCCCCAATAAAATGTTTTATTTTTTAAAAAGTATAATTAAAATATTTTTCTTAAAGGAATAAATATTACACTGGCAATAGATTCTTCAAAAAAAAACAGTGGAAGTATAAGAAAATATATAAAGGTATTTTAATATTTTATTTCACTATTTTTATACCTAGAAGATTACATGTAAGAAAACAATTCAAGGTTTTTTATTAATAGCTCTATTACTCTAGAATTCACAAGCCATAGAATTTACCTATTTAATATGTACATTTCAGTGGTTAAAAGTATTTAAATATTTATTAAAGTATTTATGCTATGGGAACAAAAATCACAGTGGTGGCAGATTCTTTGTAAACAATGAGAGTGAGTATTACAGTAGATAAAGATATTTGTTTTTATTTTGCTATTTTTGTGTTCAGAAATTTACATGTAAGAGAACAATTATCCAAGTTTTTTAATTAACAGCTCTATCACACAGTAATTCACATACCATAAAATTTACCCATTTAGTATGTACATCACAGTTATTAAGTACAGTCACAGGATTGTGCAAACATAATTAAGTCTAGCTTTTAAGCATTTTCATTACACTACAAAAATCCCTTACTAATTAGCAGTCATCTTCCAACTGGGTCACAGTCTGTTGACACCTCCCTGGTGTCGTACCTCTAAACTTTAAATTTTAGATGTCTCATAATCTGCAACCAGGTGAGCCATTCCCTTGAATGTTTTTGAGTCCTGTGGAACCCTGGGATGTGAGGGAAAAAAATGAGGGGAGAAGTGGTGGTTGACATCATGAATAATGGAGTGGTATAATATTTTTGAAAAGCTGGACTTTCATTACATAAATTCCATCTTATTGTGAGAAGTCTTGTATTAATCTTCTAAAAGGAATTGTTTTCACAGTAAATTTTGCTCATTTTCCTTCTCATCGTAACCATTAAAGTGTGTTTCCTTTAGTGTGAAAACGTTTACTTCTTATAATGCTCTCATACAATATTTGTATTTTTGTAATGGACTTATTATAATTAATATACTGTCCTCCAAGCTCACACTTGTTATCAGGCATTTGACAGATGTAACCTTATTGGTTGGCATCACATAAAGTATTCTATTGTGTGTATGTACCAGAGTTTGTTTATCCATTCTCCTATTGGTGGACATTGAGGTTGTTCCCATCTTTTTGCTATTGTTAATACTTTTGCAATGAATGTGGATAGGCATATCACTATTCATATCATGCTAATTATTCCTCTGTGGTGCATATCAAATATTGGTATTATTGGATCAGATGTTGTTGCTAGGTTCCATTGAGTCAGTCTGTCCCACAGTAACCCTATACACAACAGAAAGAAACACTGCCCAGCCTTGCACCATACTCACTCTTGTTCCTAAGCTTGAGCCTATTGTTTCAGCCACTGTATTAACCCATCTCATTGAGAACCTTCTTCTTTATCGTGGCCCCTGTACTTTATCAAACAGGATGTTCTTCTTCAAGGACAGGTGTTTTACCAAAACATGTCCAAAGTATGTAAAAGAAAGTCGCCCAATCCTTGATTTTCAGGAGCAATCTCGTTCTACATCTTCCAAAACAGATTTGTTTGTCTTTTGACAGTTCATGGTATTTTTAATATTTTTTCTCAGCATCACAATTCGTCTTTATCAATTTGTCTCCATTCTTCCTTATTCAATATCCCACAGGTAATGCAACCGCTACGTCATCATGCTTGACTGTACTTTGAGAAAGCAGACCCTCCTCCATCATATTTCCAGTGCCTTCCTTACCAAGGATCCCATTGTTGGCACTTTCTCTGACAAATTTCTGCTGCCATCCATTAGGCCTTCAAGGTGTCAATGTTATGCATAAGGTTTTTAGCAGATACTTCCTCTGAAGTGCGCAGCCAATTTTGTACTCATAAACTGTTCTTAATCTAGGAGCTTTGCTGAAACTTGTTCACTTTGGGTGACCCTGCTGACATTTGAAATACTATAGACACAGCTTCTAGCATCATAGCAACAAACAAGCCACCATAGTATGTCAAACTGACAGACAAGTGGATCACATAGTATTTCTATTTTAAACTTTGTGAGGATGCAACATACTGTTTTTGACAGTAGTTGCATTGTATTACAGTATCATCAGTGATATGTAAGGGTACTGATCTCTTCACAACCTAGCCAACATTTGTTGTTTTAAGTTTTTTAAACTTTGCTATTAATAATAGGATAGATGACTTATCATTGCTGTTTTGATTTATATCTCGAATAGATCATTATTGCTAGCAAAATAAATACCTTATCCAAATACCTACAACAATTTAGACAAGATCAGCAAAGCACACCACAGGCCCCAGAAAAAAAATTATAAAGATTAGAGCAGAAATAAATAATCCGAAAAATCTAAAAAAATCAACAAGACATGAATTTGGTTCTTCAAAAAGATTAACAAAATTGATAAACTTCTGGAAAACCTAAAAAAGGAAGAAAGTAGAAAAGGCAAATATTATAAAGAATAAGTTAAATGTAAGACATCACAGCAGAACTAACCAAATAAAAATATATTTACATAATATGATTAAAAACTGTATTCCAAAAAAATTTAAAAATTATCAATCAATAAATAAATTTCTAGAAGTATATTGCCTACTTAAATTAATACATATTGTACATAAAACTTTAACAGTCCTACAATGCAAGAAAAAATAGACCTGGTCATTAAAACATTCTCAGCATCAAAAAGGTCAGGACTAGATGGTTTTACTTTGAAATTCTATGAAACATTTAGAGAAAAACTGATATCAATCATACGCAAACTATTCCAAAATACAGAAAAGGGAAATATAATATCAAACTTATTTTTATGAGGCAAATACAGATCTAATACTTAAATCAAGCAAAGACATTCAAATAGAAATCTATAGACCAAAATTCCTTATGAACAAAAACACCAACCAAACTCACTTTGCTGAGTGAGTTTCAAACTGTAACTCTTTATGGCAGTAGAAAGACTTATCTTTCTCCCACAGAAGATGGTGCTTTTGAACTGCTAACCTTTCAGATCAAAGCCCAACATGTAATCACTATACCACCAGTGTTCCCTTATGAACGTAGATGCAAAAGAAAAAGAAATTTTAGCTAACAGTATTAAAAAAAAAATTTAAGAATACATCATGATCAATTGGGATTCATACCAGCTACATAAGAATGTTTCAATGTTAAAAAAATTAATAAAATAAAAAAGTAATAATATGTTCCTATCAATCAATGCAGAAAAGGTATTCAATACAATTCAACATCCAGTTTTGATTAAAAAAAAAAACATTCAATAAAATAGAAATCATCAAGCAATCCCTCAACATAATAAAAGTCAGATATGCACTCAATGGAGAGTGAAAGCATTCTCCCTTAGAGTAGGAACCAGTTCTGCCCTTTATTGCCATTCTTATTTCATATAATCCTGGGTGTTTTATCAAGGCTTATTATACATAAAATATATTGACATTATCCAAATTGGCAAAGAGGAACCAAAATCTGTTTGCAGATGCTTTGATCAAGTAAATAGAAAACCTCAAAGACTCAATAAAAAATTGCTTGAAAAATTCATCACTGTAGTAGGATTAAAATTAACATTAAAAAGTCAGTTTGACTTTGTTATATTTAGAAAGAAGACTCAGAAAAGGATGTTAAAAGATAATATAATTCACAATAACCATTCAAAAGATAAAATACATAGAAATAAATATAACCAGAGAAAGAAAAGCCTTATACAAAGAAAACTATAAAACACTTCTTCAAGAAACCAAGAGACTTAAATAAATGGAAAACTATCGCATGTTCACAGATAGAAAGACTTAAAAAGTGAAAAATGTCAATCTCACTGAAAGCTTTTAATAATTTAATACAATTCTGATCAAAATCCCAATACAATTCTTCACAGAAATGGAAAAACTAGTCACTATGGAAAAGAAGAAATGCAGACTAAATAAGCTATTACTAAAAAACAAAAGCAAAGTCACTCTCACTTCCTGATTTCAAACCATCTGATAGTGGGAAGGTAATCAAAACACCTGGTAGTTTTCACCAGTGGATATGTACACCAATAGCTCAAAACAGAGTACAATGGAACCTCTGTTGTCACACTCAAATTGTTCCAAATTCATGTTTGAACACCCAAAATTTCAAGAACAGAACATATTTTCCCACAAAAAATAATGAAAAGTCAGAAAAAACGGTTCTGTTGCCCAAAGATAAACTTGTCAATTCACTATGGAAGCTTTTAGCTTTCTTATATATTATTCTCTAGTATACTCTATCACCAATGAATTGTTTCCAATTTATCTAAATAAACAGTGACTTTTCAACCTCTTCAATGGTCTGGGCTCATTTTATTATTGTTATTATTTTGGTTGTTTCCCAACAGGCATATCATTTACATATCATAAATTCAATAGTTTAATCATTCAATCATTTCAAGGAGAATTGTACATAATTACCACATCAATTTTAGAGCATTCCCACCACATGTTTAAATCACCTTTGAAATGAATTGTGCCACCACCATCCATTCTATTGCTCCCTCCCGCCTTCATTATTTACTCCTGAAATTCCCTATTCCTGCCTCCAACCCACTCCCCAGCCCTGCATTCCTTAAATCCCTTTGTATCAGTTATTATCATTATTCCATTCCTCCTGTGCTTCACAGCTTGGAGACCCAACAGAAAACAGTAAAAACAAAATCACATTTAGGTGGTAAGGATAAAATCATAATAGTATAAAGATGAAAATATGAATAGTGTGTAAGAAGAAAAAGACCGCGAGCAACATTCAAAAACCCAGGAAGGGAATATCTGTCATGAACAATTAAGAGGTACTTGCACACAGAACAAATTCAGGTCATGTCTATAGGGAGGTCAACTGCCCAAATATCGAGTTTGATCGAGCATCATCAAGATTACAAAGGTCTCTAGGTGGACCTGCCGCAGATTAGTCTGACTAGATACTCTGCAGACGGGTTTTAGGCTTCCACTGTCCTCCAGAGGCTTACACAAATTGAGTGCTCACAATTTTATCTATGATACTTTTTTATTCACCATATTCAAAATTTGTAATTGTCATCTTTGGATCACAAAAGTTGGTGTGCTTCTTCTGTGTGGACTTAGTTGACTCCTCCCTTAGATGACTGCTTGTTTGAATGCATGCCTTTAAGACCACAGACACTACTCCGATTGATCGCCACAATCTACTTTCTTCACCACACTGCTGTAGCACCCTTGATCTTCAGTGATCATTTGAGGAAAGGGAGTATCGAGCAAAGCCATGGAACTAGGATTTTGTGCTTTAGTGTGAGCCCCAAACCCATTCCTGGTTCTAGTCTTTTCTTTTTCTTTTTTAAAATTTGCTTTAACTTGGGAGTTAATATATATTTCATATCATTCCATAATTCAATCATGTCACAACATAATTGTACAATTCTTCTGTAATGAGTCTAAAAACATACTTTTCCTTCCTGGAGTTCTTGACATAGTCTCCCTCTGATATTGCCCACACCTCTGTATCCCCCTTGGCCCCAAACGATTGTTATATTTTATTTCCCTATAGGCACAATATTCCTGGGTTTCATTTACTGAAACCAAAGAAACAAATAACACAGCTTCAAGAAGGTGAGCCCCAATGGCGACACAACTCTGTGATACACCCTAATGTAAACAAGGCTAAGCAGAATATAACAGAATGACCATCACACGACTGCTCAATAGTACGTATTTTAAAACATAATACAAGGAGTTGAATGTAGCAGGACCTTGTTTATCCTCCAACCAACAGAACACTACTCTTGGCACAGCTGCCATCTGCTTTCCGGGACACCATGTGTTTTCCAGTTTAAATTCTCAGGTTACAGTGTGTCTGGGGTAGAGTGCAATTCTCTCAGTGGAGTTTCCACAAGAGGTCACATTGATGGAGCCTCCTGAGAAAATATCCAGGATTCAGTGCCCAGTGTCCTATAGCACCTGGCCTGGGTTTCCAGGATATCTCCGGATGGCCTGTCAATTCTACCCACCCGGTGCACACCACTAAAGACCCTCCCCATATAATGTTCCCAAGAACATCCTCAGTCTCCCCTTCCCCCAACTGAAAGTCAGACTTCCCTTCCTCCCCTCAACAGACATGCACACATGTTCCCCCAAACTTGACCATTCCCTCTCCCCTCTTCTGCTCTCCACCTTCCATCAGTGAGCCTCGTCCATCTGACAGGGATGCCTCCCTCTCTGGGGGACCTCACCCCAGATCCACATGGCTATCACTTAAGAGACAGCATCCCACCCACCCCTCTCCCTTACCATTTGATCCCAGCTGTTGTGAGGTGCCTTCTGGCCAAGTGACCTACACCATACTCACCTGGAGCAGATGAGATGATGTGTGGTTCATTGGGACTGGTCC
Organism: Echinops telfairi; assembly: GCF_000313985.2. Taxonomy (NCBI): domain Eukaryota; kingdom Metazoa; phylum Chordata; class Mammalia; order Afrosoricida; family Tenrecidae; genus Echinops; species Echinops telfairi. The sequence goes on along the minus strand of NW_022111324.1, from coordinate 32,664,701 downwards.
AGCTCTTTACCAGGCTGTCTGGTCCCCTACCTGAAGGCCGGATGGCTGCAAGCTTGAGCTTGTGCCCACTCTGCTGCTTGTGCCTATGGCAGTGGGCTCATAAAGTATTTCTTCTTTTGTGCTTGACTAACTTCACTCAGCATCATGTTTTACAGATTCCTCTATGACTTGAAGTGCTTCATTGCTATATTTTTAGGGATGCATAGTATTCCATTTATGTATGGAATACATACATAATGTTTGTATTTTTATCCACTCTTCTACTGGAGGAATTTAGGCTATTTCCACCTTCCTGCTGTGGTGAAGTGTGCCGCACTAAACAGGGAGGAGCACATGTATGTTCATAATCTGTTTCTTATTTGCCTTGCACAGTGGCTGTAGTTATTTACAAGTCCACCAACAGTGGATAAGAGTTCTTATCTCACCCTACCTTCTCTAACATTTGTTCTCAGTTGTTTGGGGTTTTTTAAATAGGCTACAATGACTGGATTTAGGTGATATTTCATAGCTGTTTTGACTAGCATTTCCCGGATAGCTAATGACCAGGAGCATTTCCTCATGGGTTCATTACCCATTCAGGTGTCATCCTTTATGGATTGTCTATTCAAATCTTTTCCCACCTTATTAGTTCTTTGTCTGCTATGTCATTATGAAATATCATTTTCCAGTCTGTGTCACTTTGCTCTTCTAATAAAGTCTTTGGATGTTCACAAATGCTTTATTTTCAATAGGTTCCACTCATTTAGTTTATCTTCCACCGAGTGTTTCTTCATTATTACTAGTAGCCTGTGGATTCCCAGCATAAGGGCTCCTAAATTTGTCCCAATTTTCTCAATGATGATCCTAATAGCTTTGGTTCCATATCTAGGTCTCTGATCGAACTTGATTGTGTTTTTGTTCATGGAGTGAGATATGAGTCTTGTTTCATTCTTCTGCATATTTTCCAACACCCTTTATTGAAGGTGGCATCTGCTTCCCATTTATTGTATGTTGGCCCTTTGTAAAAAAAATCAGTTGTCTGGGTGTTTTTATTTCTCGGTTTTCTGTCATGATCCATTGGTCCGAGTATCTATCATTAACCAATATCAGGCTTTATGACAACTGTGGCTGGATAGTAGATTTTGAGGTCAGGTAGTGCAAGAATACCTACCTTGTTTTTCTTGAGTTCTTTGACTATACTGGGTTTCTTCTTTTCATATGAAGTTGGTAATCAGTTTTTCCATATCTTTGAAGAATGATGCTGGAAATTGGATGGGGATTGTGTTGGACTTCTAGATTGCCTTAGGTACTATTGACATTTTTACAATATTGGGTCCTCTGTTCCACGAACGCAGAATATGCTTCCATTTGTGTAGATCCCTTTGAGTTACTTGTATTAATATTCTTTTTTTTAGGACAATAGCAATTGCCTTTATTCAAACTAAATTAATCAAAATAAGGGAAGTGAAATGGCTTAGCTAAGATCACTTGACTTGATGTGAGCATTGTGGGAAGGTCTACGTCTGACTTCTCAACAGCTTTACTCTTTTTTTACTCATTTTATTAGGAGCTCGCTCATACAACTCTTATCACAATCCATACATACATCAATTGTGTAAAGTGCATTTGTACATTCATTGCCCTCATCATTCTCAAAACATTTCCTCTCCATTTAAGCCCCCAGCATTAGGTCCTCATTTTTCCCCTCCCTCCCCGCTACCCCCTCCCTCCTGAGCCCTTGATAATTTATAAATTGTTATTTTGTCATATCTTGTCCTGTCTAACGTCTCCCTTCACCCACTTTTCGGTTGTCTGTCCTGCAGGGAGGAGGTCACTTATAGTTCCTTGTAATCGGTTCCCTCTTTCCTACCCACTCTCCCTCTACCCTCCCTGTGTCACCACTCATTAATATTCTATAGTTTTGTTCATACAGGTTTTTGTTTTTTTCTGGTTAGGTTTATTCTTAGGTATTTTGGTTTTTGCGTGGCTATTGTGAATGATACTGATTCCTTGGTATCTTTTTTCTGTATTACCATCTGGTATATAGGAATCTAATTGATTTCTGCTTGTTAATCTTGTATCCTTATAGTCTACTAAACTCTATTGTTTCCAGCAATCCTTTTGTGAACCTCTTAGGATTTTCTATATGTAAAATCATATCATCTGCAAATAGTGAACATTTAATTTCTTCTTTACCCAATCATAAACACTTGATATTTTTTTGTTGTCTTATAGCATTGGCTAGGACTTCCAGCACAATGTTGAATAGAATTGGGGTCAGGGGCATTCTTATTGGATTCCCTTATTCAGTGGAAATGTTTTCAGTTTTTCTCCATTGAGTGTAATATTAGCTATTGGGTTTTTGTACATGGGTCTTATTGTATTGATAGTTTTCCCTTTTTGAGAGTTTTTATTAGGAATGGGTGTTGGACAACATCAAATGATTTTTCTATATCAATTGTTGCGATCATATGACTCTGTTCCTCATTCTTGTTGATGTAGTGGATTACATTAATTTGTTTTGTGAATGTTGAACCATCCCTGAATCCCTGTTAAGAATCCCACTTGGTCATACTGTATTATCTTTTTGATCTGTTGTTGGATTCTATTGACCAAGATAATGTTGAGGATTTGTGCATCTATAATTATGAGAGATATTGGTCTTTAATTTTTTTTTATCCTGAGGGGCCCTTGTCTGATTTTGGTATCAGGATTAGGCTGCCTTCATAGAACGAGTTTGGGGGTTTATGATGTTAGCTCTTCTTCGAATGCTTGGTAAAATTCTTGGTTAAGCCATCTAGACCGCAGTTACTTTTCATTGGAGTTTCTTGGTGATATTTGATTGGACTGAGCTGAAGCAGGTTAGGGGTCCGCTTCCCTGCATGTCACCAGTGGTCAGCAGCTGCCCCCCTCTGAAGTGAGGAGACTGAAGAACAATGCCTGGAATGCCGAACTCCCTGATAACTGGACAGTCTGCCGGCCAGAGGCTGATGAACTACATCCTGGGTCACAAACCTTGCTGTTGCTGCACGGACCCCCTCTCTCCACTTTCCTTTAAAAACCGCAGACTCAGACAAAGCCCACAATTCCCCTGGGATACTTGCTAGACCATGGCCCCACCCCCCACCCCGGGAGCTTCCATTCTCTCTCTCTCTGCTACAATAAAGCTGTCTCTGACTTCACCTATTCTGTCCTGACTTTGTTCTCCTCCTGTGCGTCAGTTTACCTCTCAATATTGTCTATTTCTTCTTTTGCTATGGGTCTGTTCCAGTTATAAATGTTCATGTGTTAATTATGTGTTAATTTTCAAAAAGAGTGCTATTCAGGTATTCGTCTATGTCCTACAAGTCATTAGTCTATTGGAATGGTGTCTTTCATAGTAATCTGTGATTAATCTTTTTATTTCATTGGGGTCTATTTTGACTTCTTCTGTTTCATCCCTAATTCTAGATATGGACATCGGCTCCTTCTTTTCCCTTGTTAAGTTTGATAGTGCTTGGTCAATTATGTTGATTCTTTCAAAGAACCATATTTTGCTCTGTTGATTTTTTCCATTGTTCTGTTTTCCACTTTATCTTTACTGCAGTTTTTATGATTTCTCTTATTTTTCTGTTAGAATGATTAAACTGTTGACTCTGTTCAAGCTATTGGAGGTGCTGAGTTCAGGTTCCGACCATAATCCTCTCCTCTTTTATCTTGTGTGCATTTATTGCAATGAAGTGACCTCTGATAACTGTCTTTGCTGTGTTCCACAGGTTTTGGTATGTTGTATTGTCGTTCTCATTGGTTTCTCGGTACTTCTTAATGTCCGATCTAATTTATGCCAATTTCTGTTCCTTTTTGAGAAGCATGTTATTAAGTCTCCAAGTGTATGGCTTTGTTTTTTAGTTCTTTGTATTGTTGACTTTCAGCTTTTTGGTGCAGTGGTTAGGAAAAATTGTTTGAATGGCTTTCATGTGTTTGAATTTTCTCAAGTTTGTCTTGTGCCACATGATGTGGTCTGTTTTCAAGTATGAGCCATGTGCTTTAGAGAAGAATGTGTATTTTCTCCCCTGTTCGTTAAGGAGCTGTGAAAATGTCTATTAGGTTGAATTTTCAATTGTGTTGTTCAGCACTTCATTTTCTTTATTGAGTTTCTTACCTGTTGATTTATCTTTCTTTGAGGGAAGTGTATTGAAATCACGTACTATAATTCTTGGTCCTGTAATTTCTATTTTCATGTTTTTAAGAATTTAGTGGCAAATTTCAAAAGTCTTTCCTTGGGCACATATATGTTTATTATGTTTATGGGTTCTTAGTCTACTGATCCCTTGAGCATTATTTAATGCCCATTCTTATCTTTTCTTATGTCATGTACCTTGATGTCTATTTTGTCAGAGATTAATATCACCACTTCAGCTTATTTTATTTTTTTAATTGCCATTTTCTTGGTAAAATTTTCCCATCCTTTGACTCTCTTCTATTTTTGTCAATGAGTTTAAGATGTGTCTCTTGAAGGTTGAATAGTGATGGATTTTGCTGCCCAATCAAGTCTGCTACCCTTTGCCTTTTAATAGATGCGTTTAAACCATTAAATTCAGTGTAATTAAATCTAAATGTAGATTAGATGTCATCGTGTCCTATTTGTGTTTGATATTTTCCTTTCCTCTCCTTAATATGATTGAGTGTGTGTGCAGAGTTTATTCTGGTCTCTGTTTCTTTACTGGATCTGTAATATTTTGAATACTGTTTTCAATGAGTTGATATCTCTGTGGCGTTATACCCTGTGGTGGTCCCATGTTTGTGTGATGACTGTTTTGCTGCCAATGATTAACCTGAAATAATTTTGTTTGGGTTCTTGTTTTGCAATGCTTGCTTGGTTTTTATGAATTCTCTAAATGTACCCTTATTAGAGAAAACTTTTATATCTCCTTCAAATTTGATGAAGAGTTTTGCTAGATGATAAAGGATTTTTGGGTTGCATTTGTTGTCTTTCAACCTTCAGAAAACATTGCTCCAGTTTCTTCTTCCCTACCTGGTCTCTGTGGAGAGGTCTGAACTTATTCTTATCTTATTCTTATTCTTATCTTATTCTTAACTTATTCTTTATATGTGACTCTGCTTTTTTCTTTTTTCTGTCTACCTGCCCTAATATTTCTCTCCTTTTCCTTGAAATTGGATCAGTTGAATACATATGCCTTGATGTGTGTTGGAAGGGGTTTAATATAATTGGTTTTATCTCTGCTTCCTGAATTGCTATTGTCTCCTCTGTGATATTAGAGAGATTTTCTTCCAAAAATTCCCTTATTAGTTTACCAGTGTACTTATTTATTTCTTCCTATTCAGGAATCCCAATGATTCCAATATTGTTTCTCTTCATGGAATTCCACATTCTCCTTCAGATTCTTTTGCTTTTCTGTTTGTCTGTTTCTCTCTTATGGTGAATTCTGCTTGTTTATCTTTGAGATCACAGATATGGTTTCCACTTCTTCCATTCTATTGGTGAGATCACTCATCTTGTTCTATCTATTTGTTTTGTTATCCCTTAACTCCTGAGCTTCCCTTCAGTGTGCAGATTCTAGTACATCTATTTTTCCATTTGTTTTCAGGATTGATCCCCTAATTTACCATATAGCGCTAAACAATATGCTCAAGCATTCTTTAATTGGCCGTTCAAGGGCTGATTTTTCTGTATAAACTATTTGCTTTGGGTTATCTTCAGTAATTAACTTTTGTTTCTCTAGATTTTTTTACAGTAGCTGCTGGTGGTGACTATTTCTTGCATCACTTCTTGGGTAAACTGATGGTGGAGCATAATCTTCTGGGATGAGTAGCAGGGGAGGGGCTGGTTCTTTAGGTTAGGGGGCATCAGGTAGGAGCTGGGAAAGGTATTTTGTGTAAATGAAGAGGGAGTGTGAGTTTGGTGCACAAGATGATTAAAGTTTAAGTGCTCAGGAATAGGCTTTAAGTAGTTGTATTAATCATAGGAAGCCTTCCCTTAGGTATAATACTTTTTATCGCAAGAGAGAAGAGGGATTTTGGAGATGCAATTTTACTTGGTAAGTTAAAGGAGATTGTGTGTAGTTGAGGTGGAGGGAACCTGTTCCAGAGGTTATTTTGCTTGGAGTATGGTAGCGGTAAAATGAATCTACCAGAGTCCTTTAT
>NW_022111324.1:32626300-32658478 GCF_000313985.2 Echinops telfairi | reverse complement strand
TGCAGTCTTTCTGTTATTGTGTTTTTATCAGTGGCTCCTAGCAACTCAGAACTATCCGCCCCTTACATGTGATTCTAGAGTGTAAAATCATCTATTATAGTGGATGCCTCAGGGAAGAGGGGCTTCTGATCAGCGAGCAATCTAGCCTCTTGCAGGAAAGCCCCAAAGAAACCCGAAAATGTCTGATTCCGTTTCCTCTGGCAAGATAAAGAGTTTTGTGTTTCCTTTCTCTAAACAAAATTCTACCAGCTTCCTGGAACCCATTGTGCTGCATATTCCAATATGGCATCTCTTTCCCTGATGCTGGGTCTCTCTCCAACCAGCTGTGCAATTTACCTGCCAAGCCATTTGGGGAAGGAGTGGGACCTTTGCTAGGGAACTCTATTCCACCATGGCTTCCAGTGCCCAGGGCCTCCAGGAAGCCTCGTGTGTGCCTGTGGATGTTCCCAAGATACAGACTGTTCAAGGCCCACCCGTGGAGTAAGGGGGAAAGGAGAAGAAGCTGGGAGTTGCTGCAATCCGAAAATGTGCTGTGAAAAGGGGCCATGCATGTGACTAGCAAAGCTTTGCTCTTTGTGGGAGAGCCAACAAAAGAACCTGCGATGCTGCAAGACCTGGATTCACATTCCAGTCCCCAAACAAGGCTACCTCAATTTCAAATATGGCAATGAAGCAGTGAGCTCTTTACATGGGAGTTCCTCCGTCGGTGCCATCTTCCTGGGACTACCTGTTTGTTGTTGTTTTTATGGTTAATGATTTCACACAGTAAGCTACATTTCACATAGTAATGCTTTCACACGGTAAGCTGCTTTTATTGCATTTTTTAAACAAGAAAATGTGGATAATGTCCACTTAGCCATGTTATATTCAGCTGCCAAATCAGACAAGCAGCACTTGATTCAAATTTCACAATAATTTCTTTAACCCTGTTAGTATCGCTAACTTCATTTTGAGCCAGATTATGATATTTTATACAAATAGCTCCCCAATCCTTTCCCACACAAATCCCAATGACAAATATTTTCACACATTAACACAAGCCCTATATGTTTTCAGAGTGAGAGTGGCACACATATCTAATTGTCACCAATTTGTGTCTGAGATAAGACATGACATGTCAATCAGTCTTGGCCTGTTCAGGTTTTTGCAAGTTGTATTTTCAATTTGACTGTCAAGAAGAGTTATGAACACTGTGCAGATTTTTTTTAAAACTTTTCTGTCCTGGTAGTGGAAAGTTTGAGCTTGGAGCCTTTCGACAACTGAGGTATATCACCCTACTTAGAAATATAACCAAGTATGTAAAGACTCATATTCTTTATAAAGGACTAAAACACATTAAATGGTGAAGAGGCAATCTTTTAAACAAACAGTGCTTGAAACTTTGAATCTTAACTTGCAAAAGATTGAAAGAGCAGCTATACCTCACATCAAGACTCAGATTCTTTATAAAGGACTAAAACACATTAAACGGTGAAGAGGCAATCTTTTAAACAAACAGTGCTTGAAACCTTGAATCTTAACTTGCAAAAGATTGAAAGAGTGGCTATACCTCACATCATATACAAAAAATGTTCTCATTATGGTTTAAAGACAAATATAAACTCTAGAAAAATGAAGACCTTCAATGAGGAAATATTAGCAAACTGAAGGGCCTAATACAAGGCATACATAACAAAAAACACACATACTGAAGAAGAAAAAATAAAATACTGGGACATCCTAAAATACTTTTGGAAATTATATATTGAATAAAGGGATAATTTAAAAAATCTCTACAAAACTTCATTCCTTAATAAGAATACAAAAAACTCATAAAAAATGAACAGACAACATGAATAGAATCTCACTAAAAATGGTATCCAGGTGGCCAACCATCATATGAAGTAATGTTCATGATCATTAACTATGAACAAAATGCAAATTAAAATGATGAGATATTACCTCACACTGACACTGATAGCAAAATTAAAAGGAAAAACAAAAAGAAAATAACAATTTCAGGAGAGGATGTAGAGAGTTTGGAATCCTCAGACACTGCTGGTGGGATGATTTCAGATGTTTGAAACCCCCAAGACCTCATCCTAATGGTTCATCTTTTAGCCAAATAAAGGAGAGGTCTTTAAAGTGAACAATAACATTATCCAGGTGTGTACCACTTAGAACAATAAGCCATTTTCGATGAAAAGAGCAGCATTTTCACAAGGATAAAGCTGAAAAGGAAGATAAGGATAAGGGAGGAGTGCTGGAAATGAAAGGTGCAAGGAGGAAGTGGGGTAAGTGCTATTACATGGTGGGAATGGCAATCAATGGCATGAAACAAAGTGTCTGTGACTTTCTGAGTGAAAATTATTTGCTTTATAAACTTTCACCCGACTTAAAATAAAAAGCTTACAATATAATTGTTTTAGAAAATAGGGATTGAATAGTGAAAGATAATATGTTGTGAATATCATTTTATTCAGACCAAGTTGATAGACAATGATTAACAGTGTTACACATTTACCTTGCGTGGCCAGTGATTGATCAGTCCCCTATGTGTAATCAATTAGGATGTGAAAGCTCACTCACATCACTGTCCCACTTTAATTTCACCAGAGTGGCAAACAGAATTTTCATCTCTCTTAGACCTGCTAGGTTGGATCAGGACACAGAACAGAACAATGTCCTCAGCGGCTTCCAGACTTTCTTAGTCTCGCGTTTTCTTTCTTTCTGTAATTTCCCTACTTACACTTACTTGTCAAATTCCTAATATATTGTCATGATATTTGTTGTCATGTACCTCTGTGCAAGGCATGTCAGCTAGTACAAGGATGGTAGATAGATTTTACCTTTGAGACTCATTTTTGTCCCATATTTCTTTTCACTCAGCAATAGTTAATTATATGAATTGGCATTAAAAAGTCAGCAGTGTTTGCAGATTGGGGACTATATTGTGAAGCTGGAGTATAAATTGCTTAATTGCACATGGTATAAGACAATAGCATAATTATAATCATACATTTAGAAAGAGAAAATTTATGCACAGTCTTTTTAAAAAAAATGTTCTTTCAGCTACATGTTATTTATATTACCCTATTTTGCCAGCTAAATGTGCTTTCTGGAATATTTATCTGATCTAGAAAGGATCATTTTCAGAGATACAGAGTAAAGTAGATATGATCTTTAGAAAATTTAAACTAAGACACACAGGGAAGATGAAATGGGTAACTGGAAGGCAACATTAAAGCGTGGCAGCAGACTACAAAGGAGTACTATCTCTACTGAGATCCCGGAGGGGACAATTCTGGCACCACATAAGACGCACTTACTATGACACTGACCGTTTCATTATGCAATACTTATGTAATACCTAGGCATGCTCAAATTTCAGTTTGTCGACTAATTTTTCAACTTCTTATTCTTTGTGCTAGTAGCCTCCGAATAATGACACAGATCTTCAGTGTTAGAAGCAGAGTCCCATTCTATCCTATTTCAGCATTCTAAAGAGCCGATCTTGTTGTATGGTGTATGGAACATAAAAAACAAAAAGACAAAACAAACCCACTGTCCATTCCAACTCAGAGCTACCATATCAAGGGTTACATATGTTATAAATCTTTACAGAGTGAAACCCTTTGGTCTTTAGTGACCATGAGTATTAGTATGTTATGTTGTTCCAGAGAATGCAATTAATCCAACATAGGTTGTATTTGTGATGACTTCCATAGTCAAGACTTGCGATATAAAGTTTGTTTGTTTTTTCCAATATTTTACCTGGTATTTTTTACTTTGCAAGCACTGGCAGAGCTTTGCAGCACAATGAAGCTAATAAACTCAATGCTGTACTGCTGGTGAGAAAAGCTATATGCAAATACAATTGCCATGAAGTCTATCTAATATAAGGAAAGCATTGAAGAAACAAAGGAAAAATGTACAAGGTGAAACTATGCCACAAGGCCATATTTTCTGCCAAGTATCTGAGTCACCTCTCAAATTGTCCCAATGAAATATTAATGGATATGCTTCACAGCTATAGTGTTTTGAATACTTAAGTTTTATATAATTGTTTTTAACCTTAACTATGTAAATAGGAATTAAAGTTCTATTAAAGAGAGCCACTAGTGGATTTCTACAATAAATTAGCCAATAACGGAGCCAGGATCTTATGAGAGCAGTGGTTGTCCCTTAACTAGCTGCTATCTTAGTGGGGCAGTACCAAGCAGAGACTTGAACCCTGGACACTCAGATTAAAAATCGGAGTCACTGACCTGCAGCAACATGAGTCTGAAGTGGGCTTGGGCTAGCACTGGAACCATGGGCTTCAGTTGGACTGGGCTGGAAAACTTTCTTAATACAACATTTTTTCTTGATATGAAGTTCGGTCTTATACATATATGAGTGCCTGTACTTTTGTTTCTCTCCATAAACCAGCCTAACATACCAAGTAACAATGGTAAAAAGTGCTAGCCAGTGAATCAAAAAGTCAATAATTTGAATCCACCCACTGTCTATGTGGAAAAATATTTGGTGATCTCCTCCAGTAAACATTGTCATTGTTAGGTGACATCAAGACTGCTCCTACTCAACACTCCCCAGTCCTGTGCCATCCTCACTCTTATTCTTGTGCTTGAATCCAACAATGGTGCGACGGTGTCAAACCATGCTTAAAGGTCGGCCTCTTTTTCACTGCTTGCTGTTTTACCAAGCAGGATGACCTTCTCCAAGAAATGGACTCTCCAGACATGTCTAAAGTACTTAAGACAAATTCTCACCATCTTTACCTCTAAGGAGCAGTCTGGCTGTATTTCTTCCAAGTTAAATTTGCTTGTGTTTTTGGCAGTCCATGGTGTTTTCAATATTCTTTGACAGCACCGTAATTCAAATGCAGCAATTCTTTTTGGGTCTCTCATCAATGTCCAACTTTCACACGTAAATGAGGCCATTGAAAATTCCGTGGGTTGGGTCATGGTATTCCTTAGTACCTTATTCCTCAAAGTATTGTATATACTCGAGTATAAGCTGGCCCAAATATCAGTTGAGGCACCTAATTTTATCACAAAAACCGCATTAAAATGTGCTGAACAACTCGGCTTATACACAAGTATATATGTCATATCCTTCTTTATCAGCACTTTAAAGGGGTCTTTCTTATGCAACAGATTTACACAATGCAATGTGTTGTTTGATCTTTTCACTGCTCCTTCCATGCGCATTAATTGTGTGTAAGATGAAATACTTGGCAACTACATCTTTATGTCAGTTATAATTATGTTCTCCACTGGACCAGATGTGAGGACACTGGTTTTCTTTACAATTAGCCACAATCCACGGTGAGCGCTGAAGTCTTTTGTCTTCATCAGCAAGCCTGCAAGTCCTCACTCTCAGCGGGCAAGCTTGTGGCAACTGCACTTTGCAGGTTGTTAATAAGCTTTTCTCTTGTCCTAATGTTTCATTCTTCTTTCATTCATTCTTCTGCACTTCTTCAAAGAAGTGCAACTTCTTTGATGATATGTTCAACGTACAGATTGAATAAGGACAGTGAGAGTATGCAACCTTGAGACGCCTTTCCTTATTTTAAACTATGTACTATGCCCTCATTCTGTTTGTACAAGTTCCTCTTGATCCATGTACAGGGTCTGAATGAGCACAATGTAGTGTTCTGGAATTCTCATTCTTCTTAAGGATATCCATGGTTTCCATAAACAGTTGAATGCCTTTGCATAGTCAATAAAACTCAAGTAAACATCTTTCTGGTATTCTTTTTTGAGCCAAGATGCATTACATCAACTATGATATACCATGTTCCACCTCCTCTTTGAGTCTGGCCTAAACCTCTGTCAGCTCCCGGACAATGTACTGCTGCAATCGCTGTTGTATGACCCTCAGCAAAATTTTATTTCCATGTGATATTAATTATATCACCTATAATTTGAACCGTCTGCTGGGTCACCTTTCTTTGAAATAGGGACAAATATGGATTTCTTCCTGTCAAATGGTCAAGTAGCTGTCTTCGAAAATCCTGGCATAGGCAAGTGAGTGCTTCTAGTGCTTCATCAGCTTGTTGAAACGTTTCCATTTGCATTCCATCAATTCCCGGAGCCTCGTTTTAGACTAGCGCTTTGAATGCAACTTAAATTTCTTCTTTCAGCGCCACTGGTTCTTGCTCATGTGCTACTTCCTAAAAATTGTGGAATTTGACTTATTAAAAAAACAATCCTCTGGGTATTGTTTTTTTTCCATCTTTCTTTGACTTATTAAAATTGACTTATTAAAAAAATAATCCTCTATGTATTGTTTTTTTTCCATCTTCCTCTGATGTTTCCTGCAGCATTCAATATTTTGGTTAGAAAATCTTTCAATATTGCAAATGGAGACTTGATATATTTCTTGAGTTCTTTCAGTTTTAGAATTGCATACAGTATTCTACCTTTTTGCTTTTCTAGCTCTAGAATTTTCATTATATTTACTTAGTTTTCTGAAGCTGACCATTGAAATGTTCTGTTCAACTCTTTGACTTCGTCATTTCTTCCATGTGCCTTAGCCAGTAGAGATTAAAACCTACAAATTCCTATGGGGCTGTTCTATTTAGTCATTCTATTTTATTACATGTGATTGCTATAAGCTAAAATTAACACAATATAGAAGTTTAAAAGAAGTTACAGTGTTAAGAAATCCTGAAAAAGACCATAAAGAGCTACAAGAAAAGTCACATGACAAAGTGAATGATAGACTATCCTTGAGTTATGGAAACACACCTCCTCCCAAAGGAGTTAATTACAGAATCACCTTTGACTGCCCTACTTCACACAGAGGGAATTCGACTCTGCTCTGAGAATTGCTTGGAGCAATGCTCTGTGGGCTTTTCTTGGTCAGGCTTAGTCCATGGGCACATAGAGGTTTTCTCATATTACTGACTGCCTTTTGATTATTTGTTCATATATATATATGAAATTAGCCTTCAGACTGAACAAGCAGATGATCACAACTAACTTATAAAATGAGGATGCTTATGTATAGTGGTGATTCTGGTAATGGGAATTTATTGCTCAAATAAGGACTAAGTAAAAATGGAAATATTAAGTTATTCCAGTATCTTAGATTTAAGACAGGAATATCCAGAAATAATTTCAAACACTGATTTTTGAAGAAAATTAAGATATCTTGTGTTTCAAAATTCTTGTTTAGATTTGGGTCATCTAGGATATGATTAGGAATGCGATAAAATTTAGATTTATTAACGTATTAAATCCTACTCCTTCTTACAATACATAGGTAAAAGGGAAGTGATTAGCTTGTTCTAGTTATATATATAAAAAAAGCAGTAATGAGATATATCCAAAAGTTCCTGTGGAATCACGTGAACAAGCCTTCTATCAATATTAAAACTTTCAGACTAATTGAAGACACAGTATCAAGATCTTGCTAATTTGATTGCTAAACCAAGAATGTGTGAGCAAAGAAATAAAATCTGTACAGTACTCTTGAATACAAGTAGCCTCATTTAGAAAAGAAAGACAATAACAAATAAAGACTATTTATTACTGGAAGCTTGTGATTAACATCTGATTTACAGTGCACCTTGAATTAAAATCTCTGACATTACTTACACTTATTTGCCTTCTCCCTGCTGTCACACTTTTCACTACTTTACTGTTGCTCAGAAATGTGTGACTGAAAAAACTGCATTATGTTCTACAAATGCTGTAGTCTATTTAACTGAGACAGCGATATTCAATAACACACAATGCTGACACAGATTTTAGAAACAGCATTTTCACCTGGGACTAGTTCTCCACACCTAACGATGGAAATCAATATACTGAAACATAAGTAGCAGAAATGAAATTATTAAGAATTGAACCATAATGCCTGTTCAGGGTCCCATAGAGGTCAAACTTGTGGTGTTTCAAGGGCAATCTAGAGTATTTCAATTTACCTACGACAGGTAAGGCACAGTTCTAAACTTAGAAACCCGTCATATATATATTTGTAACATATGGAAGACAGATGAGCCACTTCACAATGCATCTTACTCATCTCAAGGTTTATTATGGTCTTATTTTTATTATGCAAGAGAACATCAGAATTTAATGTCCACGAGCCTACCTATTTCAGCATAATCACAGCCATAAATACCATCTATCACATTTAATATTCTGCAGGGCTATTCTAGAATCATTCAGAATGTAGCAACCATAATTGCAAGAATTATTAAGATTTATATGAGCAAGCAATTAAGAAATGCCTAACTTCCTCTTGACTTTTGATTTCATTTTATTCTCTAGAAAGTGATCCGCTACAAACACTCCAAAATTAAAGAATAATCAGAATATAACTGGATGATATCAGACAAATAATAAAATATGTCCACTAACATTACTAGTGAGGACTGCTGTGGGCATAGTGGTTACAGGTTGGGCTCAAGGTCAGCAGTTTGAAACTAGCTACTCCAGGAGAGAAGGAGGGAGCATTCTACTTCTGTTAGGAGTTAGGATGTTGAAGCCCCCATGGGCAGTTTTACCTTTTACTTATAAGGTCTCAATGGGTCAAAATTATCTCTCTGGAAGTGATTTTTTTTTAGAAATATTACTTGTAATGTAATACAATTTATTTTTACATAAATATGTCTCATTAAAATGGTAATGAATGAATGCACCTCCTCAATCTACTTCCCATTAATTGTGTATTCTTAGGAAACAAAATATTTCAAAGTACTACTTTCAGATCATGTCCTTTGGACCCCAGCTTAAAAAAGAGATTGGATAAAACCGACCCTCTTATTCTGTTTAAAGTTAACAAATTAGTCACTAAATGAAGAAAACTGAATAATAAATGTCAAAACTATTTAAACTGAAAACCGGCTGCCATCAAGTTGATACTGACTTACTCTGCAGAGCAGGGTCTGTCTGCTCCTGTGTTTCCGGACTGTTGCCGCTGCTTCCCATGCTGACTCTGCAGAGCACAGCCCAACGCGAACCACGACACCACCCGCACACTTTAATTAAGCTTACAGGAAGCACAGAGTGCTTGAATAAAATACACATACAGAAGTACGACATTTCATAGAAGGAGGGATATTTCCTCCACTTTAGAAGTCAGTAGATGAATGAGGATGTAGATGAATTTACAGATTTAATAATGGGAAGATAGGAGGTCAAAAGCTTAAATCTGACTTGTACAGTTAAAACTTTGTCAGGTGATCACCCCTCTGATGCCTGCTGGACCCGATCTGGTTTTCAATACTTTCTGTATTTGTGTTTTGTTCGCTCAAAGGTGAATCTCAGAGGTGTTAAGACATCGGTGGTCACCTTCTTGAAGTTGTGTCATAGGTTTTCCTGGTATATAAAATTCAGGACGGATGAGTAGAGCAAAGGTTTCAGGGGTGGGGGAAAAGTTGTAATGGTGACGGGGGTGGAGTAAAAGGGAGATTATGTCAAGGAGTTCAGGAAGAAAAGGAATGTTTGGAAACTGATTTTGCTAGCAATTGTACAATTCTGCTTGATGTGATTGAACTATGGAATGATACATGTATTAACTTCTAATTAATAATAAAAATAATTTTAAAAACTGATACTTGTCTATCAGTTTGTCTGACTGTGGTGACTAATGTGTTGCTGTGATGCTGGGAGCGGCATCACTGGTATGTCCAGTGCTGTGAGGTCTTCCAAATTAAACAGGTTTAGTGGAGCTTCCCGACCAGACAGACTGAAAAAGGACTTGGCTACCCACTTCTAAGGAAGTCGCCATTGAAAACCTCGTGCCAAGCTTGGAAACATCATCAGATACTGAAGGCTGACTGAAAGCAGAACAGTTTCAGATATAATGCCAGAGGAAGCAGCCCGCGGTGAGAAAGTAATCTAAAGCTAACTGAAGAGGAAGACCTTTCTCGGTGTAGAATCCGTCAAAGTCACATGAAGGGGATAAAGCCTGTAGGAGCCAACCTTCAGGATCTTCATTTGCTGCTGAGAAGCAAGTCAAGAAGAAGAAAGAGCTGCAAAAATCTACAGTAAGCAGAACGTGTAATATATGAAATACGAATCTAGGAACTCTGGAATTGTCAAAATTGAAATGGAACACATAAAGATCATTATCCTATGCATTAGTAAGCAGAAATGAACTGGCATTGGACCTTTTGAAACAGAAAATCATACAGTTTACAAGGCATGGAATGACAAAGTCAAGAGGAAGGGCGTTATACTCATTATAAAAATGGGCATTTTAAGATCTATCTGGAATAACAATCCTATATACGATAGAACTATAATTTTCAAGAAAATCCAATTATTACAACTATTATTGAAATTTATGTATTCACTACAAAAGCTAATAATGAAGAAATCTATCAACTTCTCCAGCCAGATATTGATTAAACGTGCAATCAAGATGCATTGATAAGTATTGGTAGTTGAAACGCAAAAGACGGAAACAAAGAAAAAAAACAATAGTTGGAAAACATGGTCTTGTTGATAGAAACAAAGCTGGAGACCCCATGATAAAATTTTGAAAGAACTACTTCTTCATGGTATATGCCTTTATGCAGCACCACAAACAGTCACTATACGCATGGACTGCAGATGGAATAGGTTGTTGTGGTTACGTGCCATTAATTTGATCTGACCCATAGTGACCCAATACACACCAGAAAGAAACACTGCTTGGTCAGTCTTGCACCATCTTCACAATTGTTCCTTGTCCTAAGCCTGCTGATGCAGCCACTTTGCTAATCCGTCTCCTTGAAGACCTTCCTGCTTCTCCCTACCCTCCACTTTTAAAAGCATCATTTCCTTCTCCAGGGACTGGTTTCTCTCGACTAGGTGTTCAAAATGTGTAAACAAGGTCTGTCCATCCTAACCTCTAAGTACTACTCTGGCCTTACTTCTTCCAACACAGATCAACATGTCTTTTTAGCAAACAATGATATTTTCAATATTCTTGCCCATCACCATAAATCAAATGCATCAGTTGTTATCAGTTGCTTCTGCTAGCATTGATTGTGGATCCACGTAAGACAAAATTCTTGACAACTTTAAACTTTCTCACAATTTATAATGATGTTACATATAAATCAATTTGTGAGGCTTTTGATCTTATTTATATGTAGTCCTAATACATGCGGAAGGCTGCAATCCTGTATCTTCATCAGCAAGTGCTTCAAGTCCCCCTCACTCTCAGCATGCAGGGTTGTAAATAAGTCTTCCTCCAGTCCTGATGACACATTCTTCTCATGGTCCAGGTTCTCTGATAATTTGCTCTGCAAACACATTGAACTAGCACAGTGAGAGGATGCAACCTTTACTCACACCTTTCCTGATTTTACACCATGCCAGTTTTCCTTATTCTGCCTCTTAATACATATACAATTTCCATAGGAGCAAAACAAAGTGTTCTGGATCCCACGCCTCTCAAAATTATCCATAGTTTTTTAAACTGTTTTATTGGCATATAACTCACACATCATGCAATTCATATTAAAAAGAGTTGTACAATCAGTACTACAATCAATATTAGAACACTTTCTTCTTTCTTGTACTCATTGTTATTTCTCCCCACTTCCCTCCAACGTTCCCCGCCGCATCTGAAAGAAACCATTAATCCAGTTACTGTCTCTATAGATTTACCTATCCTGGATTTCATATACAGAAAAACATACCCCCAAAATCCAACAACAATAGCAATGTAAAAAAGGGGGGTGCTCTACTAAAACAGAAAATATTAAAAATTAGAACAAAGTTTAAATGGGTCAAAAGAGAGATCAAACAATAAGGTGTGAAACTTTACCCAACTGCACAGTTTAACCCAACTGTACCTGTAAGAATCCACTTTCCAATACACTATGCATGATAACAAGGCTATTCAGACCACTAGTTCATGGTAGAGGGAATTTTTCAGAGGCTTAATCCACGTGTATATCCGTTTGCTTTTTAAAAAAATCTGAAACAACTTTAAAAGGTTGTATTTAGGCTTTCATGAACATGTTTTCATTTTCTTCAATTTTATTCTGTACTTAAATAGAGCAATCAATGGTCTGTTTATAGTCAGCCTCAGGTCTGGTTTTAGTTGCTAATATTGTTTCTATAGTGTCTCTTTTCACAGATGCAGTCAGTTCCATTTCTGCATATTCAATCTAGGGAAGTCTATCTTTTTCTTTGCAGTTTGTGTTGTTGAAAAATAGTATTTTCTATTAACAAGTAGTTGCTTTTGCAAAATTCTGTCATTCAATCTTAAGGTTTGTTTTCTATCACCAAGTCCATATTTTCCAACTATTATTCCCTCTTCTTTGTTTCTCATGTGTAAATTCCATTGCATTCCAATGATGATCAGTGCATTTTTTTAATCATTTCCCAACTAAAGTCATTCTTCAATTTCTCCATCACTACTTTGTGGTTGGTACATACATTTGAATAATATTTGTGTTGATTGGATTTCCTTTAAAGCAGATGGATTATTCCTATCACAGATAGCACTGTTCTTCATAATTGGTTTTACAATATCCTTTCTGTCAATGAATGCCATTCCTATTCATTGTATAAGAACTGGCATAGTAAATCATTTGATTTTCTGATTCAAAGTGACCAATAGCCATCTGTTTCAGTTCACTAATGCCTGGGATATGGTCTTTGTGTGTTACATAAATTTTGAACATTTCTGAACACTTCCAATTATGGTAGATTCATATTCACAAAGTCCAAGTTCTGATCATTAGCAGGTTTTTGAAACTGTTTTGCCTCATCTTGAATCATGCCCTACAAGCAAATGAAGGCCCCCAAAGGGTCCACTCCCACAGGCCTTTTCTGACACATGTCACCGTGGTGGATCCACTCCAAGAAATCTGCTTCTCCTCGGTGATAACTGAGTGCCCTCAGACCAGAAACCATCTTCTGGCCTTACCTCTGACAATGTTCTGTTCCAGTCTGAAGATGTGCAGTACCTGATGCTGTTGAAGCTCGGCATACGGTTTCCATTTGCTTCTTCCTCTGAAGTGGGGAACAGGATCCTTCTTTGCTGTCTGTTGTTAGTCCGGAAGCTCTTCTAAAGCGTATTCTTTTTGGCATGACCTGCTGGCCTTTGAAATACCAGTAACATAACTTTCAGCCTCACGGAAACACAGAATCCACCACAGTACAACAAACGGATAGACAAGTGGAGGTCAGATGGAATTTGTTTTAATTTTTTTCAGCTATAACTTCAATTCATATATGAGCAAATGATAGTTTGTTCCACTCTCAGCCTCCAGTCTGGGCCTAGCTTTAGCTATCTATAGACCCTTCAAACAGATGTTGACAATTGGCTCTCTATATGTTCTGTTAGACTATGCATGTGGAATATTGTTATTTTAAAATATTGAATATTACACAGCAGTGAAAGCAAATGGAAGAAATGATGAAGTAAAAAATCAACTTGAATATGGATATATATACAATAATATATAATATAATCATAAGGGTTCTTGGGGGATGTGGAGTAGGCATGGGGGCGGATAAAGGGGAACTGAAAGTTCAAGAAGAAAAACTGATTGTGTTAGCAATTGTACACTTATGCTTGATCTAAATAGAATTATGGAATGTTATAATATCTGTAGGAGCTCCCAATAAAATGATAATAGATAAATAATAAAATGATGAGGGAATCAAAGCAACTTGAGAAGAATAAGTCTAGTTTTTAATGAATGCAAAAATACCTGGATTTAAAAACACAAAGAAGAACACACTCAGCATATCTGAACTGAAATAACTGAAAAAAAGTCAAGTTGGGAGTTGTAATATAGAAAGATTCTATTAGCAACATACCGATTGGTGTAGAAAGCATCAAACATATGGAAATAATGCAGAGTCACTGTACCAACAATAATAATAATAATTCAATATTCAATCATTTTAGGAGGTAGCATCTAAACAAGATCGAATGGTGCTGAAGGAAGTTCAAGCTGCACTGACATCCTTAGTCAAAACCAGGACTCGATGCACTACCCACACAAATGTGCCACAAGCTGACGAAGCACTGGACTCACTTGCTTGTCAACACCAATTTTTTTTTAAAAATAGCTTCTTGGCTAAGTGATTGGAAGAGATCCATATTTCTACCCACTCCAAAAAAGTTGACCCAACATACTTCTCAAATTATAGAACAACATCATTCATATCCCATGCAAGTAAAATGTTGCTGAAAATTACCCAACAATGATTGCAGCAGTACATTGACAGGGAGCTCCCAGAGGTTCAGGCTGGGTTCAGAAGAGGATGTAGAACAAGGGATAGCAATGCTGAGTTCACTGGAGCTTGGCTGAAGGCAGAGGATACCAGAAAGTTTTGACTTGTGTTCTATGGAGTGCATCAAGGCATTCAACAGTGTGAATCATGACCACTATGGATAGCACTGGGAAGAATGGAAATTCCAGAACACTTCATTGTGCTAATTCAAACCTTGTACAGGGATCAAGCGGCAGTTGTATGAACAGAACATGGTTTAAAATCAGGAAAAAATATTCATGAGGGTTTTATCTTCTCACCATTATTCAATTTGTATGGTGAGCAAATCATCTGAGAAGCTGGGCTGTATGAAGAAGAAGTGGCATTAGGATTGAAGGAGCCTTAACAACCTGCAGGATGCACATGACACAGCCTTGCTTGCTGCAAGCGAGAACGACTTGAAGTATTTTCTGATGAAGATGAATGATTGCAGTCTTGGGTGTAAATTCAAACTCCACATAAAGAAGACCACAATCCTCACAACTAGACCCAAACGTAACATCATGATCAATGAAGAAAAGTTTGAGGTTGTCTTTGTGGGATCCACAAGCAATCCCTACAGATGCAGCAGTCAAGACCAAAAGATAGATTGTATTAGGTAAATATTTTGCATAAATCCTCTTTAGAGTATTGAAAAGGAGCGATGTCACTTTGAGGATCAAAGTGTGCCTCACCCAAGTCATGATATTTTCGATTGCCTTCTATGCACGTGCAAGTTGGAAATTGAAGAAGGGAGACTTGAATGCATTTGAACTCTGATGTGGTGAAGAGCACTGGAAATACCATGCACTATGAAAAAGACAAGCAAATCCTTTGTGGAAGAAGTATGACTAGAGTGCTTCTCAGAGTCAAGGATGGTCAGACTTTTTCTTACATACTTTCAACATGGTGTCAAGAGGTACTAGTATCTGGAGAAGGACATCGTGTTTGGTAAAGTTAAGGGTTAGCGAAAAGAGGAAGGTGCTCGGTGAGATATATTGACACAGTATCTGCAGCAATGGGCTGAAGCACAGGGACAATTGCAAGGTTCACACAGGACTGGGTGTGTGTCGTTCTGCTCTGCATAGGCTCCCTAGCAGTCAGAACCAACTCAATAACACCCAACAGCATCAACGAAAATAACATGCAATGCCTAATGCATGCTATATAAACAATATCTCAAATATTATACCAAGGATAGTTTGGAGAAATGAGGAGGTTGAAAAATTTGATAAGAATCACAGAAAAAATCGGATTTTTCATCAAAAATAGTGAGATATATTGAGTGCCCATTACAATCAGTTATTAAAAATTAATAGTGGTGCTTTCAATGTTGTTAATCCTCTACTGCTACCAAACAAAGTATGCAAAAAAGCATTTTATTTCCATCTCATAATTCATATTCAAAAATGTGTACATGGCATATAGCAGGACCATTTTCTCTCAGAAGATTGTAAAAAATTATCTTTTATTGCTTCTTTCAGTTTCTGGAATTCCCAGAAATGCCTTGGATTTTCTTTTTCTGAGGTGCATCTACACATAATCTTCCTCCTCTATGTATCTTCTCTTTCACACACCACTCAGAAGGATCTTGTTATCAGGAGCACGGTGTAGGGCTTAAACATAAGTTATTGTTATTTATTTACAGAGTAGGGACACAATTCATACAGCCAATTAATAGTTACACATACAAACACACACATATAATAGCACTATTTGTTGGAGTATGGAGTGGTAAAATGATTGATGCCATTAATCCATAATTTAGAGTTCTCCGACTGTTGAAGACTTCAAGAATGATAAAGTCATGTGAGAAAGAATGCTTATAGCAGGAGCCCATTATATCTGAGCAGTGTCAGTCGAAAAACAAACACAGAAGGAAGCAATTCCTTCCATGTGCTCCATATAATCATATAGATTTTATCGACATAAGAAATAAATAATTATAGCAACACACTTTCACAATAACCGAATAAAATAATAATACATTTCCCTAGTATCAGAACTTATTTTACAATGTAAAGGGATGAGAAATGAGGTGAACAATTTGCTTATAATTAGATGATCTGTGAAACAAATTGGATATGTACTAACCCTAAGGCAATATTCATGTTTAGTTACCCATTCAAATAATTAGAGTTGGAAAGATTCACACATAAAAATACTTTGTGATATTGTTTTCCTACAAGGCAATAATTGTCTTAGTAAATAGAAAAACATGAATTTTCAAAAAAAAACCCAACTATTCAGTGTTCAATAACACATTATATGTACATTTTCTCACTATGTTAAAAATATACACATAGCAATGGTTGTGCTGTACATAAGGAAGTTATGAGCTGGAAGTAACCTGTTGGTAACTAGCAATTACTCATTAATTTACTAATCAACTAATTACTGTATTTAATTATTAAGATATATTTCATATATTTTTAAATGTTCATCTGTAGACCAGACTAAATATAAAAACCAAAGGCTGTGTTGAAATAATGAGTATAAACTTGATATGACCGTCTCTGTGAAGGCAAAGCGAAGTAAACCTCTAGGCTAACTGAGTTGAATCTGCTGCATTTTAGACGGCTTAAAGAGCACATTGTAGATATAAAAGCAAGTTTAACATTTTAGTTTGTTATTTGGCATCAGAATTTCACAGCTACTATTAAAATTAATTTGTTATTGTAAGATATACTAAATTTTATAGGATAAAATTTTGTGTTTACATTTATATTACACACCATGATGATCAATTTTCATCCATGATTGTTTAATTAAATAATAACAACAATATAGTTTTCTGAAATACGCCAGAAATATAAGATCATGTAATCCTATAATAACAGAAAGTAAATCAGGAAAAACAACAATATTTGGCCAATACTTAATGTTTTACATACATTCTTTTAAAACTTGCAGAATAACAGAAATGCATACAGAAAGTAAAGTTGACATAAATGTGAATTATTCCGTTCAATATGTCAGTTTAAAAGTTCAAATAAACACCTCGGAATAAAATATAAATTGTCTGCATGATCCAAGAGTGTAGAAAATTATATTAGTTGGAAATTGTAGCAGAAGCTCTTAGGAAATACAACCTAATAAAAATCATATTTTGTCTTCAAGCTAGCATCTAATCATTATTAATTTTTGGCTTTGATTTGATTCATTATTTGGCATAATGCCTAAACAGAAATTGAGAATTGTACTGAACTTAAAAATTTAGATAAACAGGTATAGAATATTAATTGAGAACAATACATCATATAATGAGAATGGCAGTCATTTAACAGAAATTATTTCCAATACATTTCTGAATGTCTGAAAATTTTTCTATATAACTAAATGATCTTAATTATAACATCAAGCAAAACTTAAAATATATATGTATATTAAAACCACTAAATATGATTTCAAAATACAATTAAGTACAAAATTCCAGAAGAAACAAAATAAATATTGCTTATATTTTTTATTTACTTTTTCTGGACTTTTCTACATCTTATACCCTTGCAAATATACTACAACTCTGTTAAGAAAAAGATTCCTAATTGAGACACCTGTGGGGCCATGAAGGATGCTGATGAAAAGCAACGTTTAGAGATGGAATAAAACAGTCACCAAACAGTTTATTTATTTCCTTCTTTGGTAAATACATAAATATTTATGAAATATCAGCTATGATCATCATCAGATTTTAACTATCACACATGTACATGCTAGTACTGCTAACTTCACGTTTAGTGGCTCAAACCTACAGCCGTACCTTTGGAAAAAAGATTTACAACCACAGAAATTGTATTTAAGAGGCTTGTTCTATGAGTCTGAAATAACATAACAACAATAAGTTAGATTTGTTGGTTAGTTGGTTGGTTTTACATGCATATCACATATTATCCATGACAAACTTTGCTAAATATGTATATTTAAGTATGACAAAATATGAAGTGACACTGAATATAAACAAACTAAATGATTTTTTAATAAATCAATTAATTAGGGGCTCTTACAACTTTTATAAAAAGCATACTTTAATTATATCAAGCACATTTGCACATATGTTTCCATAATCATTTTTAAAACATTTTCTTTCCACTTGAGCCCTCGGCATCAGCTCCTTTTTTTTCCTCCATCCTCCACCCTCCCATCCTCGTGACCCCTTGATAAATTACAAATTATTATAATTTTCAAATCTTACACTTTCTGCTGTCTCCCTTCACTCATGATTCTGTTGTTTTTCCCTCTGGGGGAGGAGGAGTGGGTTTATATGTCGATCACTGCAATTTGTTCCGCCTTTTTCCCCCTTCTGCACCTACCTTCTCTCAGCACTCATGGTATCACTACTCCCATTATTGTTCCTGAGAGGTTTATCTATAATAGATTCCTTGTGTTGAAAGCTCTTATCTGTACCCATGTACATGCTCCTGCCTAGCCGGATTTGTAAGGTAGAACTGGGAGCATGATAGTGGGGTGGAGGAAGCATTAAAGAACTTGATGAATGTTATTAATTTCTTTGCTGTTATACTGCACCCTGGTTGGCTCATCCCTTCTACTGACCCTTCTGTGATGGAATGTCCAATTGTCTACAGATGGGCTTAGGGTCTCTGCTCTGACCCCCCTAGTTCACATCAATATGATTGTTTCCTTTGGGTTTCCTGATGCCTGATACTTGATCCTGTCTACAGCTCATGCTGTCACACAGGCTGGTGTGCTTCTTCTATGTAGGCTTTGTTGCTTCTTTGCTATATGGCCACTTGTTTAACTTCATACTTGTAAGACCGCAGATGCTATATCTTCTAATAGCTAGGCACTATCAGCTTTATAAACACATTTGCTTATGAACTCATTTTGACTTCAGTGATCTGTTGAGAAGGTGAGCATCACAGTATGCTAGGCTGTGACTTTGACCCTATGAATATATTGAATTAACAAGTTTGGTTTTTTTTTTGCTTGTTAGTTTTAGGAAAAACATTAAAAAACAACAACCAAGAAACAAACTTCCAATCAATTCAGTTGAATATAATACTGAATTTAGTATAAGAAAATAGTCTGTAAATGTCTGTCAGATGTTGTAGGAGGCATTTTAACTTGGATTCCTTCAACTTGAGAAGGTTGGACTAGATAAAAGATACAGTTCCTTTTGGCCCTATTTTTTCTCTTCTCTTTCACTTCACTGGTAATGTCTTAAAATCTGAGCATTTACTCAATTGACCAGAGGTTAGATACAAAGTAAAATTATTTAGTTTCATTTTTATGTACATATTAATTCCTCATCAGAATAAAAATCAAACCAGATAATATTATATGACTTAACCAAACAAGATATATATATATTAAATACTTGAGGAATGCAAATATTGAGTATAATGTACTATTGAATTTGCCAAGCAAAAGTAATGTTTTAAGTGGCTGAAAATGCCTCCTTTCTCATATAAATAAAAACATCCACCTATAGATATCTGTAATCCTTCCTGAAACTTGTCAGTAGATGTTATCATCCAGCTTTGCCTTATTCTCCATGCATGATGAACTGATTCTCTTCTACCTCCTTGGTTTTCAAGTATGGTATTTTTAAAAATTTAAATAAATTCACAAAAATCTATTTTACAACATCATTTGTGTAAATCACTGTCATTAGTGTCTTACTTGTATTTTTAGCAATGCCAATTTATCTGCTCTTTGGTTAGCACTGTTGGGTTGTTAATGCTTCAATTACCAGGCACTTCACAGGTTTCTTCTTATACCCTCGCCTCCCATTTCACTTTTTGTTTTTGCATTGTTTTAAAACTGAGATCATAAGGAATTGTCACTCCTCCCAAGCATCTAACTATATTCTTTATAGAAATGGAGAAAATCTTTCAAGAAAAAAATATAAAAAATAGGAAGAAAAAAATCCATTTAGGAAATTATATTTATATTTTAAAAGTCATTTTATGAGCAAGTCCATTATATTAACATAAATGCATATTTTTTAAATAAAAAAGGAGAGAAGATGGCATCCAGCTGTAATAATCCATCTGGTGATCCTGTTGTTAGATTAGAAAATTAAGATAAGGAGGCAAATATTGGAAGACTGGGTGCTAAAAATAGATTAAATGCACTAGGGTCTGGTTCATACTTTCCCCTACTATTTTCATCCACAGAGTGATTCAAGAACTTGCTGAAATGCTTTACGTTCATCGAGTCTGTCCGATGGCTCCACTAATCCCTCAACAAGTCCTGCAGGACAGCATCCTCCACCTATTACAAAAAGGAAAAAAAAAGTATTTTTAATGCTTTTAATTCCATCCTGTGTTTCTTGGTGTAACTTTGAATGTAAACTACCAGACACCTGGTCCTGGTTCATTAACTAATGTCAATAGAACAAGACAGGCAGAACTCTAATCCCGAGAGCACAGGATTTTAACATAACAGAATAGCCAGGGACCGAAAACCCAAAGTAAAAAACTGGCTCTACCAGTTTAGGTCACTGCAGAGAGTCTTTAAAAGACCAAAAATTGTGACCAGACAGTCCAAACCAGGCCCATACCCACACTGCAGGCCAACCTCAACCCCGTTCCATGTCATACCTAAAGTTGCCAGCCTGAGCCCAACCTCTGAGGGACCCTACTGCCTCTGGCCACTGAGTCGGCATGGGACCTCACCTATACATCAGGCCAACCCATCACCACAATAGGCCACAAGTAATCCTACAAACCACTCTTACTAGTTACACAAAGATAGAGGCCAGGGTCCCATGATCTCCTGGGAACATGGCACCCAGCTCTTCCAAAACAGCACACAGACAGCTACATTTCTCAACATCTCAACATGAAAACAAGAAGGAAAAAAGAAAGAAAAAAAACCCACCATTGCAGAGGAAGTCCTAAACCTAACGACACTCATAGAAGAAACAGACATTGATCTCCAACAACAAAAAAATCTTCAGAATGCTGCTTGGAATAATACAAGATATGAGGGATGCAAAACAGCATAAGGCAGCAATGATGGAGGAGATGAAGTCCAAGCACCAAAGATAAATACAAGAACTAATGGATTAGGTAACAGAAGCAAAACACAAGGTAACGAACCTCACTAACATACTAGAAGATGTGGAGAATCATACCAGTGATCTTGAGGATAATCAGGTACATTCAAAAAATGTGAAAGGCAGTAAAACAAGATAATCAGAGTCAGAAGAAACTATGAAAAGGAACAGTATTATAATAATTGGTTTTCCAGAACAAGAAACGACGAAGGAACCAACAGCTAAATTAACAAGGGAATTCCTGGAAGCAAACTTCCCCACCTTAATGATTGAAAATCAGACATTCATTCAGGAAGAAGAGAGGACATCAATTAAACTAGACCTTAGGAAGAACTCAACAAGGCACACAATAGTTAAATTACCCAACTTTGAGAAAAAAGAAAAAAAAAAAATTAAGAACAGCAAGAGAAAAAAAAGGTGGTCATTTACAATGGTGCTCAGGTAAGAATTGTTCAGATCTATCAGCTCAAATATATCATCCATCATGATCAGATGGGATTCATTCCAGGGATGCAAAGATGCTTTAACAACTGAAATTCCATCAAAATTATTTGCCGCTCTTGATAAGAAAAAGGATCAGAATCACACGATAATATCGGTAGATGCAAAAAAGCATTTGACAACATCCAACACCCATTCCCAATTAAGACACCCAATGAAATAGTAATGGAAGGGTAATTCCTCAACTTAATACAAGCTATTTATGAAAAGCCAATAGCCAACATCATAGTCAATGGAGAAAAGACAAAAACAATCCCACTGAGAAAGGGTTATGAGATAAAGATGCCCCTTTGATTCACTTCTATTCAACAACATACTGGATGTCCCAGATAACAACATAAGGCAACAGAAGGACATTAAAGGTATCTGGATGGGAGAGGAGGAGGTGAAACTAACACTATTTGCAGAAAACATGATTCTATGCATTGAAAACCCCCCAAATCACAACAGGACAACTGGTAGCGATAGAAGACTATGAAAGAATGGTGGGATACAAGCTCAACAAACAGAAGTCTATTAGTTTGCTATGTACATAAGGCAAGACCACAGAAGAGGATACCAAGAAGGAAGTACCCTTCACAATAGCCAAGAACAAAGTTATCTATGGATAAACCTAAGCAAAAAAAACCAAAAGATTTATACAAGGAAAATTACAGAAACCTACTACAGGAAACCAGAAGTGACCTCCACAAATGGAAGAATACTCCATGCTCCTGGATCAGGAGACTCAATATAGTGAAGACGTCAATCTTACCCAAGGCACTATATAAGTTTAAACCCATCCCAATTCAAAAACTAACAGTCTTTTTCAAAGAATTGGAAAAACTGACACCCAATATCATATGGAGAGGTAAGGATCCCAGAATCAGCAGAGAACTTCTCGAGAAGAAAGACAAAGTCAGAGGTCTCACCTTACCTGGCTATAATACCTACAATACAGCCACATTGTGGTAGCTGTATAATGACAGATGCTCAGACCAATGGAAAAGAACAAAAAAATACTGAAATAAAATGATCAGTATATAGACAACTGATCTTCAACAAGGACCTCGAAAGCATCAAGTGGCAGGTGGATGCCCTCTTAACAAGTGGTGCTAGGAACAATAGATATCCTCTGGTAGAACAATGAAACATGACCCTTACCTTACCCATGCACATGAACAAACTCAAGGTGGATCACAGACATAGAAGTAAAACCCCAAACTATCAGGACCACCAATGAAGGAATCAGCATAAACCTAAGAACCTTGGCTCAGGATTACATAGGCTAACTGTAATAGAGAAGTAAACAACGCAGATGATGCTGAAATCGAAAAATTGCATATACTGAAGATAAAACACCTGTATGCATCTAAAGACTTCACCATGAGAACCCACAGACTTGGAGAGGATTTTTTAGCAATGAGACAACAGATAAAGGGCTAAATTACTAAAATCGACAGTACCCTTCTAGCCTGAAAAAAGAAGAAAACAGTTAACCCCCTGAGGAAGTGAGCAAAACATCGGAACAGAAGTTTCCACTAGGGAGGAGACCCAAATGGCCAATACACATAAGAGAAAGTGCACCTGATCATCAGTCATCAGAGAAATGAAATTAAAACAACTGTGAGATACCACCTAATACCCTTGAGACAGCCCAAATCAGAATATCAGAGAGCAACAAGTGTGGTGGGGATTTGGTGAGACAGGAACAGTCCCTACTGCGGGTGTTCATGAAGACGTGTGCATCCACTCTGAAACACTATCTGGTGATAGTTAAAGCAAACGGAAACTGAGTGACCTTACAACCCAGCAAACCCTATACAGGGCATATACCCAGAAAAGGTAAGAAATAGATCATGACCAATAGTCTGTGCTCCAATGTTTATACTGGCAGAATTCATAATCACAAATAATTGACAACAGCCTAAATTTCCATTGATAGAAAATGGATTAAAAAACTCTGGCATATACACACAATGGAGTACTATGCATCACTAAAAAGCACTGATGATCACATGAAATAATATCTCGTGGAGAGAGTTGGAGGAAATTATGCTAAACCAAGTTAGCCTAACACAAAAGGACAAGTACAACAGGAGTCAACTGAAGTAAGTATAATCGACATAGTAGGTTTAGAAGAAACCCCACTTATCTCACACTTTATGGGTTGAAGTATAGGCAATTTGGTGGGGGAAACACCAAATTCAAGAATGTATATGTCATTCCAGCACAATGAAGGGGAAAGGGAGGTTGGGGGTGGGTGGGAGAAAGGGGGGGAGGGATACAATGGCATTGGGGGGAGGAGGGCCCTAATCCACCCAAGGGTGGGGGTGGGGTATTATTCATGTCTCTGCAGAAATGAGAGTGTGAGTGCAGACACCACCATGATGTGCCAAACCTTGAGGACAGTATAACCACATGGAGCAATTCATGAACAGAGAGGTCTACAGGGCAGGCCCCAATCAGAGCCAAAGTGACCCTGCTATGTATATGCTACAAAGAACAATTAAGGACAAAACCTACAGGTTGGAGAGAGGGGCTGGCCTGCCATGCCCATACAGAAGCAAATCAGGAAGGAATATGAGAAAGGGATGGACTAGACCCCATACTGGCACACCAAGCCCTGTGCTAAGGCACTGAGAGGACTGTGGGGCCAACAGCAGCTCGAGACATGATGCCCCCTCACTGGAGCATACTGCAAGAGAGGACAATACTGGGGACACATGGCTGGTAAGTGAGTCCAGTCTGGCAGCCCTCCCCAGCGCAGTGGGGCAAACTAATAATGGAACATACCAGATCAGCAACAGGAACAAAGCAAAGCCACAAAACCCCTAAGGAGCTCCCAAAATAGACTTCAGGCTAGGAAAGGCAGTTTCCAGAATCTTACCCCCACCCCCAGGACTGGTCAGAGCTAGTTATAAAGGTTGGAAGACAGACTTGGAATTATGTATGCTTTTTCAGGTTTTTTTTCTCTCTGCAAGTTTTTTTCTCCTCTTTTTATTCAATCTCTTGTTTTCTTTTTGATTTTTCTCTGTGATTGTTGTTTTGCCTACATATATAAGATAGGCATATATAAGATAGGCAAGCCCCAGGAGACAGCAATGGGACTGCCAGTTCCAGGGGGACTTGGGGGAAGAGGAGACAGGGGAAGGGAGAGAGAGCAAACCACTCCATAGGCAGGGGATCAACTAGGGAATTTAAATGGACAATAAAGAGGACTTAGAGATCCTATTGATGTTGGAGCAACAGCAATCTAGCTGAGAGGAATTACTAAGAGGCAGTAGAGGGTCGAGCATGATGGTGGGTTAGAAGGAAAGTAAAAGGAAACAGACAAAAGATCTAGGAAGCAAACTCTGGATAGAGGTATAAACAGAGATGTGTACTTATGTAAATATATTGATCCATAAAAGTAGAGGTATTGGCTTATGTACATATATTTATATATGTAAACAAGCTGCCATGTAGTAGAGAAACAGCAGGTCCACATGGAAGAAGTACACCAGCCTGTGTGATCATGACGTTTCCACGGAATCAGGTAACAGGCACCAGAAGATCACAAATAAGAAAACATATATATTTTCTGGTTCTGTTGTTGTTTTTAATTTGTCTCAATATGTGCACAAAATATCCCCACCCCCATGTGAAAAGCAGGCCAGGGAGGGAAAGGGGCAAAGAACCCTCTTTGAAGTCAGAGGCAAAGAGGTGGATGTCTTCAGACTCAGCCCCAGGGCCCAGGCGTGGAGTGAGAGGCTGCAGATCCCTCAAACCCATCTGTAGAGAATGGGATATCGCACACAGAAGGGTCACAAAGGAGTGAGTCAACCAGGGCTCGGTGTAGCACTGAAAAAACACAATATTCCTCTGCTTCTTTGAGGCTTCTTCACCCCCCACTATCATGACCCTAGTCCTGCGTTTCAGTTCTGGCTAGACTGGAGCATGTATATTGGTACAGATGAGAGCTAACTACACATGGAATCCCTCAAGAACAGAAATGGGAATGGCGATACCAGGAGTGTAGGGGGAAGGTGGGGGGAAGAGGGAAGGAAGCGGGAACTGATCACAATGATTGAAGCAAAACCCCTCCCCCCACCCGTAATGAACAAAAGATACTTGGGTGAAGGGTAACCGTGGTCAGTGTTATGAAAATAACAATAATTTATAATTTATCAAGGGGTCCCGATGGTGGGAGGTGGGGTAGGGAGGGAAAAAAGAAGAGCTGATACCAAGGGCTCAAACAGAAAGTAATGTCTAGAAAATTCTGGCAACATATGTACAGATATGCTTGATACAATTGATCTGTGGAGTGTTATAAGATCTGGAAGAGCCCCAACAAAATGATATAAAAAAAAGAGAATAGAAAACTATTAAAATTAGGAAGGAAAAAAAGTCCAGAATAAAAGCAAACCTTAAAAATGACTTCCTTCTCAGTTTTTCACAGTATCTGTCCACTTGGGATATATATTATACTCTTTAATTATGACATATATGAATATTATTTGAAGGAAAGTTTTATTTTATTTTCCAGCCCAACTGAATGTAATGTTATTTCATAAATTGGAAATTCTCACAAACTTATCCTTTGTGTTCAACCTTATAGAACAATTTAAGAAGACAAACCAAAAACATAACAATGCAGAGAATTAAGCTTCCTAATGTTTTACATAAAACCAAGATAAGTCTACTTTTATTTATAAATGTTTCTTAAAGTTGATTATATGATATGCGTCAAATTTTATGAGTTTGTCATTTGCAAGCATATTAAGAAGAATTGCAATGTAATTTTAAGAAGCTTATGTGTTTACAGAAATATTAAACATAATGAAAATGTGAAGATTCTTAGATCAAGCCGTCACACACGCAAATGTTTCATAATCAACACGGAGATCATGCTAATAATAAATTAGCTTCATGTGTTTGTCTGTGAGGTTGTGCCCCAGCGGTGGTGGCTTATGAGTTGCAAACGTCACGGCTCCCTGGGTTTTCTAGGCTGCGTCCTTCGGGAAGAATATCTCGAGGGACTTCATTTTGCCACCCTGATAGGTAATTTGATACTGCTAAACTTTGAGATTGCTAGTGACTGTAAATTATTTGTGCCACCTAAAGACCTTAATTATGTGTTTAGAATGTAAATATGTCCTTTAGTGTACGTTAACTCTGCAAAATTGTTAGCTAATATTAAAGGAGCACTTGATTATGTGTTTAGGAAAGTGGGGTTTTCAATGCTCCTCTGCCTGCCATTTCTCATTTAAGCTAAAGTGCAATTATGTAAACAACCCCTATTCTTCCTCTCCTCTAAGTCTTCTGTGGTCATTTGATTGAACCTCATGTCCACTCTTTTAGTCACTTTGTGACCTAAAGGAAGGGACATTTAAAAGTAACATTGAATGAAAGATACGCTACCATATCGTTACATAATCCAGAGTTCTGTGGTGTAGTGGTCATACATCTTAAGGTCAGTTGTTTGAAACCACCAGCTGCTCTCTGGGAGAAAGAAGGAGTTTTCTACTTCCATAAAGTTACAGTCTAGGAAACCCACAGGGAGCTCCCTATGAGTCAGTATCCACTAGACAGCAATGAAGGGTTTTATTACTATTACTGTTACTTAATCCTAGAGGACTCCTCGTGGTTCATTGGGTTCCATATTTGGCTGCTTGTCACAATGTCAGTTGTTTGAAACCACTAGCTCCCTTACTGGAGAAAGAGGAGACTTATTACCGTAAAATTTTGCAAACTCAGAAACCCACAAGGGTCACTAAGAGTCATAATTGATTCAAAGACAATGAGTTTTGCTTTCCAGCCACCACCCCCACCCCCACCCCCCACCCCACCCCAAATCTCCAAATCACTGCCATCGAATCCATTCTGACTCTCACTGATCCTGTAGGACAAGGTAGAAAATCCCCTGTGGGTTTCTGATATTGAACTCATTACAGGAGCTAGAGGACCATAAAGCATAGGTTAGCAACATGATTATGAATAGTGTTAGAATATAGTATCAAAGGGAAAAATATTCTATAGCCTTCAAGATGCTTACAATTTGTTTATCTCTCTTGAAAAAGAAACCAATTTAAAATGATAATTTGAGAGTTTATGATGGAATGATATTAGGTTAAAGCTGCAGATAATAGATAGAAGGGGGAGAATCAGCCAGTTCCCTAATTTAAGGAACCCTGATGCAATTTGTTAAGTGTTGGACTGCTGATCTCCAGGTTAGTGGTTCCAATGCAGCAGCTGTGCCGCAGGAGAAAGATGAGGTTGTCCGCCTCAGGAAAGACAGACCATCTAAGTCAGAATCAAGAAGATAGCAGTAAATGTGGGATTTTGTTTGTTTGTTTGTTTGTATAACCCTATATGGAGATGCTGTGAGCTGGATTTGGCTCAGCGATGGTGAGTTTTTTTGTTTTTTTGCTTTGGTTCATTTGGTTGGTGGTGCCTAATCCACTACAATACCTATGGAATAGGTTGCAAGCAATTGAGAGGTATCTTCAGAATTGAAAATAGGCCCATGTAAAAACATGTAGATACAAATCATTGACCATTTTCTTTCTCGCTCTGCTGCTCATCTCTTTCATGTTATAATGACAATTCATTTGTATTTAGTGATACTTAAATTTGGCATTGTGTAAATATGATACGTCTCTATTAAATATGAATCATTTGCCTTTCAATTGTTCAGTTTCATTTGATGTCCTTTACTGGGTAATTACAGCTTACATGATTGTATCTTTACTGTTCACCAGAATCTTATTGTCAGAAAAAGTAGATTAATTACTTTACTGTTCCATATAAATATTATTGTTGTGAAGCATGGTTTAGTAGCTCCATGTACAATAGGAGGGAACCTTCTGGCTATGATGAGTTTATGATTGAATGATATTAAATGTGTCACCCACAAAGCAGTGAACTATTTAACGTGAGTCTAGCCAAGGTCTCTAACTCCTACCAAACCGCCTTTTTCTGCATGAGTCTCCTAAGAAGGTGGGTGAAGCTTCTGATAGGATTCACCTGCGAGTAACTGTGTACAGGATTCTCAGGAATGCCATTCCTTCGTATCCAAAATGAACCCTCTGACAAGCTGAAAGAGGGATTTCATTACCAGCAAGAGCCAAAAGGAGAGCGTGTTCTCTGGTCCATAGATCCCTGTGCAGGGAATCTCCTGGATCCAGAAGAACCTCTTGGATCCAGAAATCATTTCCTGATTTAAAACCACACAATAACCCCTGGTACTCTTGTAACAACTGCTTCTTGGCTTCTTGGCTTGGTTCCACATTAGCACAATTAGTCTACCTGGAATTTG
This sequence comes from Echinops telfairi, assembly GCF_000313985.2. Classification (NCBI taxonomy): domain Eukaryota; kingdom Metazoa; phylum Chordata; class Mammalia; order Afrosoricida; family Tenrecidae; genus Echinops; species Echinops telfairi. Next base: position 32,629,473 of record NW_022111324.1, on the reverse strand, counting down.
CATTCCTCACAATGTTACCCGTAATATGCAATGCACTGTGCAATTAAACATATTTAAATAGTCGGGAAAATGCAGGTGAACGTCGTGTGTGTCACCTGCCTTCAGCCAAGGCCTATCTGACATCAGCAATGATACATATATTTTCAAAGTATTTTTTGAAATTCACTTGAATTTCTGGCAGCTCCTTGTTAATTTGCTGCAGCTACTACTGTTCACTTAGTTATATTTAATAATTTGTTTTACTTTCAATTGATAGTAGAGAAATTCTTTGATAGTTTCCATCCCTGTTGGATTTTCTTTCTTTTAGATGGTCACAAATATCAATTTCTCCCAGTAGGTTGATCCAGGAGCTTTCAAAATTCCTTAGAAGAGATGAGTGAGCATTTCTAGTGCTGCATCCATCTGCTGAAACATCCTACTTGTTGTATCAATTCCTGGGGCCATAATGTTTCATAATGCCTGAAGCATTGCTTGGACTGCTTCATTAATTATCATTGGTTCTTGTTCATTCACTGCCCTCTGCAATGTTGGAACATTGAGAAATTATTTTTTGTATAATGAATCCTTTCTATCTTCCTTTTGTATTGTGTGAATTGTACATGGTTTGCTCTTTGAAACTTTCAACATTATAACTTGAGGCTTGAATTTTTTCTTATTGGATAATAAATTCTTTCAGGATAATAAATACCAAATGTGTTCTCTTTTGGTTTTCTAACCGTAGGTCTCTAGAATTATCATTTTAATACATTGTTTTGTCTCCATGAGCTACCCTTTGAAATCTCCACACACCCCCACTCCCACCCCAGTTTGCACTCAGGGTCTTTAATAAAGGGAGAAGTAATAATTTAAAGATTTACAGAGTTCATCAGTATATTTTAACAGAAATTCAACATTATTACTTTATCAGCTTGAATGATTTCCCCATCACACTGGTAATGTGAATTCTTGTCCTAAACAATGTGAGGGCCAGTAATGGTTATATGCTTATAGGAAAACTTTTTTCACCACAGCTTATCTCTCTTTGCACCCAAAGCCACAGTGAATCAGTGACTTTTCCTTTGTGCACTTGTTCATCTTTTAAGTAATTATGCCAATTTTGAGGCAAGGAGTGGGGGACACAGTGATACAAAAAAAATGCTGGCAACCTCAATCATTAATTAATTAATTTTTTAATTTAATACTATTTGCAGTCAATGCATATATCATATCATTCCATAGTCCAGTCACATCAAGTACAATAGTATAATTGCTACCACAACCAGTTTCCACACATTATTTTACTTCCTGGACTCCTGGCATCATCTTCCTTTTAGACTCCCCGACCCCCACACACACCACTGCACCCTGTAAATGCCGTGCCCCCCTGACACTTGCTGTCCCTATAAATTCATCAGTCCTGGTTTCATATGCCGAAACACAAAGAAACATATAACACAACTGCAAGAGGGTGACCACCAATTACATAATACCTCTGAGCTACACCGGAAAATTAACAAATAAAAACAAAACAAAAATACAGAAAATGTAGAAAATCGGATCTGGTCCAGCATGTAGCAGGGGAAGGATAAACTGACAAAGTTTTAACTGTTCAAGTTAGGTTTATCCCTTTAATCTTCTACAATCATCTCTCCAATGCACTGTGCTTAGTAACCATTTTCCCTCCCATCCCCCTATTATGGATACAGGGAGATCACCAGAGACTTGTTTCCTTTGTAGTTACCATAAATGGTCTTGGGCACCCACTGTCATCTATAGTCTTCCACAAACCAGATTCTCACAATTTAGCTTCTGATACTATTTCCTCCTTCAACTTCGGATTATATTATTTCCTTCTGTGGAAGCAATTAATTATACCTTTCAGCTCTATAGCAACACTAAAGAACCTTAATTACCTCTGTTACTTGTTTCTCCTGGACAATAGCCCTTTTTTGTTTGTTTGTTTTGTTTTCGTATTGCTTCAAACCACTGCATTTGATGGGTCAATTTGTCAATGGGAATCAGTGGAAATTTTCAATTCAGCTCTTTCAGTGCCTCGTTTATTCCATACGTTTTGATTACTTTATGCTCAAGAGAAATTTTGATTCTCTTTTGACAACTGTTTGTATTTTCGTTGTTTCCTGTCTTTTTAATGACATTTTGCTTTCTTCCTATATGATGTGTTCATACTATCTCAATCTCATCATGTCTTCGATTGTTTGTATTCAATGTGTCACATCTGTTTTTCAGATAGCCTCTACATTCAGCTTTCATATATTCAATGTTCTACTGTAGATCTTAGGGACTTTATTTTCCTTAAGCTTCAACTGAATTGTCTTATACAAAATTGATAGTCTGTTCCACAGTTATCCCTGGTATTGACCAATGTCATTAAGCTTCTTTAATCTCTTTGCACAGATGTAGTTCATTTGATTCAATTGTATTCCAGATGAACATATACACATATGGAATTCCCATTTATATTGCTCAATAAGGTATTTGCAATGAATAACTCATTGGTCTTAAAATTTCTTATATGATATGGACATTTCCATCAATTGTGAATAACTTGTTCCTCGATTCATACTTAACATATACGTTCTGACTACTAGTGGATATTTTCAGCTATATCCTCATTTTGAAAATAAATGTAACAATTGAAATCATTTAGAATCAATCCAAATAGCCACACAGAATGGCTAGCTCTATTATTATCCAAGTTTCCTTTGCTATCTAAGTGTATAAACTATATCTTTTTAAGTGACACTTATGAATTTGTATTGGCATTCATGTTGCTATGCTATCACTTGTCTTATTGATTTTCTTTGGTGGAAGCAATTAATTATGTCATGCAGGTCTATGCCAACACTAAAGAACCTTAATTACATCTGTTACTTGTGTCAGCTGAAAAATACAGTTTTATTTCTTTTCATATTACTGAAAACAACTGCATTTAATTGGTCAAAAGGGAAGCAGTGTAAAATTCCCTTTCATTCAGTACCTATTGATGCAATAAAAACTTATTAATCTCATAGGATTATGAAGTGTTTCTTTGATTACTCTAGAAGACATAGAGATAGTCCAGTTTTTAAAAAAAATTCTCAGGACCAGGGGTGACAGTGGCGATACCAGGAGGGAAGGGGGGTGTAGGAAGGGGGAATTGATCACAGAGAGCTACATATAACCTCCTCCTCTCT
>NW_022111324.1:32565042-32625305 GCF_000313985.2 Echinops telfairi | reverse complement strand
TTTGTGGACTGGTGTTGGGTTAATGGGTTAATGTTGGACTTGTGGGCTTGGGCAGCATTGGGTTGGGATGTTTTCATGATGCACCTTTTCTTTACATAAAACTCTCTCTTATACTTGAGTCGCTGTGGATTTGTTTCTACAAAGTACCTAGACTAATACAACATCCTTGAATTCAATGACAACAATTTAGAACTTCCTTTTTCATCAGAGATCCATTTTTCCGGGGAATGTTATGATAAAAAACACCTGTGAGTTTATCTTACAAAGGAAAGCTACACATGTGTATGTTTTTTGAAATGTGTGGCATACACGCTGAAGTGGGAGCGATTCCTTACTGTGGCGCTTTTAGCCAAAGTCTCCAACTCCCACCAAGTGATCTTTTCCTGCAAGGCTCTTGTAAGAAGGTGAGGGGAGATTATTTATAGGATTCCCTGTGAGTGTTCATGAACAGAATAGCTGAATTCCATCCTGTTACATATAAAATGCACTCTCTAAGATGCAGAAGGATATATGGCATTACCATCCAGAGCCAAGTGTGGAGCAGGCCCTCTGGACTTGAGATGCCTGCTCAGTGAGTCTCCTGGATCCAGAAGACAGCATCAGGATCAGGAGGCAGAGCAGAGAACAGAATGGTGGACTTCCCAAACCACATAGGTTTCTGTGATTTCTGTGTAGTGATTGCAATGGATATTAGATCCTAGAGATGCAGAATAGAGAAAATTAATTAAGACAACATAATCACTTGCAGAAACATTCTAGAGCTTCCATTAATTTTATTATTTCTTTTTTCTAGCTTATTAATTCTACATGAGTGGGAATCAACTCAACAACAAAGTTTTTCTTTCCTCCTTTTCAATCCTTTGCCAATTGGAAATGGAGAAGTTAAAGAATTTTTACATATTTGATATTAATCTATTTTATTTTTATTCTTTATGAAATTAATTCAATTTTTCTTGTTACAGCAAACCAATGATGAAAACATAACTTTTGGGGTGTGTCCTACTATTTAAAGCAGTGCTAGAATTAAAAATGTTAGCCTCAGGAAATGAAGAACAATCATTATTTAGCCAGTGTAAAAACAAGAAAGAATGAAGATACAGGGTCAAATATTCCTGTTAATAATTCTTTGATCAAACATGACCAGGAACACTACACCCTCCTCACTATCAATTTTAAAACCCTTGCTATTCCCTTGTCCCTGTCATTATTGGTTCCCTGCTCACCTCCCCCCTCCCCCCCCCACCTCCCCCTCTGGCTTCACCCAAGCCCCCTACCTCAATTGTCCCTTTGATGTCTCCTTGGGATTGTTTATCCTGCCTATCTTAAATAGATAGACACCAAAAAAAAAAAAAAAGACAGACTATACAAATAGTTGCAAGCTTTGGTTTTACTTCATTAATCTTGTTTGACATGCGCTTGCTCATTTGCAAAGCTAAGAGCATTCTATACATGAAAGCCAAGATAGTTTACCCTTCAGAAATAGTAACAGGAGTAATTATCCCCTGAGGATATAGGAAGAGGGGGAGGGAAATGGGGGAAAGAGAATCTAATGGCAATGATGACTGTATAACCCCACTCAAAGGGAAAGAATAATAGAATTTCTGTTGAACAGATATATTGGATGGTGTAAGATATGGCAGAAATAATATATAACAATAGTAATAAGGGCTCCTGGGGGTAGGATGGGGATGGAGCAGGTAGAGGCGAGCTGATATCAAAGAGTTCAAGAAGAAAAAAATGATGTTAAACTCATGGTATTAGTAATTGTAAAATTATGCTTGATCTACTGAATTATGGATTGCTATATTATTTGTAAGAGCTCCCAATAAAATGATTAATAATTGTTTTAATTTTAAAAAAGACATGTATTGATAATAGGAACCTATTTAAACTACAGATTTCAAATATTTACATGTAAATTATAAATTTACTAAACATAAAGTATTTTATAATATTTTAGATACATCTTAACCAAGGAGAGTAGGTTGTGACTGTTTCTGGTTGTACAGTTACCTGTTAAAATAAAAATTTTAATATAAATTCTTATTTGTTAAAATTGGGAATATGGGGTATAGAATGATTGAGTTTCTAGATAGGCATTTTTCTATTAAAATAGAATTCTTAGTTTCAATGTTTCCATATTAATATGTTAGGTAATATGGAATATTTTAGAAACTCAGATATTTTACCCATTATTAAAATATGATGAAGCATTTTCCTTTAGATATTGTAGATATTACTAAAATTTTCCTAATAGAATGTCCATAGATTTTATAATGTCAGCCATATTAGTAAGACCTAAAAATTTAAGTGTGGTGGGCACATTCTGATTGTCCTAATAATTGACACCAGATTAGGTGACTACCACAGTAGCCTGAACTCTGATACCTTCTTGCTCAGAATAAACTCCTTTCAAATCAAGTGACTTATTACAGACCTCTGGATTGCCAGTGACTCCATGGAGGACCCACCTCTCACCCTCCCTCCCCTCTCATCCTTCACTCTGGCTCTTATGAGCTCTCTGGTTGTCAGATGGTGCAGACCCACATTGGATACCTGCCTCCTGCAGTCTTTTCCTTTTTGGCACCTGCCCTTACACTAGTTTTCTCAGTTCTTTGAATATATATTTTATTATTTTTAATTTTTTCCCTTGATTTTTATCCTTTTCTCCCCAGATTTACTTTTTTCTTCTATTCGTCTTTTATTTTCCCTTCCATTTCTTTTTTATCCCTCTATATATTTTTTCATTTCTCTTAGTTTTCATTCTTTACTTTTTCCTTTTCTGAGCCCCCTCCCCCTAGGTTTTCTTATGGTATTATTTCCATTCTATTTTCTATTCCCTTGCTTTTGTCTTTCTTTGCTATTAGCAATTAAAATATTTTCCATTGCTATTATTTGGCTGTGTGTGTGTTCAGGTCTTTTGTTTTGCTGTTCTTTATTTTGATTTTTCCTCTCTCATTCTTTTTCCCCCTACCTGAGAAGAGGCAGCAATTATAGTTACAAAAGTTCCAAGATAGAAAGGAAGTCAAGTACATCTTAAGAGAAAACTTGGTAAGTAATTAATAAGTTACAGGATAAGTCTTCAAAAAAAGAAAAAAGACATTAGGTATAAATATTTAGTAAACACTATGAAAAAGGCAACACAAAATGAGAATAACACCATAAAACTTAATTCAGCAGGGAATATTATGTGGAACAAAGAAATAAGTGATATTATATAAAAAAGAAATAAGCATCATGAACCACAATAACAAAACACACTGCAAAATGAAAATGTTATAGAATAACATTGACTCATCAAAATACCTGATAACTTAGATGAACCTGGAGTACGTCCTCTCTTCAGGGAAATTAATCAATCCCTAGAAGGCAAATGTTGTATTAGACTACTGTTTTAAAAAAAAAATCAAGAAACTTTTTTTCACCCTAAAAGAAACATTCTTTGATGGTTTCATACATATCGGTTAACTTAGGTGAAATGGAAGATAATGTATAACAAAGAAGGATGGCAAAAATGGTGGAGACAGGAGACACTAGAAGTTCATGAGTAACTTAGACAAATACTGTGGTTTATGAGTAGATACACGGATATACATGAAGGTTGAAGGGATGTTGAGGGAGAGTGGTTATATGTGTATATATCTACATATATGTGCATAAACATATATTTGACAAATAATATTTGTATGTGCATTTACCTTTCTTACAAATATATCCATGAATGTGATGAAATATACAGGGGGAAACTTTATAAATACTTCTTAGACAAAACCAAACACCTTGAGGAAATGATTCCCTGACCTGGGGCTCAGGACCATAGTCTTGTGGAACATCAAAGTCAATTGGAATAGCATAGTCCACAAAGACAATGTATTCTATTTTGGTGAATAGTTTTTTTATAAATTTAGGCTATAAAAGCTTGTGAGTTGCTATCTAATGTGCAACTATTAGTCTCTCCTTGTTCAAAGGAAAGACTGATGAATCAAAGTTCAGAAGGATTAGAAAAGAAAAATTAAAAATAGAGACACAAGGGGGAAGTGGGATAATAGATGTTACATTGGTGCGATTGCAATGAATGAGGTGAAACAAAAAGTGTATGAGTTGTTTAATGTAAAATGGGTGATGTGTTCCCAATTCATATCGCTCTATCTATCTCTCTATCTCTATCTATCTATCTATCATCTATCTATCTGTGTGTTTAAGTGAGGGGAAGGAGGAGTGGGTGTAGGACAAACTGTGTAGTAGTTTGTGGTTTGTGCAGCTCAGAATGGAAGAACAGAGACCATGCTAAGTTGACAGTACTTTCAAATGCTGCAGAAGCCTATGACAGATGGTCACAAAGAATGGGAGGAACTTCAAGAGCAGCGGGTGACAGAGAAAACTGCCCAGCTCCATGCTCAGAGAAGGACACAACTGTAGAGCTTGTGGAAGGGTGCCCGTGTGGGTAAAGATTACACCATCACCACCTTCATCATAGGAAAATTAAATCTCATCATCTGTGCCAGCATCTGTGACAAGCTAAATATACCTTTCTGGCATACATCTATTGAATCCCATAGGTGAAACAGCCAAAATTCCTAAACAGCAATGGGAAAAAAATTTTAAGGAGGGTGGGGGAATAAGAGTGTCTTCATGTAGTCTTCAGGATAATATATCATGTCTGCTCGGATCCAAGCCATGGTATTTTCCATTGTCTCATATGCAGGTGAAAATGGGACATCGGATCAGGAAGACAGAAGAGGAATTGATGCATTTGAATGATAGTTCTGATAAAGAATATTGAAATACTGTGGACTGGCAAAAGAACAAACAGATATATCTTTGAAGAATTGCTCTTTGGAAGAAAGTCAAGGATGGTTAGACTTCATCGCACACAATTTGGATATGTTGCCCAGAGAGACCAGTCTCTGCAGAAAGACATCATGCTTAGTAAAGTAGAAGCGTAGTGAAAAATAGAAAGGCCCTTAACAAGATTGACACAGTAGCTGCAACAACATAAGAACAATTGTGAGTGTGACGCAGGAATAGGCTAAGTGTTTGTTCTGCTGTACATAGGAACACTGTTACGTGTTTGTTCTTTGTACATAGGGCCTCTGCTATGTCTCTCTTTCTCCCCATGCCTTCCCCCTACCCTCATGATATCACTGATTCCATTATTGTTCCTGAGAGGTTTATCTGTCCTAGCAGCAATGATTCTGAATGAATCACCTGGCCTTTATTCTGAGGTGGATTTGAGCCTCCAATCTTTCAGTCAGCAATCCATAACATTGGCCATTTGCACTACCTATGGATTCAATGGTATCAGATGTGGTTAGGTGCAGTCAAGTGGCTCCAGCTAATACCCACCTAACTTACAGCATAATTAAATATTTCTTGGCATTAGATAGACATCCTGTTTTTCTTAACAATGTTTTCATTAGCATTTCACAAACTTTTTTTCTACCTCTCCTTTTCCTCTCTCTAAATATCTGATGAGGTCCCATTCAGACACTAGTAACAAAATTGATTTGACCAACCAACCAAGCAAGCACACAAAGACCTAGAGCAGATCTAAAACATGCCTTACTTGTCAGCATAGGGAATGTTGTTGTACCTAGGGCCCATCCATTCCCCACTCATCCCTGCACTATTTAAAACACAGCAGACATGCTCGCAGTCCTCCACCATCACAGTCCTTTTTTGTCTGTGTCCATTGTTGAAACCACCATGTCCAACCATCGACTTTTCCCTTCGCCCTTTCTTTTCCAGGAACTTCTCCTTGCTGATATCATGTTCCAAATAAGTGAAATGAAATCTTAGCAATTTTATCTGTAAGCATTCTGGCTATGCTAATCCAGACAGATTCTTCATTCTTCTGTCAGTCTGTGCTATCTTCCATAGTCTTCACTACCCTAATAACCAAAGGCATTAATTCTTTCTTGTATTTTTTAAAAATCATTTTATTGGGGGCTCTTACAGCTCTTATCACAATCCATACATCCATCGATTGTGTCAAGCACATCTGTACATATGTTGCCATCATCATTTCCAAAACATTTTCTTTCTACTTGAGCCCTTGGTATCAGCTCATTCTTTCCCCCACCCCGACCCCTTGAATGCACTTGAAGTGATTGGAAAGTTCATGGTTTTGTTCAGGTGAACCTCCGTCATGGCAATGATAGCTTTACTTTTTTAGCACATGAAACGGTGTTAGGAAACAAAGAAACAAACCTACTGCCTTTGAGTTAATTCCAAATAACAGATATGCTATAAAATATAGTTTACAAGGCTGTAATCCTTATGGAACCCAACTGTCATATCTTTTTCTGGAAATAATGAAAGTGAAATATTTGACAACGACTTCAATATTTTCTTTGTTTATCACAATGTTTCTTATTGGTTCCGTTTTAAGGGTTCGGCTTTTCTTTGCGCTTAGCTGTAATCCATAGTGAAGAGTGTAGTTTTCAATCTTCATCAGTAAAGGTTTTAAATACTTTTCACTTTCAGCAAGGAATGTGCGTCATCTTCATACTGCACCCTGTAATTGAGCCTCCAGTCACACTCTTCTTTCTGTTGCCAATCTCCTCAGAATATTTGCTCAGCATCCAAGTTGAATACGCTGATTAAAGGATAGAATCCTGATGCATATCTCTCCTGATTTTAAAGCATGTAGTATCCCCTTGCTCTGTGTGAGCAACTGTCTCTTGGTCTGTGTATATAAGCATAAAACATTCTGGAATTCTTTCTTGTTCTTCACAATGTTATTCATATATATATTTTAAAGACCCACATAGTAAAATGTTTTTAAATAGTCAATAAATAAAATCTAAGCATCTTTTCAGTATTCTCTGCTTGTGCCCAAGGTCCATCTGTTATCAGCAATACTATCCCTTGTTCAACTTACTTCCCTGTGTCCTGTTTCCATTTGGAATGGGCTGATGCTAAGGCTGCAATCGTAACTGTATTATATTTAACTAAAGTTTACTTTTATGTTATGTTAATATTGTTTGATAATTTTCTTATTCTGTTGGATCACAAATATGAATCACTTTCATTCAGCCAGCTGACCAGCTAGCTGTCTCCCAGTTTTCATAGCACAAACAAGTGAGTCCATCCAGCACTGCGTGCATCAGTTTGTGGAAGCTGAAATTCGGGCATTTCCTAGATCCTATTTTTCTTCAATACCTGTAATTCATTCAGCTTTTAATTCTTACTTCAGCACCACAGGTTCTCACTCACTTACCACTGAAATATTGAATGTTTTCAATATTCAATATTTTTACAGAAAAAAACAATGTTTTGTGGTAAATTGCTTCTGTTTTATATATTTCATCTTCTTAACTCCTCCACTTTTTGTTTTGATTTTGGTGAAATTTTACAGAGAAAATTGGTTTTCCAATGAACAATCCTATACTTCTTGCATGGTGACATTTATTGCAATCCTCATTGCGGATAGCACCTGCCACAAGTTTTCTTCCTGTCTACATCTTCTTGATCTGCTTTCCTCTTCTTTCCTGTCCCTGAGCTTCAGTCTTGGGCACACGCTCTCCTGTTCGCTTCCGATGGTTGACAGCTCGAAGGCGTGTGTGCCCCCTTGGTGGTGGTGTTCTCTTGATAAGATTATATATTTATTTTCAAAAGGTTATGTATACTTTAATTGAAAGGTGATCTATGGGAGTTAGCTCAGGTTCAGGCTCGAAGGGTGTCTAAGGACCAGGGTCTGTGGAATTCCATTAGTCTCTACCAGCCAAGTAAGCTTGGGCACTGTGGTTAATGAAGACTTAGGCACAAATTAGAAAGAAGATTGTGATTCCTTTTTTGTGTTATATCTATTATGTTTCTGTAATTATAATTATAATAATTGTCTTACCATATGGTAGTTTTAAATGTATATGAAATGCAAACCCTAATAAATAATACCATACATATTTAATTTTTACAGAAATGTTCAAAGGCTTTTGCAATGAGTTAATTATTTTTAGATACATTATTTTATGCATACATCTTGAATTTGTAACAACTCAGTAAAATGTTAATCCCATTTATTAGATATTTCTCTTTAAAATATTTTTTTGAAAAAGTTTCAAATGAATCATCAACCTTATCACTATTACAAATACACAGTAAATCAAAAAAAATACACAGTAAATCATACAGTAAATATACCATCTTAGCAAAATGCTATTTTTTTAATTATTTATCTCTTTTAAGAAAACTGACAGTCTTCCAAATACAGTATCTATTTCATCGTAATTGGGAGATTACAATGAAGAAGATCGATATTGACTTAGAGTTGTCTAAGTCAAACAACAAATATTATTTTACTAACATAATATTTAGGAGTCTATATCTGTTTTAATAAACATTTTAGCATATGCCTTTTGGTAAGATTATCATGTACAAGTAATACAAAAGTTTATAATAAATCAAAATTATTTTGAGATTCTCATATTTTGTCTATTTATTAACAAAATAAGTTAATTAATTTCATTGTTTTCAATAATAAAATATATAGCTTTGAAAAGAATTTTAAAACACAAAAAAGCCAGACAACAAATAAAGTCACATTCCCTGAGATTAATAAGTTAATTATTTTCCCTCAAGTATCATTTTCACTGACAACTATTGTCCATATGTATTATTTAGTGACAATTTTTTGCATGAAAACTGCAGTAAAGTGCTTTTCAATAAAACAGTATAAAGTTCTTAAAACTTATTGTATTTTTTTACTTGAAATTGCAAATCTTTGCTAGACAAAAAATAAATCTATTTCCTCCAATTGCTGTACTGGTAAATGTTTAAAAATACACATTCCAAAAAGCAAGTATAAACAACTTGAGTTATGTAATTAGTTGCTTTCCGTGATGGAAAGCTGCCTCCATGCTGATTTTCAGTAACAAGATCAATGCAATTGAAACAAATTTGATGAGAGGCAGGCACAAACCATCTACATCCTCAGGTGCTCTTGGACCTGTTCCAGCATACCTCTGCTCTGAAACTGGGAGTTGCTCTCAGGGGTTTGGTACAAGCAATTCATTTTTATAGTGAATAACTCTATGCCAGCATTCTTCCTCCCCACCACACCAAGAAATATTCTGTAGATGTCAAAATCCAAATTGCCTTCCACAACTTCTGTCAATAATGAGATATACATATGAAATAATATTCACAAAATAAATAGATTTAAAATGTGTATATGTATAATTTTTCCTTTTTTGGTAATATTGCTGTTCATGATGAAGTGCTTAATGGTTTCAGAAAGAATTTCTTATAACTTTTACATAACTATTATCTTTGTATCAAATTTGATAGGTTAATTTTAATATTTAGTAATTGGTTTAAGGAATTAATACTTAAACAATATGCACATGACATAACTGCACACATTATAAATGCGTATACATCGATAATTTTTTCCAAATAGAATGTGCCTACATAGGGAAACCTAGATTCGGAAGCTGCTAGTAAAGAACATAGACTATAGCTATCTCTTCACTAAAGAAAGCTTGCCCTGATTTCAATCAATATCAATTATTTTCCCAATTTTTGTACTAAAATTAGGAAATATAATTTAATAATATATTAGTCTATATCTAAATAAAGATTTAGTGTCTCTAGTTTAATGATATGGTGTGACATTTTTCTTCTAAATACGTATAATTAATTTTATTGTTCAAAATTATTTGTGCAGCTTCAGTTTCATGATCAATATAACAGGTTTTAAAAACATTTTAGTGTACATCTATTGGTAAGAATATCATGTACAGATCTCTGTTAGGTATACCTGTAGGAGCTCAATTACTGGGTCAGAGAATATGAGCAATTTTAATAATATCATCACATAATGTTCTCTAGATGCTCTGTTACCTAATTCACAGTTTACCATTAGTGCACGAAGAAAAGAGTAAGATACTTTTCAGCCACTTTTATTAAAGTCACTATGATGTTTGTGGTTGTGATTGCTAGGTGCAACTGAGTCAGCTCTGACCCATAGGAAAAATTGTGAGAAAGAAGCAAGACCATGCCAAGTCCCGTTGGCTGTGCATCAGGTCACTATGGATCGGAGACAAACAACAGCGACAACTTGCTGATTTTAGTTTCTCACTATATATTCAAGTTTTTAAGTCACTTTCCTATTACATTTTCAGACCTATTCACTTCAATATGCAGAAATTCTTAAAATACTCTCAATGAGTCTTAAGTCGTGAGTGAAAACTTCCTCTATTGCTCTGTGGGTTGCCTTATTACTCTCCTGGAAGTATCTACTAATGAATAAAAGTTATTAATTTTGGCACAATACAATCTTATTGTAAATGTGTAAATAATACTTTTTGTGTATTGTCTTCATGAAATCCTGGATAGCTCCAAAATCCTTAATATGATCTTTTATGTTTTCCTCCATAAACATTGTTGCTTTGTTATTTATCTTTAAACTACAGTATGATTGGAATATATTTCTATTTGTGGTATGAAGCAGACATCAAAGTTTCCCTTTCCCAAATGAATAAACAACTGTTTCAGCTATATTTATGGAAAAGAAGAGGGCTATCTTCCCCAAAGTGCCCATTTATATAGGATAGGCTACCCCCTGATGGAACTTCCTTTCATGGTATCAGGGCTGTGCCTTGATGGAAAGGGTATCTATGCACAGCTTCATGGTTGCTCACAACAGATACCATCATAGAGCTTAATACATTATGCTAGATCATAACATCGGGGAGGACTCAGCTGTCAACTACTATGAATCTTGGCCCAGTCAAGTTGACACAAAACCTTACTACCATTGACCTATGTTTTATTCTTAGAAACATTATGTAGGGTTAGTGTTATATATTCCTTAAATGGGTAGAAAATTTCACTAGTGAGGTCACTTGAATCTGGGGTTTAAAGCACAAATAAATCTATCTACTTCGCCAGCTAATATAGCGATTGTATTTCCATTTGCTTACTTATATTTAAGTTTTCCATTAATGTTTCCTGTAGTAAATCCTTGTTTGCTCAACATTAGTTTAGCTCAAAGATTTTTTTTGCATATTGCCTTCATAGACTAATTTTTTCTCATTCATTTGCTTTTATACTTTTTAGTTCTTCATATTTAAGGAATTTAAGTTCTTCATATTTAGTTCTTCATATGGTCAGAATTACATAGTGGGGTTTTAATTATTAACCAACCATTCTACTTACATTTAATGAAAGTATTTATGCAATTGTGTTACAATTTTCTTTTGTTTTTTTCTTCCAACCATAGGCTCAGTGTGTTTTATACTTATAATTTACACTTACCTGACATGACTAGACCCTTGAAACTTTTAAATTCCACTTACAACCTTTCTGTCTTTTGCACTTTTTTTAACCTTAAAAAAATAATTTTATTGAGGGCTCTTACAGCTCTTATCACAATCCATCCATACATACATGTGTCAAGCACATTTGTACACATGTTGCCATCGTCATTTAAAAAACATTTTCTTTCTACTTGAGCCCTTGGTATCAGCTCATATCTACCACCACCCCTCCCTCTTGAGCACTTGACAATTTATAAATTATTATTTTTATCATGTCTTACACCAACCAATAGCTCCCTTCATCCATTTTTCTGGTGTTCATCAACTCTGGGAGGGGCTTATACATTGATCGTTGTGATGAGATACCCCTTTCTTTCCCCAACCCCCTTCCCCTTCCTCTCTTGGTATTGCTACACTCATTATTGGTCCTGAGGGGTTTATCTGTCCTGGATTCCCTGTGCTGTGAACTCTTCTCTGTACATTCTCTGGTCTAGCCAGATTTGTAAGGTTGAATTGGTGTCCTGATAGTGGGTGAGGAGGAAATCTTAAAGAACTAGAGGAAAATTTTATGTCTCATCAGTGCTATACTGCACCCTGACTGGCTCATCTCTTCCTTGTGACCCTTCTATAAGGAGATGTCCAATTGTCTACAAATAGGCTTTGGGTCTCTACTCAATGTTCCCCCTCATTCACATAGATATGATTTTTTTGTTCTCTGTCTGTGATGTTTGATATCTGATTACATTGACACCTCATGATCACACAGGCTAGTATGCTGCTTCTATGTGGACTTGGTTGCTTCTCAGCTAGATGTCCACTTGTTTATCATCAAACCTAAGACCCCAGATGCTCTGTCTTTGGATAGCAAGGAACAATCAGCTTTCTTCACCACATTTGTTTATTCACCCATTTTGTCTTCAGCAATCCTGTCAGGAAGGTACCAGAATGCCAGGTTATTAGAATAAAGTGTTCTTGCTTTGAGGGAGTACTTGAGTAGAGACCCAAGGTCCATTTGCTACCATAATACTTAACATATAAATATATGTACATAGATCTATTTCCCTATGGTTTTATATATATATATTTGCATATGTACATGCCTGTATTTAGACTTCTATAAATGTCCTTTGCCTCCTAGTTCTTTTCTCTATTTCCTTTTACTTTGCTCTTCTCCCACTGTTATGTTTGACCTTCATTTGGCTTTCACACTGCACTTGATCAAACCCCACAAGGCATCCTACACCGTCCTTGCCATAGATTTTAAATCACTTGTTATTCCCTTGTCCCTGGGTTTGTTGGCACGCCCCTCTCTTTCCCTGGCCTTCCCCTCTCCTGTTGAACCCGCACCACCCCCCCCTCACCCCACAACTGTCAGTCCTGTTGTTTTCTCCTCTGGCTTGTCTATCCCACCTATCTTGTCTAGATAGACATGCAAAAACAATAATAATCACAAAAACAAAACAAAGCAAAATAAGACACCACCACCAATAGCAACAAAACAACAAGAACAAAGAAAAAGCCTATAAATAGTTCCAGGTCTGCTTGTTGACCTTTATAAGTGTTTTCTGGTCAAGTCTGGTGGGGTGCCATGGCCTGGCCCCAAAGTATATTTTTGGTATTCCTCGGGGACTTCATTGCTTTGCACAAATGAGTTTATATGTATTTTTAGATAGATTATTCTAGTTTTTATTGTGAATAATCAATATTTATTACTTATATTCCCATTTATATAAACACTATTGATTTCTATTACTTGTTTCATTTTTGGATCATATTTCATTTTTCTCCCCAAACTGCTCTGGTGACATAGTGGGTTACCCTTTGGGCTGCTAATTGCAAGGCGACAACCTACAGGGGCAGTTCTACACTGCTGTAGAAGATTACTATGAACTGGCTCCACAGAAATGAGTACAACAAGGAGCATTGGCAAATAGTAGTTTTCCCTGAGCTTCAAACTTCAATGCCAGTGGTTTGAAATCACCTGTTACTCCCTTGGAGAAAGCTGTGGATACCTGTTCCAGCCTCAGGAATCCCATGGGATAAGTCTACTTGGATCTATGGGATTTTTATGAGTGGGAATTGACTCAAGGACAATGGGTTTAGTTAGGTTGGTTTTACCAGTATCACATGTATTTATTTCATCTTTATATTTGATGGATATTTAGGAGAATAGGATTTTTGTTACTATTTTTTTTAATGTTGGAAAGATGTTAGTTCATGTTATTTAAGTATCCATCATTCATATTATTAGTAAGCATGATTGGTACTATTTTGAAATTAAATCCATTAAATAGGTGATTACTTTATGCAAAAAATATAGGAATAGAAGAAAATTTACCAGTTATAAGGCTTCTAGAAAAAATGAAGAGGACAAAGCAGAAAAGGCAATGCAGCAAGTAAAAACAAACAAACAGAAGTCAGAGAATTCAGACAGTTAAAAGTGTTTAAGAAATAAATCAGTGAAATAGAATGGTGAATTTCAAAGAGAGATGGACCACTCTTAAGGAAGTGATAGGAACTCTGCTTCCTCTATATTTTTTATACTGATTTAGTTGTCCAAATAAATGTTAAACAAATATGCTACGTAGAACAAAAAGAGAGAATCATTAGTAAAAGTGTACTATAAAGGAGGAATTTTTAACACCACATAATGGTGTCATATTAACTTCCACTGAGCAGATGATTCTAGCAAAGATTTGATGAAAGTGAATGAGATATCCACAAGGTATTTGGGTGAATAGTGTACAAAAAAAATAAGTGGCTAGATAAGGTCATATTTGGATACTTTTAAAATTGGCTAAGTGTCTCCAGCAATATAAAGAAAGGAAATGTGGCTGAGACGTCATGGTGTCCACAGAATATGAAGATCCTGGTGGATCCTTACCAAGATGTTATCTTCTACTCTGAATGATACGGTGAGTCTTTGGAGGGAATTGAGCAGTGGTGTGTGGCAAAATCAGAATGACCTTATAAAAATTCCCCATGACCATTATATTAAGAGGTGGACAAGCAAGAGGTAAGTGTTACAGAATCACCAAATATAAATATGAGACTAAAAATCAAATGCCATCCTTACATTTCAATAGAATAATGTTATGAATCATTTGACAATGAATACATTTCATTAATCATAAGTGCAGAAACAATATTAGATTTCCTTAAGATTCATAAGCTCTTTACTGAGCCATCTGCTTAGTATGTTTGTCAGGTGTTTGTTAATAATAAATTTCTGTCAATGATTATGCATGTTTATGTATTTTTAGTCACAGTGTTCGACCACAAATACTTTCTTACACTGTAAAATGCATTCATTTTCCCATATATCCTGGCATATTTTCAGTGCTGCATTAGTTTTTAAGTTCAGTACTATTAAGCTATTTATATTTTTAAGGGGATATGATGAATATCCAAGATATCTGAGAAATACAGTGATATAATGATTATTGTGCTTGGGGGGAAAAAATTGACTTTCATGTTACCTACTGGAATCAAGGAAAATGTTTTCTATTTACCCAAACCTTTGCAAATGTTATTCCTATAGAGATCCATAACTTTCACCATTATGCAGAAAGACAACAGAATACATTATTCTAGAGGTTACAATAAACTACTCTAAAAAAAAATCCCCAATTTTTCCCAACTCTTCTTCCTGGGATCTAATCAAGTCTTTAATTTATTCTGCTCCCTTTTCTTAAATTCATCCTTTGTTCATCCTCTGATGAAGTATTGAATTGCCAATTACAATAAATATATTATTTCGTTATATTTTCTTTAGCAAATAGCAAGAACTTTTCTTAAGAACATGCCAACATCTTTCATTTACTGCTCTATGTCTTGGCCTAATCACAAGTTTTTATTATATTAAATATATAATTTAGTTGTTCATTTAATCATATTTCATTCGCTTCTTCTTTTAAAACAATCCATATTTTAAATAGGAAACATGTTTTATGTGTCACAACAAAGATGAGATTTTATTGGTGTGAAATATTTTTATTGGAATATGAATTAGATGAAAATTATCATTGTTCATTTCTTAGAAAACAACCCTATATAATCCCATGGTGCTTGAAATGAATAGAATACAAATTCCTTATTAATATGTCCAGATATGTATAAGTTAATGATTGTTACTGGGATTCTCTAGAGAGAAAAGACATGTAAAGTGATGGGATGTAATTGTTTACAGCATTCAAGTACGTTTTCTATAATCAGCTTCACTTTTAACCAAAGAACCTTGTCCAAATATAATTACTTTGCATTTGAAATCACATTACATATAAGAAAGGGGAATTAATGAAACTTCAGTTTAAAAACATGCTACACTTCAGTACTTCTCTGTTGATGTCTAATTATTTTTGGCTTGTGGAACAAGGGCAGATTAAACTTCATCCCATTTGTATACTAAGCCTGTAGAAAGTACTGAGTAGATTCTGTATAACACTAAACTCCAGGTATTCTATTAAAATATGAAAACACGAAGTTCTTGTAACTTGAGAATATTTTACTGTAAAAATATATAGCATGTAAAGTCATTTCAGTCAGCTTTTAATGCATGTGAAAATAAATTTAAATTATGAACTCACAAAAATGTAGCTGTTTCCATTAGAAAACCCTTTAACTGGATTTACAAAAAGTGCCTGAAACATGAAATGTAGTCTGTCTTAGATTTCTCTTAGTCCAGCTGTCTCGCTCACACATGTCTGCACCACCAGGCCAACCTTTACATTGCACTTTCACTTTTGGGCCTATGTTGAATTTTAAAAATGCATAAACTTTATTTCTTTACAAAGAATATATAATCCATTTTGGCATAAAAAAAGTAGTTTCAGATAAAGGTAAATGGTGTTGAGTTGCCGGTGTTTGATTCTAACTATTGGGTTTATATATTTTCTCTCCCAGGTCAAAACCTGAATGTATATCTTGAAGTTGCATGTTAGAACATCACACTGTTTTTAACAGAGCCTAAAACCAAGGGGTATCTAAGAATCCCTTTCTTGGAGGTAGTCTGAAGGGGTCGAATATGTCTTAGAGTAGCCTACCTCCAACAAGGCAAATGAAGTCCATTGTGAACAGCAAAGCAGCCCACAAGGTTGAGCAACTCAAGGGGCTTGGCCACTCCAGGAAGTTTGGTAGCACTGCTGTGTCCTAATTGGGTCCACGCAAAGAAATGGCACGAAGAACACAATTGCTGAGTGGGATCCCTTGTAAAACAGACAGCTTCAGAAGTCTTAAGAATCATAGAAAGCAGTTTCCTTCACAAACACAAGGGGGGAATGTGTCAAAAATTAGATGCATTGCTAATTAGAACAAGAGTGGTATAAAACATTTCCTTATACCTGAACATAAAGAGGGAGATAGAAGGAAGAAGAGAAATAAAGCTAAATAAACCAAAGACCAGAAAACTGCATGGATTAATCATGTTCACAAAACTAGTAAATGCAGAGATAGAAATAAGAGGAGACTCCTATTTTTGTTTCTTTTTAAAGATAGTACAATCTGAATAATGGTTTGATGTATGTTTCAAAGTAATATGCATTTATTATTATGAAACATTGAATGAGGGTAAGTCAAAATATACTACATAATCACATAAACCTTCATTAGATATTAAAAAATTCATGTTTCTCAACACATCCTTCATCTATGTCTATGCGCTTCTTTTGTTAATAGTTTTATTGATATATAATTCACGTACTATTCAATTTATTGGTTCAAATATATTTTAAATTATGCGATTATTGCCACAATAAATTTTATAATATTTTCTTCACATTTATATCCATTATTATTAGCTCCCATTACATCATTCTCCCATACCATAATCCTAAGGAACTATTAATATGCTTACTGTCTCCACAGATTTATCAATCCTAGGTTTCATAGATCTCTAAACTTTTACTTCAGTGTCCATCCATTTCCAATACTCTTGCAAAGACTGCATCAGCTCTGTATTTAAGGGAACATATCTTGAGCATCAACCTGTTTACCTTGACTTAATAATAAAAGGCAGATTAATATTATATTAAGTGTGTCCCAAATTAGCAAGACCTAGAAAGTTTAAGTGTATGGAAGATGTTGATAGTTTCCTGTATATTTTGTCCAACCAACACAAATTGAAACAACTCATATGTATCAGAGTAGAATAATGCTTCATCAGTTTATTTAATGGTTGCTTTTTGATGAGTAGATTACCAGACTTCCTTCCAAGGAATTTCTGGTTGAATTTAGGCCTCCAATTTTTTATTCTATAACCAGGGGTTTTTATCATTTGTATAACCTAGAGACCCTAACTAAATAATTTACTGTCTTAAAGGTTTTTTGTGAACTCTTAAACAATGGCAATACTGGGGCTGGTGCCCTTCAGTCTCATGAAAAAACTAAGACTGTAGCTAACAATTTACTCTTGAATAATACAAGTTTGAACTTCCTGTTGCTATCATAGGGAGCTCAATATTACTAGTATTTTCTGGCATGTTGTGGGATCTAATCAACACCTCATTAGGATTTTGATCTCATATGAAGATAATAAAACAAGGTATTTTTAAATGTGACATTGGACACAGAGTTAAAATTACTGCAAAGCAGAACCAAAAAAAGGTAACATTTTAGTAAACATTTTCTTCTCTGGCTTTCTTGAATTTGTATTACTAAAACATGTCAGTCAAATATCATGAGATTTGTGGAAGAGTGTGTTTCTAAAATCAGTCTTTTCATGACTATTTCCATATTTCCCTGAGGTGGTGGGCTCACCAATTTCTAAATTAGGTTTTCCTATGTTATATCCAAAATTAAAGGAAACACCTGCATTCTTCCATTAATAATCAAAACAGAAAAGATATGAAGTACAAAATTGGAAGTAGGAAAGTTGGTAGTGATTTAAAATAAAATTGTATGCAAAATAAATTACATATCCCAGGTATTAATGAACTGAAATGGACTAGTATTGGCCATTGCTATTAAGTTTATCGTCAAAAAGAATATTTCAAGATCTATCATGATTTTTGGTGCTGGTTATGGTGGGATTAATACCTGTACATTTATGAGGAAGACCAGTTAATATAATTGTTTTAAAATTGATATACTAACTACTAGAGCCAATGATTAAAGAATTGGAGCTCTCTCATCTGAAATTCATCGAGCATGCAATCAGGATGTTTGGTGATTATTGGTGATTGGAAAACAAAAGTTTGGGGATCAATAATTGCAAAATAAGGCCTTTATAATAAAAAGAAACCTGGAGATCACATGATAGAATACCAATGACCTATTTATTGCAACAACATAAAAGGAGACTGCTCACATGGAACAGAAAGAATGCACAGGTATCAAATTTACTTCATCTGTGGAAACAGGAGTCTTGGTAGCCTCGTAGATTATGCACTGGACTGCAAACCACAGGTCAGCAGTTCAAAACCACTAGCCTCTAAGTGGTAGAAAGATAACTTTATATTCCCATAAGCAATTACAGTCTCAGAAGTCTACAAGGGCAGTTTTCCATACCCTATAAGGTTGCTATCCATTGGCATTGACTTAATAGCAGTGAGTTGTGTTGAGTTTAGTTGTGGAAGGAGATAATGGTGAGATATATTATCATCAACCAAATGAAGGCCAGGCACCACCATGAAACTGACCATTAATAGCTCATGTGAAAGTTCAGGTTGAAGTTGAAGAAAATTAAAACCATTCCAACAGAGCCAGAATAATCTCTTTAGCATACCTTGCCTTAATTTAGAAACTATCTCAAGAACAAATTAACACATTAAACTTTAAGGACAAGAGATCAACATGAGTTGTCTGGTTACTTAAAGAACATAATAACTGAAGAAGGCAAATGGTCAATTTAAAAGACTAAGAAGAAAAGAAAGACCAAAATGGAGGTAATAACATACTCTGGCAGGCTCATGAAAGTAAAGCAGACACACTAACTGGAAGAAAGCATGAAGTTAGGAACTGAAAAGAAAATTTGAAAATACAGGTGGAGAAAACAAGATTAAGCATTATAATGAAATGCATAAAGATCTGGAATAAGAAATCCAGAAAAAAAGAACATATTTAGAATCTGTCAAGATGCAAGAACTGGAGGGAAAAAATCACACTGAAATACTATTTTGAGTGGCAATATTAAAGAATTCTAAGAGGAAAATCAAGTTGATGGCAGTGAGTTAGGAGTTTTTTGGTGGGGCCAAAATATTGAATGCTGCATGAAGCATAAAGGAAAAGGAAGGTAAACTCAGAGTATTTATACAAAAAAGGGGCATTTGGTGTTAAACAATTTTCAAGGGGTAGGCTAATTCAGGAATATACCTGTGTGCAGGCCAAGCACCAATAGTAGTGATGGTAGAAACTTGAGATATATTGAAAGTATTAGCAAGAAATAAGTAAAGCTACCAGAAACTAATGGTATACCAATTACAATATTTTAAAAACTCATGCAGTACTAGAGCCTGTAAGTGTTCTATGCTAAAAATTTTGAAAAATAGCTGCCCAATCAAGTGAAGAGAAGATATACATATTTGTACCCATTCCAATTTAGGGTGTCCAAATAGAATCTCAAAATTTTTGAAAAATATCATAAACATCACATAAAATTTTGCTGAAGATAATTCTAAAATAGCTGTAGCAAAATATCTTCAGGTGGCTTCCATGATATTTTAATGGACTAATATGTACGTGAAAGCTGAACAATGATTAAGGAAGCCTTCAGAATAGTTGATACATTTAGATTATGTTGTGAGGATTATTGACTGTTAGTAGAACAAACACACCTGTTTTGGGAAAAGTACAGCCAGTATATACTTCAGAAGGGAGGATAGCAATAATTCTTCATCTCATGTAATTTAAACGTATTATCAGGAGGGACTAGTTCCTGAAAAAGGTCATGATTCATAGTAAAGGAGAAGGTTAATGAAGAAAAAGGCAGCATGTGAAGGAGATAGATTGGTTCAATGCCTACAACAATGGGCTCAAACTTGACTATTGTGAGGCTGGTGAAGACCTAACAATGTTTAATTCTATGGTACATAGGGCCGCTATGAGTTATGATCTATTTGAACACACTTTAAACACTTGTTGTTTTCCTAGTTATAGCTAGAGTTGTACTTTTAATACTATAAAATACCTTCCTTATTTTAATATTATATGTCACACTTGGAGATGTCTATTGACTGAGAGCTACTTAAAACTAAAGGGTTGTGGTAATACACATATAATAATAAGAAATTACAGTACCTTAAGGAAGTTTTGTTGGCACAATGAATTAAGAGTTGATCTGTTAAACTCAAGGTGAGAAGTGCAAATTCACAGGAATAAGACGAGGCTTCCTGCATCCATAAAATGTATAGTATAAGTTCCTTATGAGTTGCAATCAACTAAATAGTGGTTCATTTGTTTTTGTATCGTAACTTAAAGTAGATTTAGTAGAGCTCTATTTCAGAAGCCACCACATGTCTATCAGTTTGTCGTGCTGGTTTGGGTGTTGCTGTGACGCTCGAGGCAATGGCGCTGATTTCAAATGCTGGCAGCCTCGCCCAAAGTGAACCAGTTTCAGCAGAAATTACAGGCTAGGAACAGACAACCAAGAGCTCAGCTGACCAGTTCTGAGCAAAGAGCTGCTGCTAATGTTATGCCTAGTTTCACCATATGGTCAAATGCCAAAGGTCTGCGGGATGCAAGCAGACTGTTGACAGGGAAAGTGTGGGAGGATGGGCTTCTCAGGTGGGAGGACTAGAAATGGGACTGAGGGAGTCATCTTTTCTCAGATACAGTCAACCATGGTGATGTGAGTGCAATAAAGGCTGTGGGAGTGTAACTTTCTGGGTCTTCATTTGC
Organism: Echinops telfairi; assembly: GCF_000313985.2. Classification (NCBI taxonomy): domain Eukaryota; kingdom Metazoa; phylum Chordata; class Mammalia; order Afrosoricida; family Tenrecidae; genus Echinops; species Echinops telfairi. Next base: position 32,604,210 of record NW_022111324.1, on the reverse strand, counting down.
TGATGGGACACTGCCATTTAGAGTAAGAAGAAACAGAAGCAAAAAATCTGCTAATGCGCAGGAGTTGGAATTTTTGAAGTTTTAATATCGTAAATTTAGAAGTCATAAAAAATGAAAAGGAAATAGGAAAAGAGAAGTGACATCCTTGAAATTTGCAGTCGATATTAACCTATATATAGAAAACCCAAAAGTCTCCACAAAAGCCTGCTGGAAATAATTGAGGAATTCAGCAAGGGATCAGGATGCAAAGTTAAAGACCGGGAATCAATCAAATTCCTGTATCCAGAGAAGAGAGCTACAAAAAGGAGACCAAGAAATCAATACCATTTACAATAGCCAAAAAAGATGAACTACTTAGGAATAAACTTAAATAAAGGAACAACATTATACTGAGAAAACTACACATTATTACAAGAATCTAAAAAGGACTTACATAAATGGAAAACTATCCCATGCTCATGAATAGGCAGACAATACTGTGAAAATAACAATACTACTTAAAACAATCAACAGATGCAATGCTATAGCCACGCAAATCCCACCCCAAATTATTTAAAGAAATGGAAAAACTAATTATCGATTTCATATGGACAGACAAAAGACCCAATATAATCAATGAGAGTTTTCAAAAGAAGAAACATGTGGGATGCCTGGCACTGCCTGACCTAAAATCCTACTACATAGCCACAGTAGTCAAAATATAGACCTCGTCCCTGGGGGACAGACAACCGAAAAGTGGCTGAAGGGAGACGTCGGACAGGGCAAGATATGACAAAATACCAATTTATAAACGATCAAGGGCTCATGAGGGAGGGGGGAGCGGGGAGGGAGGGGAAAAATGAGGACCTAATGTCGGGGGTTTAAGTGGAGAGAAAATGTTTTGAGAATGATGTACAAATGCGCTTTACACAATTGATGTGTGTATGGATTGCAATAACAGTTGTATTAGCCCCTAATGAAATGTTTAAAATATATATATATATACCAATGGATCAGAACAGAAAGCCTAGACATAAATGCACCAGCTGACAGGCATCTAATCTTTGACAAAGGACCTAGAAATAGCCAATGAGAAAAAGACAGTCTCTTCAACAAATGGTGTTGAAGAAACAGGGTATTCATATGCAAAAGAATGAAGCAAGACCCATATATTTCTCCATGCCCCAAAATAAGCTCAAGATGGATTAAACTACCAAATGTAAACCCCAAGATCTCAGATTCAGCAAAGAGAAGGCTGGAAAAACTGAAGGGCCCTATTGCGGGACATACATAGACTACCAAGCATAATGGAGGCTCACACATAGCAAAGACAAGATAGACAACTGAGACATGTTGAACATACATCACTGATGCACATCAAAAGACTTCCTCAGGAGAGTGAAATGACAGCCTACAGATTGGGAATTGTTTTTTTCCAACAACACATTGGACAAAGGGCTAATTACCAAAATACACAGAACTCTACAACAGCTCATTGAGAATATAACAAGAGATTCAGTTAAAAAATGGGGAAAATACATCACCAAAAATGATATCCAAATGGCTAACAAACACAGAAAAAATTCTCACTAGCCATCAGGGTGAAGTGAATTAAAATCACAATTAAAAACCACTTAACACCCACAATGTGAGCTCCAATTAAAAAACAAAAATTAAATAAAATAAAACAAAAACAACAAATGCTTGAGAAAATGTGGAGGGATTGGATCTCATGTACACTGTGGGCGGACTTATAAGTACATACAACCACTGTGGAAAATGATATGGAGTTGCTTAAAGCAATATGATCCAGCAATACCTCTATTAGGCATCTACTCTAAAGAAATAAGAAACACAACACGAGTGGATGTATGTTCTCTCATGTTTATAGCAGCACAGTTCACAAAAGCAAGAAACTGGAAGCAGCCCAAATGCCCAACAGTGGAAGAATGGATAAAGAAATTATGGTCCATACACACAATGGAATGTTGTGCTTCCCTAAAGAACAGTAATGGAAGCATGAAACACTGCATAACATGCATGGAACTGGAAATCATTATGCTGCATGAAGTAAGTGAATCACAAAAGGACAATAATTGTATGAGCCCACTTCTATAAGGGGAAACACCAATTAAATCTTAGGGACCAATCCCAAACAAATGGGGAGAAGGCTACCTATTGGCTATGAACCATACATCACCTCACTTTTATGCATCTCACAAGAGCCACCTTGAAGGAGGAGACTTCAGGTTGTCTAAAGTCACTCCCTAAAAAGGAGGAAAATGGGAGAAGACCATCCAGTTGAGGCTATACAACATTGAGGCAAGGTCAAATCCATGGGCCCCCCACAGAAATGGAAGGAGAGCTTTGCCAGAAAACCAAGTCAAGACTAGGGGAGAGGAGCATTTTCATTTTGCTGGAGAAACTGCTAGTTCTGTTGGTGAGGATGGTGGGTGATTGGAAAGAAGTAACCTCCTATTGGGAAGAGATGCTAAACACCAAGTGTAGGGAACCCAGGGGACAATGGACCAGATAGTATATTCCTGGGTAGACACTGTGAACACATTTCTACCCAACCCTCAGTGCACTATGACATGGACTAAGTACCTTGATGACCTAGGACACTGATCTTGTGGGCAGCATGGCATAACACAAGGGCTAGACCATAAAGACTTAACATAGAGACCCAGCAGAATGCACTGAGCCCTGTTTCAAAGGTGCCTCCTTCCTGAGACTGAGGACTGAGTGGAAGTTGCAGTCAATGGACCTTGCAGGGAAACCCTGGCTGGCGGGTATCCAAAGGACTGGGACCCAGAATTACCATATATTTTGTACCTTGATATCCCCTCACAGGTAAATGATAGGTTTTGATCTGTTGGGTAGGAATGTGAACTTGGAAGAATTGATTCAGGATGTCTCCCCTTAGCACCCATCCCCATACTTAGGGTCAACAGAGCTCAGTCAAAAGGGAGATGGAACTGTGTAGAGCAAGAACCCAAGTGTTGTGGTTCACTGTGGAACTGTGCTCGCATAGGTTCCTCATACCGACAGTGTCTGGAGTGCTGTGTCATTGAAACAGTTGATGATATTAATTAGTCCAATTGCTTTATACCCCAGGGGGATGATTGACAATTTTGGCAAACTTTTCTGTTTCGATGGGGTTTTTTTTCCTGCCTTTTGCTAATTTGTTTTGGTTGATTGGTTGGTTGGCTGGTTGCTGTTGTTGGTGTAGTTGGTCTTATTGGGTTGTGATTTTGTCACAGTAGGACCATCAAAGTAAACCTGAGCCAGGCATATCCCTGGGACAAGCAGATGGATTCCAGGCCTCCACTGAACTCTAGCCCTTATCCAAGAAGAGTTGGTTGTGATAAAATGGTTCTGCTTGATGCTAACCTTCATGCAATTATCACTGACAATAAGAGTACTATAGCAAAGTGTGGTGAAGAAAGCAGATGGTGCCTGGCATTCAATCAGAATAGTGTCTGGGGTCTTATCTTAAAGGCTTGTAATCGAACAAATAACTATCTAAGTAAGGAGTCAACTAAGTCCACGTGGAAGAAGTACACCAGCCTGTGTGAGGCAATGATGACAATAACAGAATTCAAATATTACAAAAGGAAATGTATTATACCTTAAATTGCAAACACCCAATATGTAGAAGGCTATGGAGGACCGTGGAAGCCAAAAACTGATCTGCAGAGTCTCTAGTCAGTTTAAGCCTCTGCCAGATCCCCACTACCCACAGGCAAGGGTCTTGAACAGCTTTAGTATCAGATAGAGATCACTGTAATCATTATAATACTGGATGGAACTTGCTACTTTGTCAGTTGACCTCCCTCTTGACTGAACCTGCCTTTGTTCCAGGGGCAGGGGCCTGTTCCATTAAAAAAAAATGTTTTCTCTGACCTTTTAAATACTGATGGTGGTCTGTTCTTTCTTAATCATTATTTGCATATTTATCTTTATATTATTATTATTTTATCCTTATCTCTTTATTTTTTTGTTTTTTTTAATTGTTTCTGTTGGGTTTTCCAGTTTGTGAAGCACAGAAGGAATACATGCATAGAGATAAGGACTGATGCACGGGTTGATAGGGGAGATAGGGGTGGAGGTATCAGATAAGGGGGGGAAAGCGGTTGGGAGAGGTAACAATGTATGTGAAGTGGAGAGGAAGCACTGTAACTGATTGTGATTACACAATCCATTGTAAAAGCAGCTAAACCAGGAAAAAAGAAAATGTTCTAAAATTGATTGGGGTAATGATTGTACAATTCTTCTTGAGATGATTGAACTATTGAATTGTATGATGTACGGATTATGTGCAAATAAAATTCTAAAAAGACATTTAAAAAATAGACTCACTGATCGATGTGGTGCCGTCGCGCTATCCCGAGCTGGACCTAAAAGAAATAAAAAAATAGAAAGCATAAAGATCAATATTCTAGTTATTAGTGAGTTGAAATGAACTGGCACTGACTATTTTGAAGCAGAAAAGCATATGATTTCCTATGCCAGTAATCACACAAACAAGAGGAATTAGATAGCATTCATTATAAAAAAAAAAGACATTTAAAAATCAAGCTTGAAATGCCATACTGCCTATGATATAATCATATCTATACACATTCAAGCAAATCTGATCAATATAACTATCATTCACATTTATTCACTAACCACAAAAGCTAGTAATGAAGAAATTGAAGCAATCTACCAGTACATTCAGTCTGAAATTGAGCAAACATGCCATGAAGATACATTGATAACTACTGGCAATTAGAATTCAAAAATTAGACCCAAATAGGAAGTAACACTAAGGGGAACTATATGTAAGGATTTCTTCAGAAGAAATACAGTAATATTAAACTGACCACACCTGTGAGAAGAGATCATGGGGAAGTTCAATATCACCAGCTAAGTCAAGGCCAGGGGCTGACTGTGGAACAGACCATCAATGACTCACATGAATTAGGTCAAAGCTGGAAAAAAAAAAGAAAAGTCCACAAGAGACACAATACAACCTGGAGGCTGTCCCACCTGAGTTTCAAGAACATCTCAAGAACAGACTCGCTGTGTTCAACACTAAACCCAGAAGATGTGATGGGCTCTAGGAGGACGTCAAGAACACGACTCGTGACAAAAGCCAAGATCTTTTACAAAGACAAGGAAGAAAGAAAAGCAGATGTTTGAAGAGAGTCTAAAACGTAATCTTAAAGTATCCGAAGCAAATGGAAGAAGTGATGGAGTCAAAAAGCTGAATAGAAAAATTTTCAAGGGTATCTCTAGAAGACAAAGTAAAATATTATAATAAAATGTGCAAAGACCTAGAGTTAAAAAATCAAAAGAGAAGAACAGGATCAGCATATCTTAAACTGAAAGGTCTCAAGAAAAATTTAAGGAAGGATGGCAAGTGTTCATCTGACATACTCTGGACATGGTGTCAGGAGAGACCAGTCCCTGGAGAAGGACATCATGCTTGGTGAAGTGGAGGGACAGGGGAAAAGAGGAAGGTCCTTAAGGAGCTGGATTAACACAGTGGCTGCAACAATGGGCTTAGTCGTAGGAACACTTGTGTGGATGGCAAAGGTCTGGGCAGTGTTTCTTTTTGTTGTACACAACGTCACTATGAGGTCTACATGACTCAATGGCTCCTGACAACAATATGCTTCAGAAATCAAATTATTTTTCTATTTATGCAGGTTCTTTTGGAAAAATGAGGATTAATTTTTGAACAATAAAATTACTCTCTATATTGTGAGCATGGTGATGTGTTGGGCTACTTACCTAACGTCTGGCTGTTGTGAAACACCAGCTGCCCTGCGGGGAAAAGATGAGGCTTTCTAATCCTATAAGCAGTTACAGGCTTGGAAACCGATATGGGCCATTTTGTCCTCTTTACGGCATAGCTATGAGTTGAAATCAACTTGATGGCAGTCACAAGTTTGCTTGTTTTTTTATTTTTTTTCCACAGAAACCCCTAATACCTTCTACCATGGCTAATGGGGAACCTATCTGTTAGAGTGCACCTGCTCCTCCTGGGTTTCTTTACTTTATTGCAATAGAAGCAGATGGCCAGGATTTTCTTCCATGGTAATCCTGGGTGGGTTTGAACTGATAACCTTTAGGTTAGTCATCAAACATAAATCTTTCATACCACCTTGACTCACTATCTTTATGGCATCATTTGTGCAATATTATTAATTCATCCAGAAAAAAGGATTCATGTTTTGATGTTTTACCCCTTCCATAGCCTCTATGATATGTTGAAAGTAAAGTAGCAGACCTTTTAAAATTGCCTCATTAATTGACAGAATAAATGTAGCACAGGAAAAGAACCCAAACAGAACCAGGGAGTCAGGAAAGTGCTTTGAGAAGTAGATGAATCAACCAACACCCAACTACTACTCAGGCCATGATAATGAAAATGCAAAATGTCTTCATATAATTAGGTTTAGAGACATGGGGAAGATCACAAATGACAAAGTCCAGGTATTTTAATATCAAAACCTGGTTTGAACAACATGAAGTTATTTACATAATCCAAAGTATAGCATAATGATTTTGAAATTTAATCATGAATTTTGAAATTCATGAAGAAACAGCCTGAGAAAGTTACATCATTTAAACCTTTTAAGGACTTTTATGCAAAGTATTAACATAAAAACCATAATAGTAAAATTGTTAACACCTGGTAAAATAAATAGTAGCTCCTAGAAATTGATCTGGAGCTAGTCAGACATAAATTTGCTTTTCTAACAAGACTCCTGTCAAATAAAATGTGTTATGCCATTTGAAGGAGTATGTAGTTACACGTTTTTCACTAAGTGTTTGTGTCTAGCTCAAAATACATCATTGTTTGTGTCTGTGTCTACTACAGCACCTATCAAATCCTTCTTTGTGGAAAGTTTTTGCTGTTAGTGGTGGTGGTTCATTTTTTGTTTGGGGGTGGGGGGGGCCCATAAAAATACTCTTTTGATTTAGTAAATTAATTGTGTGGCTGGATTATTTTTATAGCTACTATTGAAGAGAAGTAAAGCTTCCCTTTTTAAAACCCAGATCTAAATCCAGTTCCAAGTAGAGATAATTCTTTGTCACCCGTATAAGAACAGATGAGTGAAACATTATTCAGAAGAGCATGTTTTTGCCTGGTGTCTATCTTTTGAATTATTTTAAATAAGCATAGATATTTGAATTTGAATGACTTTGAAATTTGGATGATATTATTGACCCAAAGATATCTGTGGATATTGCCGCAATTATCATTTCTCATTTACTCAGTGATTATACCAATTATAAATCTGGTATCTGTACTTTTTCTTTTGTCATGGGCATAATAACCAGACTCTGGATCATTTAGTGGGCACTTGTCTCTTGTTTGCGCCATTGAATCTAATTAGATTAATTTCTGCTGAAGCCACAGATTAAAGCACTCTGTTAGGTTAAGGTCTTTTCTCCAGCGTGGTTGCACGTGATTTCCAATGGCTGATGTTATAGACGGCCACCAAGGACTTAATCATTGCACCATCACGATTACATATAGGATGTGAATAAATGTAGATTTATAAGTATGATCACCATCAGACCCATATTCAAATATGGACATAGAGTTTAAACATGATGAAATTAACAGGAAATTATGAGGCAGAAATTCTGTTGATACTGAAAGGGACTCTTTGGAAATTACTTTTCTTCCTTTTCTTTGCATATAGATACCTTAGTGGTTCCCAAGCAACTATAGTACCTTGAGAGTTTGCTGGAGGATGAAGCTGAAAATCTAGAAAAATGTTATTTTTATCAGGTGCCACTGAATTAGTTATAACTCATAACGACCGTATGTACAACAGAATGAAGCATTGTCCAGCCCTACAACTTTGTCCAGGCCTCAGAATTGTTCTTCTTTGAGCCCATTGTTGCCAAGCCATCTTTTAGAGGCTCAGAATCAACAAAGCCCACATGGAAGAAGCACACCAGCCTGTGTGACCACGAGGTGGAGACGGGACCAGGTATCAGACATCAAAGAACAAAAAGTCATATCAGTGGGTACCCACATTCTGATATGATCACTGAAGACAAATGTGTGCATAAGTAAATGTGGTGAAGAAAGTTGATGGTGTTTGGCTATCAAAATAGTGTCTGGAGTCTTAAAGGCTTGAAGATAAAAAAGTGACCATCCAGCTCAGAAACAACAAAGCCCACATGGAATAAGCACACCAGCCTGTGTGACCACGAGGTGTCGAAGGGATCAGGTATCAGGCATCAAAGAACAAAAAATCATATTGTAAATGAGGGTGAGTGCAGAGTGTAGACCCAAAGCCCATCTGTAGGCAACTCAATACCCCCTTAGAGAAGGGTTGTGGGAAGGAGACGAGCCAGTCAGGGTAGAGGGTATCAACGATGAAACATACAGCTTTCCTCTAATTCTTAAATGCTTCCTCCCCCCACTATAATGATCCCAATTCTATCTTACAAATCCAACATTGGTACAGATAGGAAATGGAAACACAGGGAGTCCAGGTAAGATGACCCCTTCAGGACCAGTGGTGAGAATGGCGATACCTGGAGGGTGGAGGGAAGGTGGTGTAGAAAGGGGTAACCGATTACAAGGATCTACATGTAGCCTCCTCCCTGGGGGATGGACAACAGAAAAGTGAGGGAAGGGAGATGTAGGAGAGTGTAAGATATGACAAAATAATAATAACTTATGACTTATGAAGGGTTCATGAGGGAAGGAGCGTGGGGAGGGAGGGGGAAATGAGGAGCTCATATTAAAGGCTCAAGTAGAAAGTAAATGTTTTGAGAATGATGATGGAAACAAATTTACAAATGTGCTTGATACAATGGATGGATGTATGGATTGTGATAAGAATTCTATGAGCCCCCAGTAAAATGATTTAAAAATAATAATAAAATAAACCAATCCTAGAACATGTACTTCCACAAGCTTTTCCATTAATAGGCCAAATTAAATTGAGTATTCTTATATTTGCTACCCATCTTAGCCTGAGAGATTATGGCATATGTAATCTGTAGTGAATGTCTTTTAAATCGAGGTAATCTGTCTGTTCTGATAAGGAGGAAAACATTTATAATGCAAGTATTTATTTTATTATTCCCTATAAATATTTATGCATTTACAAATGTTTTAATCAGGATATTCTTCAATAAATAATTGTAACATATTTAATAAAATATATAAAAATTTTATTCATGCTTTACTTGTATTTCCATATTGACTTTCAACCCAAAATTTATACAAATATTGCACTCAATAAAACCATCTTAAATTGTCATTTCTGAATCATTATTATTATTGAGTTGCACTATAAACAATAATAGCAGTAGAAAAAATATTTCAAAATTTAAAATAAAAAGAATTAAATTAAAATATCTTTTAAACTTCTTTATATAAGCTGTGCTTTTTCTAGGAATCTGCATGTGCAATTTCAAATGTTATCTTTTCACATATTTTATTGCTTTCTAAATAGTTCATGGAAAAGCAAAGTAATAAACACCTTTAAACAAATATGAGATATTCTTATGTAGATGATTCCAAAGCCACGATCCTTGAACATGGATTTAAGCAGGCCAAGAGAGATGGCACCTGCAGTGTCGGGCAAAAGCAAGTGAAAATCCTCTTTCAAGGAAGGTAAGATTACCATCTGCTGTAAAATATGTAAGAATATCCTTTTCAGATGAAGTCTGGCACAGAAGATAGTGAAACACATATCGAGAAAATATACGAGGAGCAAGAATAATAAAAAAGTGACAAAAATATTTTTTTTAATTCATTTTTATTATCAGGATCAAATGCTTGCGTATGTGTGATTATGTTATAATAAATAAAATACAAGATTATTAAATCTAATCAGGAAGCTGGATACATAAATAAGATAGCTAAAAGAAGAAAATGATAACAAGATTTGAAAAAGCATTGAGCACACTGCCAAGAGCTAAACAATATATAATGATGGAAATGTGATTTTTAAAAATTATTAAATTAGTTTAATAGATTTGATAAAAATAGATAAATCACAGACTGTAAGAAATATCATAAGAAACTAATAATAAAGTAGAATGTCCGTAGAAGCACAGATTAGGTATAGAAGTTTTAGAAATACAAAATATTGCGAAGGTGGAACGTATATCACATTAGTTTGACTCAAGAAGAGATAAGGAAAAAAATGATAGAACAGTATTTGTATAAAGAATAGTCTAGATATGTTTTTCCATAATTGATGACATGTCAAACTAAATACTTGAAAATATCAATTGCTCTCAGACAGAATAATAAACATGCAGTTTAAAACATAATCCTAATGCAGATGGCCAAATTAAATGGAAAATATTAAAACTATTTATAAAAGGAATGCTGAGATCAAATATGCTACAGTGTGTAGCTATAGATCACTTAACTAGATACCATGGATGCTTTTTTTAAATGTGATACAAGTTAACTTCCAGTCTGAAATTTTATACTTAGCAATAATAACTTTGAAGAATAAACACAAAATCAGGGAAATTTTACATTGTGACTAGGAGATCTGTACTACATAATTGCTTTTGCGTTGCTTTGCTTTTAACTAACAGATTTTGAATGAACTATTCAACATTTGTTTAGCTTTTAAGTAGTAATATGGCAAGCCATTCCTCTTGACATTCTGTTTATTATTTTCTATAGCAAACGCATCTGCAAACTACTTCAAGTGCACTATAAATTAATTTACTTTATTCTTACATGTCCTTGAGTTTGTTCTGTCTCATAGCAACTGTATGTGCAACAGAATGACACACTGTCCAGTCTTGCATTAGCTTCGCAATTGTTTTATGTTTCAGCCTCTTTTTGCACCTACCTTATTGGCCCATCTTGTTTAGGTCTTCCTCTTTTGTCCCTCCACCTTCCCAAGCACGATATCGTTTCCCAAGAATTTGTCTCTGTTAACAGCATGCCCAAGTAAGTGAGAAAAAGTCTTGCCCTCCTTGACTAACAGGGAGCATGCCGGCTGCCGTTCTTCCAAGACATATTTGCCTGTTCTTTTGGCAGCCGATGGTGCTTTCAATATCCTTCCCCTGCATCCTAGTTCAAGTGAATCAATTACCCTTCCTTATTCTACTTCCATATGCATATGAGACCATTGAAAAATACTGTGGTTTGGATCAGATGCACCTTAGCAAAGCAACATCCTTTCTGTCAAATCTTTAAATAGGGCTTGAGCAACATTTGCCCAAGACAATGTGTTGTTAACATTTTTGATTGCTGTTTTCATGACCACTGATTGTGGATCCAAATAAAACAAAATCCTTGAATTTCAATATACCATCATGTACCATGATATGAAGATTGGTTTACTTGTGAGGATTTTGCTTTCTTTATTTTGAGTTGCATATCCATACTGAAGGTTGATCATTAGCAAATGCTTAATCCTTGATCTTCATTAGCAAGTGCTTCAAATACTCACTTTCAGCTAGCAAGGCTGTGCCATCTGAATATGTCAAGTTGTTATAAGCCTCCACTCAACCCTGAGGCCACACACTTCTTCATGTAAGCCAGCTTCTCTGATGATTTTCAGAGAAGTATGAATAAGTATGGTGAGAGGATGTAACCTGGACACAGCTGTCCTAATGTTGAACCATTTATGAACCTGTTCTGTTTTCACAACTGCCTCTTGACCCATGTCCCAAGTTCTGCACGATGAAGTGTTCTAGAGCTCCTCTTCTTCTTATGGCTGTCCATGGTGGGTTATGATCCACACTACTGAATGCCTTCACAAGAATCAATAAAATACTAGAAAACATATGTGTGGTATTCTGTGTTTTGAGCCAAGATCCAACTCACATTAACAATCATATCAATGTTCCATATCCTCTTCTGAATTTGTCTTCAACAAATTCAGCTCTTTGTCAATGTACTGCTACAAAATGTGTTGGACGATCTTCACAAAAATTTTACTTGTGTGTGATATTAATGACACCGTTCTATAATTTACACATTCTGTCGGGTGACCTTCCTTTGGAATGAGTACAAATATGGATCTTTTGCAGTCAGTTGGCCAATTAGCTGTCTTAAAAAAAATCTCCTGGAATTGACAGGTGAGTGCTTCTCATACTTCTCAGCTTGTTGAACTATTTCAATAAGTGTTCCATCAATTCCTGGAGCCTTGTTGTTCACTAATGCTTTCAGTGCAGCTTACACTCCTAGTCAGTATCACTGGCTCTTGTTCATACTCTACCTCTTGAAATGGCCAAACCATTTAAGAGATACAAAAGTGTATTAAAAACTAGCTTAAATTAATATTTATTATCTTGGTTTAAGGAATTACTTATCTATGCAATTAATTCTCTCATTAATTCAAGTAAGCATCCTTATGCCTCTGTTGGGTTCTCTTTTACAGAGTTAAAATATCTATATTTTATTTTCTCTGTCCTATGCTAACAATGGGTATTCCAGAAATGATCTACTCACATAGGCCATGCATTAAGTATATTTTAAAACCCTTGTAAAGAATACATGACACTAGAACTTGTAGAAATCTATAAAAGCCTCTTTTCTAAGAACACAATAAACATATTTTAAGATTTGATTTAAGTTTGATGTCGAAATATTACTGCAATGCCAAATTTGAGCTTTAGAATTCTGGGTTATAGTGTGGATTTAGTATAGAAAATACTTTAAATTCAATTTTAATATAACAAAGACCTAGATTTCTTGAACTGTGTTTCTAAGATGTCTAGAATGATTGATTAGTGGGTTGAAGAGTTGCCCTCTGTTTCTCATGATATTCCTAACTGAAAGTTAATATGAAGGAGTAGAGTATTCCACAAATGGGAATAGACTTGTGATAATCTTATTGGAAAAAGTCACTTTAAACACTATGTTTTTATGCAGAGAGCAAATCCTTGCAATATTGGTCAGACTCAAACATTTGGCATAAAAATCATTTCCCAATGACTATGAGAGATAATCCTCATTATTTTTTATTGGGCTTCTCCATCCAGATGAGCATGAGGTATAAACCATGGTATTTACCTTTGTATCGGCATTAGCTTTATACTATTTGAGGTTTAGATTCTATGATGCAGAACTATTAAGCCCCCATGAAATGATCAGTTCTAGTGTATAGAGTTCACAAATGTGTGCAATGCCAGTAAGAAATAGAAATGTTTCCTCCTTTCTGTAGCGTTATATGTTTCAAAGGAAACAAATAAACAAGCAAAACTAATCCAAATTAAGTTTAAGGACAAATCTTAGATGACACAGATGACTGAATAGAAACCTTAAGAAATTAACAGATTTCAAGAGAGATTTACAGATTTTCTCTCCCTACATCTATATGTTTACATTTCACAATGCGATGAAACCCAAAACGATTCATTTCTATTCCAAAGGTCTAACATTTAGCCCTACAGTTTGTTCCATCGCTCACAGTAAGGTGAGATGGAGCTGAATAACAGTTCGTAGATAGGTTCTCTGATTTATAACTGATGGGTTCCTCTCCTGTGGCACAGGCCCTGCTGTATCTGCAGTCAAAGCCATCTGGTTCTCAGAGTGTCACCGTGAGAATGGAAATGATGAATGGAGAGTATTTCTATAAAAACAGTCATTCTGACTTTGGCCCAGAAACTTGGTGTTTACTTTTAGAGCATTAAAGAAAAAAAATTGAGATATTTGTAAATATAATCAAACCAACAAACGCACTGTCATCAAGTCATTTTTGCTAAAAGGTTTCTGAGACTTTATAAAGATTTATAAAGGAGCAGACAGCTTCATTTGTGTACATAGGCTGGTGGTTCAAAGCACTCACCTTATGGTTACCTGCCCAATGCTTAGCCAATAGCACTACCAGTATTCCTTATTTATAAATATGGGTATAGAAGTCATATGTGTTTTTGGAGAAATATAATATGAACTAATTTAATAATTAGAGGGTTCAACTAGTGTCTTTTTCATATATAACAGATTATTAAAAATTATGACAAATAAAATGGTTTAAGACATCACACATTAATTTTTATACATATTTCAAGGTTCGGAAATACTCTCCTTGAGTCTGGAAAGGCTGTATTTAATGTATTGATTCAATTAATCTCAGATGGGAGGTCCTATTAAAAACTCACTAAAGAGTTTGCAAAACTCCTTTCTTTGCATACATATGAGTTCGGTTTTTAGTTATTTCATTTATACCTGTCAGTTGTGTTTTGGGCATTCTCGTCTGCACAAGTAGTTCACAATGCAGAGTGGATTGTCTCTTTGCCTTCCAATCCCCTTCCTTCTTCCAATAGCTATGAGTGTAGGAAGGGACTGGCATTTGCTTGTTTTGGCTTTGTTTTTAATTAAGTAAGGCAGATTACATGATTTCCCTTTGAGTTAAATTAAAGTAAATAAAGTATAAGAAATCAATCGCAGAATTTGTAACTGATTATTTTTACAAGTTCCTCCCATTTTTTAGGGGAGAAGGTATACAGCTTGTGTACCACAAAGAGAAGAAATCTTGAGGACTATTTTATAACCCACCCTACAAAAGGAGGAAAGGGAGAGAGATGTGTTGTTCTGGTCATGATAGTTTTTGTTCCCTAATCAGGACAGCTTGAACGTTTCTCCATAGTAGTTAAATAGTGCTGTGTTAGAAAGGGTATTGATAGGCATCAAAGCTGATCAAGCAATTTATATTCACTATGAGAAGACACTAATAATGTCTAAGTAGGATTAAAAAAGTAAAATTTAAACACTGCGCTTTGATTTGGAAGTAGATGTCACAGAGATGTGTACGGTTATAGACCTTTGGTTGGGAGGTACATAAAAGCAACAATGACTATGTACACTTGTGCTGCTTCTTCCACACTTTACATAGAAAAAACCTGTCTTTATTGTGGAAAGAACCTTGGTGCTACAATAGTCAGGTGCTCAGCTACAAGCTGCGAGCTGCTCCAAAGGAGAAAGAGGTGGCATTTTGCCTTTATAAATATTAAACAAACTAATTTTCATCATGCCAGACTCAGGCCAAAGTAGAATTTCTTCATAGGGCATTCCATGGCCATCATCTTTATCAGTACAGATTACTACATCTCCCTCCTGTAGAGTACAAAATGCAGACCGGGTTCAACCGCTGGGTCCCGGGGCTCCTCTGTGAAGACTGCAACCTTGGAAACACAGTGGCACGGAGCCACTCTGTCCTACACGATCTGAGTTGGCAAAAGATTTACCTACCATGGTAACAGAGCAATTCAAAAAATCAGAGAAGGGAAAAATGGCGGTTGCGGTATGAATGCAGAAAAGAATCTGTAGCATAATAAGACAAAGAGGTTTCCAATGAGCTTGACTGAGAGAATAAATCAGACCTTCAAACTGGCTTGAGGGGAAACCTACCAAGCAATCATGACTTTGTATTGTATGACTCACCTCAGATTCTTAATAATCCATTCTGCGTTCTTTGTAACATTGAAGAATGTTTTTGTTACCCACACATACATGCTTTCCTTGGAACCCTGGTAATGTGTTAAAATGCTTAGGCGTTAAATAAATGGTCATGGGTTCTAACCCACTAGCCATTTTTTAAAAGAACTATATTTCAATAGCTACTTAGTTACTTCTGGGTAAAACTCCCTTGACTGTGACTGATTTGCGTCTTATTATAATAATTGCAACTTCAAGGGCAATTAATTATTTCAAGTGGCTCTTCCAGTCAGTCTCTAACTCCCACTGAAATACCTTCCTCTCCATGGATCTGGCAAGAGGATGGGGGCAGATACTGCTAGGATAACTGGGAACAGGACTCTCTAGAGTTCCATCCTGTATAAAATGAAACCTCTGAGAAGCAGGAGGAGGGATCTCAATTTCAGCAAAAGGCAACAATGGAGCGTATTCTCTGACTCAATGTCCAGACTCAGTGAGTGTCCTGATCCCAGAAGAGAAGCCCTAAGATCAGAGGAGCAACACGAGGACCAGGAACCTGAGCATGGAACAGAGAGATAGACTGCCCAAGCCACAGAGCAAGTAAAGCTGATGCTTTTGTGTGAGAGACTGGTGTGTGGAGTGGGTGCCTCTGAGCACTGAATTAGGGAAACCCAGCAAAGTGATCTAGAATAGAGCAGCTGAATGCCTTCAGGCTGAGGCTTATTGGAGGGGTGACTTTAGGCACTGAATTCCAAGAGCAGGGTTTGCTAACCCAGGGAACTGGAGCTGAATGCCTTCAGGTTGAGTGCTTATTAGCAGACCTGAACGAACTTTGTAACATGTTCTTATAAACAATTATCTTAAACACAATCTGTTAACTTCCTTACTGTACCCTTTTAACATGAATTGTTTCTTTAAATTCTGAGTTGCTATTGCAATGGATATTGAAACCCAGAGAACATTAATTGAGACAACAGAGCATCTTTCTTTCTTTCTTTTGAAGTGCAGTCTATTCCTTAGAGGGTGTTGTGTAAGAATTCTGTCACTTCCATCTTTAACTGGGAGACAAATGAGGCGTTCGCATCTCTTCTGCAGCCATAGCCTACAGAAAACAGCCACCGGTGGGTGACCTCACCAACTTTAACATTTCAACAAATTAACTATCTTCTGGTTTTTCTGTGGAATATATGCCAATGATTGATTTCCCCCTGTCATGTAGCATCTATTTCTTAATATTTCCATTCCCATCGTTCTGCCAATTCGACAACACTTAGACTGGGCCTCGATTGGCTTCAAGCTCTCAAGACGCAATCAAGTCGACTGTTTCTAACAATTTTACACTCTTACGAGAGAGAGTGTTTTTCCACACAAACAAATCCTTTCTTTTCCAGAAGTTAAGGACCAGGTTCCGTCTTCCCTTTGCAGATCTCAAAAATGTTCAAACATGCTATAGTACCACCTCACTTAGCTTGCTGTCTTATGGTGAGTCAGAGAGGAGATAAATCTGAAAGAAGCTCATATTGCCTTGCAAAGCAAAAGGATTTCACATATATATTAAACCAACAATATTTTAAAACATTTTACAATAAAAAAACATTTGGGGTTTGATATTTTTGCAGGTAAAACGGAAAACATCTTTAATTAGTGCTTTTAACTTTTTACACAATTTATTTTGATAATGTCTAATTATTCTAACATGATGAAATTGCCTTCTCTTCAAATCAAAGAGTGCTAAAGAAAATTAGTGCCATGGAATAATAACAATAATAAAAATGTAAAGATATTCTATTTTTCATGTGTAAATCAATCATTTCTTAGACTTTGTCATGGAAGTAGCTAACTGCGGACACATTTCAGACAATAAAACATTCATAGGATAATAAGAAAAATAAACAAAAATATTCCTTTGAAATGGTTTTAGAGCACCAGTATTTCAGCTTCAATGTATTATAGAACTTGGCAGGACTTTGTCACAGGTGTTATAATGTTGATATAATAATATTTTTTAAATGGTTGTGAATAACTGGCAAAAATAACAACTCTAATATATACAAAAAGCAACTTTTGTGTAAATTAAGCTCATTTAAAAGGTTTTGACTCAAGACCAAGTTGCTAGGTAAAATGTTTTAATCATCCTTTCACATGAGTCCAACCTTGCTTAGATGCAATGCTTATTTCTGTAGTTCCTACCTTACTTAGCTTTTGTAGCGCTTCTTTTTATATTTGATTGTGATTTGGGAAAAAGCTTTCTGAGCAAATTGGTTTTCTGTTTAGCAATTCAGACATATTGAATGATGATACTGATTACAAACCCCACACTGTTATTATCTATCTCCCACTTCCTCTCCAAGGCTACCGTTTCCATTCATCGTTTTTCCTGTCCTTCCCTACCTTCTGAACTTTATCTTTGAGCAACTGTTGCCTAAAATTAGTGCATTTAGTTGGTTTGGCTCTCTTACAATAATATTTGTAACTCCAACCAAATGACAGAGTGGGAGCATGGAAGAAAGGTATGCAAGGTTCTGAGGGGATTGGCCGGTTTTGCCAATCTTCTGGGCATAAGTAGCCATCTTAGCAGCAGGTAGAGAGAGGATCCCATGGCCTGTGAAGGCGGGACTAAGATCGTCCAGGCTTCCTTCATGGTCAGTAGGGGAGACTGTAAAGTTCCTTCATGGTCAGTAGGGGAGACTGTAAAGTGCCTGGCTTTCCTCCCTTTAGACAGGAAGTTGATTTGCACAGTGCAGTGACCTATCAATATTCATCAGCACCAGAGGAGCTTTGTAACACTTGTTTGAGCAGGACAGAGTCTAAGAGGTTGTGTGATGGAGAGACTGAGCACCAAAGAGAGAAAGCCATGCCTACTAGCATAACTGCGAACAGGTACTGCTGTCAAAAGTACTGTGTCCTTAATATTTTCTAATCCTGATGTGATGTAACCTGGTAAACTTCCCTAAAAAAACACCCAAACATGAATATTATCAGTGAGCTCCGTGTGACCATTGCAATGGATTATTGAACCAGAAAGAAAAGTAAAGTGTTACAGAAGGGATGAATGGTGTCAGAATAAGATAGTGAAGATTGGAAGTTGTATGCCTTCAGTCTTATTAGAATCATTTCCTCACTGTCCTTTTGATACTTTATGGTTGATTGTATTCAGAAGTGCATACCTCCGTAGTGTTATTGTTCCCTTATTGGCCTGTCATTTGGCTGAAAGCTGAGCCACAAGAGCAATCTCAGTTTCAAACCTAAAAGGTGTCTAAGGCCCATAGTCTTGGCATTTTCACCAGTCTCTATCAGAAGAGTAAGCTTGGTCATTTTGTCATTTTAAATTTGTGTTCCATATGTTCATTAACCAAATAGCAGACATGTATTACCTTGATTAAAGGAATGGTGAGATATAAGAGGGATTCAGCACAAAGCTATCAAGGCAAAGGAGGTAAATTGGAGGAACAAACGAGTTAAAGGCAACACAGGTAAATGTTTTCATATACAATTATGCAAAAACAATAATAACCATAATCAATCTATGAGTAGATACAGAGATCTCCACTTAGCAAGAGCAGGAAGCTAAATAATAAAATTCCTATACACATATACATACATATGGATGGATGGAATGGTTGTTACATGCATATATTCATATATGTATGTGTTACATGCATGTCTGTATATGTACATATGCATTTGACAGATAGTATCTCTAATATGTATATAACCAAAATCCAAAGCAAACTCACTGCCATCCAGTCAATTCTGTTTCAGACTGACCATACTGCACAGAGCAGAAGTGTCCTTGTGGGTTTCTGAAACTGCAAGTCAGAAGGGAACAGAATGCCCCAGCTCCTATGAAATTACTGTTGGTTTTGAATTGCTGACCTTGTGCTTAGCAGCCCAACTTATAGCTCACTATGCCACCAGAACTCTTTATATGTGTGTGTATGTGTACAATAATTATATTTATAAATGTTGTAGCACATACAGTGGGCATGTTATGAAAACTTCCTAGCCCAAACCAAACACCTTGATGGAATAAATGAGTAGGCCTGGGTCCCTACCAACCATAGTCTTCAGAGACATAAACGTCAACTGGCATAAGGGTCTGCATTTTCTTCTGATCTATACACTCTACTCATCCCAGACAATCATCACTAGTGGCTGGACACCATTTATTTGTTGAATTATAAAGGTTGTGGAGGTGAGGGTCAATGTTTTCCAATAGTCCTTTGTACCAATTGTTTCCTTGCAACTTTGATTTTCTACAGGATTCTTTCCTTCAGATGAAGAGAGACCAATAGTTATATCTTATATGGCTTTTTAAGAGTTCTTACCCAAGTCCGTACTCACCAAACTAATACTTAAAACATTGCCTATGTCTTTTTCTTTCCAGTTATTTAGTGACAAATATCCTCTTCTTGTCTACATATAGAGGATTTATATGTAGGTAGATTTTCCTGTTCTTCTATAGCCCATGAACTGGCAGATAAAAATAAATCACATGTTTTTATCTGCTCTCCATGGAACCAGGTATAAATCATTATTTCTTCAATTGTTATATTTATTCTTTGGGCCATAGATGCCATATTAAATAGCAACAACTGGTTAATTTATAAAACTTTAAAATTATCATCTCACACTTTTGGAAGCTGGGAATTTTGGGTCAGTTAATACTGATTTTTTGTTGTTGCTGATAATGAAATTTATTTATTTATTTTTAAGTTTTATTTTATTTATTTATTTTTAATAGTTTTATTAGGGGCTCATACAACTCTTATCACAACCCACACATACATCAATTGTGTAAAGCATATTTGTACATTCATTGCCCCCATCATTCTCAAAAGATTTGCTATCCACTTAAGCCCCTGGCATCAGGTCCTCTTTTTTTCCCCCTTGCTCCCCCCTCCCTCATGACACCTTGATAATTTATAAATTATTATTTTGTCATACCTTGCCCTGGACCATACTGATTTTCTAGTGACTGAAAAGAAAAATGTTGCATGCTTCTCTCCTTATTCATGGAAATAGATCTCAGTTGTAACTGGGTAGAGGTATCTTCTTGTGGCCGTCTTTCCTCATTTTCTGGATATTGTCTATTATTTTTAAGAATATCATTCATATGAGATTAGAAACAAATCTGTTTCAGAATGACCTAATTATGACTTTACTATATACTTTTGGATAAAACAATTAAATCCATAATATCACACATAGAACCTAAAACATGAATTGCACTAGATAGGAAATTTACATGTTTATTTTTACAATTTTGAAATATTTCTGACACCTGGAAAGTGAATCATATGTAAATAATTATTTTCTTTTAATAAAATAATTTTAAATTTGCTTCCAAACTATAGATAAATATTTCTGTATCTTTGTAAATATGGTGCAGGTCTGGGTAATATTTCCTTCTGTTGTGCATAAGTTTGCTGTGGGTTGAAACATACTGGGTGGCACCTCAGAACAGCCACAGGGATCTATTCTTCTTGCCTCACTTGCATCTCCTTTCTTTGCCCCTCAGTGGCCAAACCCAAGTGAAAACAAGAGATTATAGATAAGTCAACAGCTAGGGCAAATAACAGTGTAAGGGGATGTAGAGAGTATGTATCTGCATTTCCATAAATCCAAGTATTTATACCTCCTTATTTGACAAAGACAGAGAAATATTTATCTACAGTTTGTCAGCAAATATAAAATTACTTAATTAAAAACAAATATTTGACTCGAAGCCAGTGAGTTTTTTTGAGAATAGATCAATAGACATTTATTGTCTTGGTTTTATAGTTTGCTTGCACTTGTATCCTCTGACTGAAAGCCTCTAGTCTCTAATTGATGACCTTCTTTGATCATCTCAGTTCTTTCCTTTGCATTGCTTGTCTTCCAGTGTTTCACACTGTGGTGGCTTGTGCACTTCTGTGCAGGCTGTAAGGTCTGTCCTGGTATTTTCAAGGCCAACAAATGAACAGGTTTCAGCAGAGCTCCCTGACTAAGAACAGACAAAAAAAGTAAATAGCTGGTTGACTGGGAAGGAAGTAGGCACCGACAGCCTAATATACAAATAAAACATTGCCAGATACTGAAAGTATCTGAATGGAAGCAGAATATTGCCAGATATAGTGCCTGAGGATGGGCTCCTCTGGTTGGAAAGCACTTAAAATATGACTGAGAAGGAGCTACTTTCTCAAAGTAAAATTGACCAAGGTAATATGAATGGAATCCTATGGAAGTATAACCTCCATGATCTTGACTTGCTGATGGGAAACAATTCAAAATTGAAGAAACAACTGCAAATATCAGTGAGCAATAAGAACTTGAAATGTACAAATGAAGTGTACAAGTATGAATCTAGGAATTGAAAGTTGTCAAAATTTAGATGGAGCACATAATGATCAATATCCTAGGCTTTAGTGAGCTGAAATGGATTGGTATTGCCCATTTGAATCAGAATACAATACAATTTTCCATACTGGAAATGACGTAGTCAAGAGGAATGACATGAATTTATTGTCAGAAAGTACCTTTCAAGGTCTGTGTTGAAGTGCAATGCTGTCTGTGCTAATATTATATCTATCTCAATTCTAGGAAATCCAGTCAATACAACCATTATCCAGATTTTTGAACCAACCAAAAAAGTTTAAAATTGAAGAGTTCTACCAACATCATCAGTCTGAAATTCATCGCACATGCATTCAAGAGGCATTTATCATTGTTGGCTACTGGAATGCAAAAGTTAGAAACAAAGAAGGAACTGTAGTTGGAACATGTAGTCTTGCTGATCGAGAGGAAATTGCAGATTTCATGATAAAATTTTGGATTAGGACTGTGCACAATTCATCATAATAACTTATTTTGTCATCACAACCTGCCCTGTGGAATGTGCTGCTCAGCTCTTTGATTTCATCCTTTCTTCAAAGTGTCTCTGCTGCTCTACAATGAAGAGCAAATTTCAGAATCTGTTCTAACATCATTCTGATCTTTTATTTCTTTTGTGTCTTTTGAATGACTTGTTTCTTTCTTCATGAATGTGATGGATGCCGTTGTACAACTTATCAGACCTCCTGTCATTAATGTTGATTGAAGCAAAGCTTTTCTTAAGATGTTCTACAAAATCATGTGGCATAACTTCAAAGTAATATTTGGGTTCTGGGGGACTTATTTTTAATTTCTTCAACTTTAACCTGAACTTATGTATGATTTATTAACAGTCTTTTCCACAGTCAGTCTCTGCTGATACTGAGTTTCTTTATCGTATCCCACAGATACAGTCAATTTGGTTTCTGCGTTTACCATTTGGAGAAGTCTACCCAGATAGCTGTCTTTTCTGTTGCTGAAAAAAAGTATTTGCTATGTAGGAATCATTGGTCTTGCAAAAATTTAGGTTAGAAAATCAAAAAGGAATAACAGGCTCAACACATTTGAGTCTGAAAGAACTAAAAATAATTCCATGGTTGAATGCAATGTTGAATGATTCTATGGGAAAATGATTGAATGATGCAGGAAGCATCAAAGAAGATGGAAAGAATACAGAGTTACTGTAACAAGCTAGTCAACATTCCACCATTTCAAGAGAAAGCATAGGATCATGAACCAATAGCATTTTAGGAAAAAGTTCAAGTTGCACTGAAAACAAAACAAGATTCTAGAAATTGATGGAATACCAACGGACATGTTTCATTCAAGTGATGAAGCACTGGAAGCATTCATTTGTCTATGCCAGGAGATGTGGAAGAATGCGACCTGGACCACTGACTGGAAGCGATTCATCTTTCTATCCATTGGAAAGAAAGGTTAGCCAAGAGAATGTTTAAACTATAGAACTATATAATTGATATTGCATGCAAGTAAACTTTTGGAAAATCATCCAACAAAGGTTGCAGCGATATGTTGACAGGGAGCTTCCAGAGCATTAGGTCTGATTCAGAAGAGGATTTCAAACCAAGAATATAACTGCTTATGTCAGATGGATCTTGGCTAAAAGTAGATAATAACAGAAAGATGTTTACTTGTGTTTATTGACTATGCCAAGGCATCGGATGGTGTGAATCATAACAAACTACACACAACTTTGAAAAGAATGGGAATTTCAGAACATGTCACTATGCCCCTGTGGGATTTGTACATGGATGAAGAGGCACTTGTGTCAAGAGAAAAAGGAAATACTGCATGGATCAAAATCAGGAAAGGTGTGTGGCTTTTATCCTCTTACCATATTTATTCAAACTGTAGGCTGAGTAACCCATCAGAAAAGCTGGATTAAATGAAGAATATGGCACCATGTTGGAGGAAGGTTAATTAACAGCCTGTGATATACAGACGGCAAACCTTTCCCACTGAGAGTGAAGAGGACTTGAAGCACATGCTGACGAAGCATTTTTTTAAATGCTGTCTTCAGGGTAGATTACAACTCAATGTAAAGACTAATAAAATTATTGCAACTGTACCAATAGGTAGCATCATGATAAATGCAGAAAAGATTGACGTTGTCAAGGATTTTGTATTACTTGGATCCACAAGGAATACTCTTGGAAGCAGCAACCAAGAGATTAAAGGAATATTGCATTGGATAATAGGCTACACAAGAACACCTTAGAGCAGTGGTTCTCAGCCATCTTAATGCCGTGACCTTTATACAGTGCCTCATGTGCTGGTGACCACCCAACCATAAAATTATTTTGTTGCTACTTCATAACTGTAATTTTGACACTGTTATGAATTAGGTGACCCCTGTGAAGGGGTCATTTGACCCACAAAGGGGTCACAATCCACAGGTTGAGAACCACTGCTTTAGAGTATAGAAAAGCATAGAGGTGACTATGAGGACTAAGTAGCTCCTGACACAAACCATCGTATTTTCAATTGTCTCATATGCATTGGAAAGTTGGACATTGACTAAGAAAGACCAAAGAACAACTGATGCATTTGAATTATGGTGCTGGGGAAAACTATTCAAAGGGCTATAGATAGCTAAAACAACCAGCAATTCTGTCTTGGAAGAAGTATGACCAGAATACTCCTTAGAACGAGGACAGCAAGACTGTCTCATGTAGTTTGGAAATATCAGGAGAGACCAGTCCTTGGAGATGTACATCATCCTTCGTAGAGTGGAGAGTTATCAAGAAAGAGGAAAGTCATCAACAACGTGGATGGACACAGTGGCTGTGACAATAGGCTCAAGCACAGGAACAATTATGAGGATGGCACAGGACTGAGCAGTTTTTCATTCTGTTGGAAGTAGTTTGCTATGGATTGGAACTGAATGGCTGGCACCTAACGACATAACACTCATTTCTTCCTTATAATTTAACATTGAGGATGGTGACTGCTCCATTATGCTATCATGATGAGGGACAGAGAGATTTGAGAGCATTTTGAGGTTAAACATTAAACATATTACAAGACATTTATGTAAAGGTATAGGTGAACACTATAGGAACACTTTTATTGTAATCCTACAGGTGAACACTATAGGATTACTTAATTGTAATCACATATTACAGTTAAGGAGAAGTAATTACAACGTTCCCCTGATAGATATAAGCCTTAATATTTGAAGTACAAAAATCATCTTGATTTTGAAGGAATGCAGAAGAGAATAGTTCAAAGAAATGGCAACCTGATTGTTGCATCAAATGAACCCTCTTTGAATTATAGTATTTCGAGCATTCTATTTTCCATTGAGATCATGAAAGATGCAGAAAAGTAATGTGTAAGTGCTGTGTTCACTCTCTCTAGCACAGAAAGAACTGAACAGCGACTATAAAAACTCTTCTCAGAACTATCCTGGAAGAGGATGATTAAAACCAAATTTCAGAAAGAAAACTGCTTTCAAGCACTGGCTTTCTCATAGTCTCCCAATGACATTCCATAATATACAGAGAGGGTAAGGATATAAATATTAAATGCATAGGTAATTAGTTAGTAATATTAGTAAGTACTGAGCAGCAACAATAAAATAATCCCGGAAATATTATGAATGATAATTTCTGAAACAAAAAACATACAAAGATAATTTGTAACAGGGATCCTCTAATTTTCTAGTAAATTCTTTTTATCATCCTACCAAACATAAAGTTTTAACAATGAAATATACGTTAAAATAATATGGAGCATATGATTCAGACTTATATATGGAGAAGTGTCTACAATGGAGGAATGAAAAAAAGAAAACTCATTCTCGTTTTTTTCTCTCATTCTTTCAGTTGTTGCCAGTTGGTACCCAATCCATTCCCACTCAGGACCCCCTGTGTGCAGAAGAGAGTCCCACCACTGAGTTTTCAGGAATATTGCCCGTCAGAAGCAGATGTTCACAATGTCTTCAGAGGCGTGCCACCTAGGGACCCTGTAGGAGACATCTGGTACTTTGAAAAATAGATGTTTTCAAATAAGAATAAAATTAAACCAACCAGTAGCATGTGGCATGACAGGTCAATAGCCATCTGTTTAAATTTGGTCTATATTTGATGAAGCTAATAACATATTGCTTTGCTCAATTTAGTATCCAGGGTTTTGTTAGGCCAATAAATATTTGCTAAATTAATGAGCAAATTAATTTCCTCCTGCTTCCTTTTATTACTAATAAATTTATAGAACATGTTTGTTTGTTTTTAAGGAATCTAGTTTGGTATTAGGAGCGCTGGTTTTGGAGTGGTTACACATTGATGGGAAATTTGCATGGTTTGCAGTTTGAAACCATCAACAGCAATCCTGGAGAAAGACTGGACTGTCTCCCCCCATAAACAGTGACAGTCTTGGGAGCCCACAGGGACTCCCCGTGAGTTAGCATTGACGCAATAACAGTGAGCTTGGTTTGGAGTCTAGTATTATAGGTGATCAAGTAACTAATACCCAGGTGGGTTTTGGTATAAAATGAAGGCATGAAATAAAATATAGATTACTTTTTCTATTTAGACATGTTATGATATGAAAATAGACTTGGATAATTGGTTAGAAGTAATTCAGGTCACAGAGATGTTATGGCATTTTGACAAGGTGATATTGAAGTTAAAGCATGAAAGATTATAAAGCAGAAGTGCACAGGGATAGGTAGAGAAATTTCTAAGCATAAGGGGCATCAATTGCAAAGATCAAGAGCTTTGATATTAGAAGTTCAGAAATAAATGTGGGTCAGAGGAATATAGAAGAAGAGAATAGTTAAAAGTAATGGCAACCTGGCAGGGACAGATAATTCAAATATGTATTGGCATGTTAAGAAGTTTGAATTTGTAGGATTAAAAGCCATTGAAGATTATAAAGCCTGACGAGGGATAGAACTAAATTCATCCACATGGTGATAAAGGCAAGCAGAGATCAGAAGTCAAATCTGTCTATATCACTGTTTATGAAAATAAATTTTGTGACATATCTATGACCAGGTTTTTATTTGGTTTCAATTGCTGCTTGTATGCAGCAATGGGAGAATTGAGTATTTGTGAAGTACATTATATTTACTATCTTGCTCTATCTGGCAAGAATTAGCCAACTTTAATAGAAAGCATAAGACGGAGATCAACATCAATAAGCCCTTGAAATTAAAATAAAGATCAATTTTAGACTCTGAAAGTAAGTAAAAGTCTTCAATTTCTTCATCTTCAGCATTAGTGATTGGTGCATAACTGTGAAGCATACTCATTTTAACTGGTCTTCCTTATGGAAGAGTGATTACATACGAGGCTGCAAACTGATGGATCCGGAATTCAAAACCACCAGCTTCTCTTTAGGAGGAAGCTTCCCTCCCTGTAGAGTCAGAGTCTCCTAAACCAGAGAATTCCATTCTCAGAAACCCACAGGTGCAGTTCTAGTCTGTCCTGCAGGGTTACCTTGAGTCAGCATCTACCTGATGGCAGTGAGTTTTTGAGAGTCACCTGCTCTTCCTCATAGGTGTATGCATATTATCCTGTCATTAACTGCATTGTTTTTCTCTATAGATCCTTTAATGTTTGATTTGAAAGTGAATGTGACAATACTTTCTTTTTAATTTATAAACTATGTGATCACCCATTCCACAATGGCCAATAGCAGCAGTCCATTTCAGTTCACTAATGCCCAAAGGATATTTATCTGTAAGCAATCAATTTAATTTTTGATAATTTTCTATTTTCCTTGATTCATACGGTCCACTTTCTGATTCTTAACAGATGCACATAATTGCTTGCAAGTGGTTCTTACAGAAAAATGAACAAATTCGTCCTACGGAACCCAGAGCCAGAATAACCATCGGAGTGAAAGGTGAGGAGCCGTGGCTTCCCTTACTTGTGACATGTTATCAGGAGGAACCAAAACCTGGAGAAGAATAGTATTCTTGGATGGTTTGACATAGTTATTGCAACACTAGGCTTAAATATAGCAATCATTTTTAATATTGCTTTGAATTGGAATTGATTGGAAAACTCTGAACAACAAATTTTTAAGTGTGAAAATGAAGCTGAACATATTAATAAGAAAATATGTCAAATTGTCAATATACAATATTTCTTTCAACAATAAAACATTATTTTAATACCTTAAGGCTATTTAATACATGTGTATCTCCTAATGTAGGTTTAGTGATTCTTAAGCTAGAGAGTAAACATAGGGAAAATATTTTAGTAGAGAAGTTTAAGGACAGTTCATTAATTCTTTCAAAACTCACTGCCATTGAGTCAATTCTGACTTATAGCAACCATACAGAAATGGAATATCGAGTTAGGATACTGATTAAAATGAATACTGATTCCATGTGACCCATATAGGACAGCCACCACTTACCCATCTGTTCGTCTCACTGTGGTTGCTATCACGTTGCTGGAAGCTAAGCCACCTGTATTTCAGCATGGCGAATGAGTTTCAGTGGAGTCTACAGGCTACGAAGGAGGAATAGTTTGCCCATTTCTTGAAGATTAGTCACTGAAAAATAGCAGGGGAACGCTTTCACATATACTCTATGAAGATTAGCTCCTCGGGTTGGAAGCCACTCAAAATACAACAGGGAAAGATCTGTTTCCTCCCAGTCAAGTTGACTGTAATGACGTGGGTGGGATAAGCTTGTGGGACCTTCAGTTGCTAATGGGGAATGACTGAAAACGAGAAGAAACAGCTGCAAGCATCAGTGTGCCTTTTAAAGGACACTGTTGTGTTTCCTTCTCCTGTAAATAGGATTGTGTTGAGTTTGGAAATTCTCAGCAACATCTAAGTATCAAAAAAGATGAGCGGATTCCGGGAACCCAGGAGGCAAGAGAATTTTGGGAATGATGAGGGCAACAAATGTATAGATGTGCTTTACACAATTGATCTATGTATTGTGATAAATTGTATGAGCCCCAATAAATTGATTAATTAAAAAAAAAAAGAAACAAACAAACAAACAAAAATTGTCAAAAATATAGATGATATATTTAGAAGTGTTTATAATGTTTATTAAATACTTCATTTTTTTATACAAAACTGTTTCTGCTTTCTTAAAGTATACATAGAAAAAAGAGTACTAAGAGGTAGGTATACTTTCAGTTTGCTTTATTTAATTCTTACAATGATCAATAGTAAAACTTCTTAGAAAACAAAAATTATCATTTCAGTTTAATTTTCAATAATAATGATTTTGGTACAAACAGTTTCCATAGATGGTAGTTAAACATAAATGAAATATAAAATAGTTCATTCTTAAATTTAAAAACTTTTGTCTAGCTTCATGGAACAGATAAAATAAGTTTTGCCTTAAAAATTCAAAACAGCAGTTTTCCTCTAATAATTTTAGTCAAGTCAGGAACATTAACAATTCTTCCATTCAATTGAAAATAATACAAAACAAAGGGGATCAGAAATCCTGCCAAATTTCAATTGGTTTTACACTAAGAACAGATAAGCTTGTCTGTTCAAAATGAAATATTTTTCTTTGGGCAGATTACGTTTCAATGCATCAATGCATCTGTAGATAAGACAGTTCATTTTGTTTTCTGCCAATCCTATGCTTAATGTTCATTTCTCAACTTCATTAATAACCACTTCAAACAAAACATTCACCTTTGAAATGCATTGCAGAGATAAGCCTGATAGTTCTCCTACTCACAGAGATTCTGAAAGTGGTAATAACGATTTAAAGTGTCACCAGTGGTGAGAAACACATTTCTGACCATTCAGTCCTCTATTTTGTGATAATTAAAATTTCCATCGTGACCTACAGAGAGTCACAGTTTGGTTTAATGTCACACTCCAAGGCGACTCACTGCAGGCTGAATACGGGTTCTACTCATCTGTCTTTTTTTATTCATCTCTAAAATGGGAAAGTTATTAAAATCTTCTTGGTTTTTGTGAGTGTTTAAGTGAGCGAACATATGTAGTACAAAGAATATTCTTCAGCAGAGAGAAAATTCTCAACAGCTACTGCTATTTTGTTAATACACTATTTAGTTTTTTTAAATTCCCTAATAGTTTTTTGCTAATTACATTATATTATTTTCAGTATTTCTTCATGCACCCAAAATATAAATTTACTCTTTTTCGTGTAACTTTGACTCTGTTCAGATTGGAATGATTTTAAAAAGTTGTTTGGGGATGCCTGCACTTTCCTGCATCAGTGTCCCTCGTCCTCCATCTTTTATGTGTCTCGGGAGTTTGGTTGGAAATAGTTAACGTGCCGTGGTGCACAACTTTAACCCAAGGTGGATCTTCAACTCCTCTAGAAATAATCTATACTTCTAAAGGGGGTCTTCCTATAAAATATATTTTAGCCAATTATTTTTCCAAAGTAAGTTAAACTGTTTTATTTGTTCCAGTTGATTCTCAAATAGAATCCCAAGATTTCTATTATGGCTATATTACTTTTTAACAATAACTTTGACATTTTGAGGGGTATTTGTGGGCCTCTTAAGACAGATTTCACTGCGGGATTACAGAGTTAAAGTTATAAAAATAATTTCTAAGATATAAAAGAACTGTTATTTTTAAAATTACATGAATATTTGTGTTTTTTTCAAGTTCAATCTCACTCTAAATATTTAGTAATTTTCAGGCAAAATTAAAACTCATGAAAGAATGGAGAATGTTGATTTGCATTTTCAAGGAAAATCTGAAAGGTTCTCTGTACAATGATATCTTTGAAATAAAATTAATTAAAAATTACTTTATAACTCCTAAAGTTAACTCGACATAGCATCTGTTATTAAAATATTGAATTATTTTCCTTAAAATTTGATGTCAATCACTTTTAAAACTACAAACACTTGTATTACTAAAACAACATCAGCATTTTAATGATGAAATTTGTAATAAGGATCAAAAATATCTACTGAGAAAGTATTTTGTGGAGTACACACATCAATCCTAAATATCCTAATATTAAAGGCAGTCAATAAAAAATTGAGAGAATATACTGTTTTATTAGCAAAAGCCCCAAAATGTTCACAGAAAAACAAATGTAAGTCTTATAATGAACTGATGTAATTAATAAGAAGTAATAAGATAAATGAGAATATTCTTTATCTCTAGGTTATACCAGGGGTGTCAAACTGGCAGCCCATGGGCTGCATGTGGCCCTCGAGGTAATTTTTGTGGCCCACAATACTCTGAAATAAAATGTAACGAGGGAATTGTGTGTACAGTATTGCCTCAATCTCCCCTAAGCGCTGTTTTCTTCAGAACAATTTTTGTCTATTTTCAGTTTATTTCAGAGCATCATGGGCCACAAAAAATTACCTTAGGGGCCACATGTGGCCCACAGGGCCACCAGTTTGATACCCCTGTGTTAGACGATCCAGTTAGAATATTTGCTGTTAAACTCCTTATCCACAGAGAATAATCTTATGTTACAAGCACACACAAACAACCACGAAACCATTGTCATCAAGTAAATTCTGACTCATATGCACCCTGCAGGACAAGATAGAACCGCTCCACAGTGCTTCCAAGACTATAAAACTTTATGGGAACAGATACACTCAGTTAGTGTAGTAGATGGTATTTGAACTACAGAGCTTGAAATTAGCAACATAATGTCTACTGTGCTATTAAGGCATTCTTTGATGATTCAAAAATCAATCCCCAAAAATCAAAAATTCTTTGATGATTCAAACCTCAATCCCATACTGCTACTTATTTCTGTTCTCCAGACTCTTTGGTCTTTCCACGCCTTGACAGTTTTTCTTGAAAGTGGACTTGCTGTGTAACTGAAAGGAGCAGGGGTGTATTTGTTTGGCTAAGTTCACTTTTTACAGCAGTTACGTGTGTCAGAGGTTAAACTTGCCACTAATGTATTGATATTCTTATTTTTATCTCTACTGTTGTCATTGAATTTCCCTTGAGATATTTGTTAAATAAATCCCCAGTCTTGTATTTCTTTAGGTTGCAATCTCCTGTTGATATAAATTTAGCAGGGAGTAGGGTCTATACACTTGGATAGTAAACTTCAAAGTGCCTATCAGTACTTTTCCCCTTCACCTCTAGGTGAGGCAGGGCAGTACCTGGTAGTGCAATACTTCAGTGTTAAGCTGGTAATGGGAAAGTGAACAGTTTGAATTCAGCAGTGTCTCTATTAGAGAATGGACTTGATCATCAGTTCTTGAACAGATCCCTGCCATTCAAATCCTATGGGGTCATTTTGTTTTGTCCTATAGAATCACTAGGAGTCTGAATCAACTTAGCAGTCTAGAGCAACAGATGATATAGAAAGGTCTTAGGAGGTATGGTAGTTCCATAATCTGTTGTCAATTTGGGACTTATGAGTGAAGGGGTGGAGTCTGCCCTGTCAATCAGGTTGCAGCTTGATGACCTCATTTGGAGGTACAATGGTGATAAATAGCTCACTGGAGGCGGGAAAGGCTCAGTCCCTGCAAGATACTTTTGTTGACAAGTCACATGACAAGAGACAGGCTCATGGCAGCCAGAGCCTCAGAGCTGGAGAAGCCACGTGGAGGTCTCTGACAGTACTGAGATGCTTACAGCACCACTGGATCCACAAGACTTCCCACCCACTGGCATGTTATCTTTCTGCATTTCCCGGCATTGCATGTGATTCGTGAATCTGAAGAGGACTTTATAGATTGGTATTGGACATATGAGCTAATACTGGACTTATGGCCTTGATCTGGACTGGGCTAGGATGTTTTCTCAATATTCAATTGATCTTGTAAAGCTCTTTCTTATACACATATGAGAGTCTCCCTGGATTTGTTTCTCTAGTCTACCCAGACTAACACAGGAGGCCAAGATTGCTATTTCTGTGCCCCTGCCCCGCTCTTTGTTTAAACTCTGGTCAATCACTTAGTTTGCTGTTGTCATTTTTAGGTGACATCAAGTTGGCTCAGATCTATAATGACCATATGCACAACAGACTGAAACACTGTCTGGTTCTGTAACATCCTCAAAATTCTTCCTCTGCTGGAGCTTATTGTTGCAGCCATGACACCAATCATGCTATTGAGGGCCTTCCTCACTTTCATTGTCCCTCTGCTCTTACCAAGTGTGGTGTCTTCTTCTCCAGGGACCGGTCTCTCCTGACAATACATCCAAATCAGGTAAAATTCAGTCTCACCAACTTTGCCTCTATGGAGTACTTTGGCTGTGCTTCTTCTAAAATGGGTTTGTCCTATCAGCTGTCCCCGGTGCTTTCAAAATTCTTGGTCAACAACATAAATAAAAAGCTTCAACACAACAGTTCAAATGCTTCTTTGGTCTTCTTTGTTCAATGTCCAGCTTTCACTTAGATTAGGCATTAGTAAGATCTTCTCCTTAACAATGGCTTGCATTCAAAGGAAAACAGAACATTCTGGTTATATGCAACAGGTAATATTTCCATTGGACCTCCAGAAAGTACGAATTATGCCCCCCTTCCCCTAGATCTTGCCTTCAGGAATTTTAAATGTTTTCAAGTCACTCCATACGATGTATCAAATAATTACAAAATTACTTATGCTATTTCCAGTAGCAGTTTCTGTCTCATGAAAACCAAGTTTTGTGATTCTCTGTATCAGTCTGTATCTCAGTATCAGGGAGGATAATTTCTTCAGTGATCTTGAACCTCAAATAAATCTAAGAACAAATGATTTTCTTCTTCTTTTTCTTTAATAATAGGAATGGATATGATAACTTCCAAATTCCTTTTATGTTAAACTGGAAACTGAAAGTCAACTGGTATTCAATTTTCAAATTCTGGACATATATTATTTTAATGATTGGTTTGTATGAACTATTTCATTAAAGTCACTGAAATATTTGTTAATATTTTCATATTGTCTTTCTATTTTTCTTAGCATGTCCCCCCCCACTGATACTAATCTCTGCTGTCTCAATCAAGTATGTGGTGTAAATGTGTGCTTGTTTTTCAAATGTATTTTCATTGTTTTTATGAAAATTACATGGTGTCCTATGCTTTCAGGATTGCTCTTAAAATTTTTGCATGTATAAATGCTTTAGCAAAGTCTAAAGTTAATCAATGTTTTTATACTCCCTCATGTATTGTGGAGGAGCTCTGATGGTGTAGTGGTTACATGTTGAGATGCAATCCCAAGGTTGGCATTTTGAAACCATCTGCTGCCGTGCAGGAGAAAGACAGAGCTTTGTACGCTTGTAAACGGTTACAGTCCCAGAAACCCACTGGGGGGTTGTTATAAGTCGGCATCAGGTTGCTGGCAGCGAGTTTAGTTTTGGTTTTCATATATTGTAAATCCAAGTACACTTTTGCATTTCCCTTATTTTTTGGTTAAGGATTTTATGTCCATTTTGCTTCAAAGAGAGAAGGATTCCTCGTTTCTATGAAAGGGTTTTTGTAATCACTTGACAATGAATTGTTCTCAATGTTTTTGATTTCTGAAGAATTATTTCTTTTTTTCATGTCTTTTGATATGATTGCTCTTCTACCTGTTTCTAGTAATAGTTTTGTATAATAAGGTAGGAGAATGTCCAATTTAGGCTATTTTGTCATAATTTTCAAAAAACATATATTTGCCTGTGTTCTTTCTACTAAATTGCCTCTTACCTCATTTAAAATTAAACTATTAAGAATATATTTTTCTTTGTAACTGTATATTTTTAAAATAGTATGAAGTTAATTTTAAAATCAATATAACATTTGTGGAAATATTAAAATACTCGCATTCTGTCACTATATTTTAGATCAAAATATTCTACTACATAACATGAAGTGATAGTGGTTATTTACTTTTCAAAATTCATCTAGAATTTTATATGAGAAGATTGAATATTGTGTTACATAATAGACCTATAAGTATATCTGTTGACATAAAACAATTACACATTAGGCTGATAATTTCAAGGTTGATGCTTCTTAAGAAAAGGAAGAGGTGGTGTGTGCTTGAGATTCACAGTGCCCAAACGCTATAGGGGCACTCTGAGGTGGAATAGACTCAGTGACAGAGTTGTATTATATACAAATAATGTAATACAAAGCAAGTGTAATTGATAATTTTTAAATGCACAGGATATTATGCTTGAATAATGGAAATATATTATGAACATCATTTTGAAAAGGAGTTAACCACAAGTTGAGGGGTAACATTTGGATATGTAGAAACAGTGTCCTCATGTGTGTAATTGCTTGGGTGGTGGTCAGTGGGAGAGAAATGATAAAAGCATGAGAGAAAGATAGTAAATTCATTTATTAACAACCTATTTTCTGCTTATTTCTTTCTGGAATGAGAGATTATTAAAATAGCTTGACTTTTTAAAGAAAAATATACCAGTAGAAAGACAAAGAAGATATAATAATAATTCGCAAGCAAATACTTTTATATTACTTTAAAATAATAACTTTGGATATATCCGATGTTTCTTAAAATTTACATATTTTAATATTTTGTACTATTAAGTTTCCATAATTTATCAGGTATGTATATTCTTTTATGGCAATGAAACATAGGTAAAGGTGTATCAAGATAGCCATTTAATTTCCTCTGAAATTCTAATCTCCTTAATGAGATTATGGTGAATTCTCTGGGAATGTTTTCTTTTCAATTTGGTTCAGTCACTACCGTAGTGGGTAGCTACCTCCCATACACTTTTTAGGTAAAAACTAACGGGTTGATTGCCATTTTTTTCTTTCCTGAAGTGATATATTTTCTCATATTTCTACTCCCAACTATATTTAAAATATAGTCACCTGTATCAGATGATTAATCTCTAAAAGATGGCATTTTAATCAGGTTGACATAGTTAGATTATGAATTAAAAGAGCAAGAAATGAGCTCAAGTGCCCACATGAGATTTAAACACAAGGATTAATTTTGACTCCACGGAAAGAAGACAAATGCACTGTTATACTCTATACCTGCAAAAATGCAACTCCCTCTTTTGTCAGGTCGAAGGCATTGAGAAAATTGGCAACCCTTTAAAATAATGGGGCAATTAATCACTGCAGAAATCACCACTGAAATCCCAAAGAACAAGTTATGACATGCACATTAATACCAAATGAGTTCACCATGATTAATATTGTGACAATAAATACCAGAGAAAATTAATAATCATCAGGCAATTATTTTAAAGCCTTGCTACATAATTCAAACATTGTACCTGAAAATTCAAGCATTGTTAAGGTATAGACTAGACATAATTTTCTTTATCTCTGTTTTTGTGTAACGTGCTGTTTATAGGTGCAATCAAGTCCGTTCTGACTCATAGTTATCTGAAAATATATAGAACTTAATCATCCAACTTTGTGCCTTCCAAATCATCTTTAATATCTATTTCATAATTTTTAGTCCTGCAGAATATATTTCTATTTCTAACCAATCAGAAGAACTTTAGCCAGAAATTTTTTGATAATAGAAGTTACATTTTATTCATATATATATATATATATCTGTAGGAAAAATATTCCCAAGGAACTGTTCGCCTTCACTAAATTAACATGTTTTAGAAAACATTCTTTATTAATATAAATAAGAATATATACAAAGATTGGTGAATGTCAATAGTTCGAGTCCTAATAAGTAAATTGCTTTCAGGAATTACTACATATTGTGAGAAATCTAGACTTTTCTTTGTGTAAATCTTTCTGCCCTACTAAGAACATCATCAACGATATTTTATTACCCAATAATGAATACAACATAACAGTAAATGGAGAAAATACTGGTTTTCAAATATTGCATTTTATTTTGACATGCAATCAGTACCCATAGAAGTAGTATTCAAGAAATCAAACTATGCTTTGCCTCAGGCAATTTAAAAATATCTCTTTAAAGTGTTAAACACACAGAACCCAGGAACAGGAATGTGAATAGCAATACCAAAAGGGTAGGGGGTAATGGGGGAGGAGAGGTAAGAAGGGGTCTCAATACCGATCTCATTGAATGGCACATAACCACACACTCCTCTCCAGGGGGAAGAACAACAGAAACCTGAGGAGAAGGGAGACAGAAATTGGCTTGAGATATGAAAATAATCTATAATCTATCAAGGGGCCAGGAGGGCGGGGTAGGGGGAAGAGGTGCCTGATCCCAGGGGCTCAATAGAAAGTAAATGTCTACAAAAGCACGATGGCAATATATGTACAAATCTGTCAGATACAATTGATGTATGGATGGTAACAAGAGTTGTAAGAGCCCCCAACAAAATCTTAAAAAAAAATAAAATAAAGTGTTTAAAAGAAACCACAAAGATGTCAATTTGAAAATTAAGGTATGCTTGAACCAAGAATGGTATTTTCAACGGACTCATGTGAATATTGAAGCTGGAGAGGGAATAAGAAAGGCTCCCCTCCCGCACACACACACACACAAAATGATTTACAGTGATACTTAGGTTGTCAGATGGCTCCAACCTCAAACTGTCCACTACCCTAAAAGCAAAATTCTAAGAAAATAATATGCTCAGTGTTCCTGACTTTGCTCTACATTCAAATAGAAAATCCCACTTGAAAGAACTTGTGCAGGCTGAGTGAGCCACTTGCCGGGTGTCCCCTCGGACATAAGGGGTGGCATTTCAGTCTAAGTGCTGCCCTCGCTCAGTGTATAGTGCTTGCGATGGTGGGTCAAAATTTCACCATTGTGCTTTTTTGCATGATTTATTTGCATAAAATATCATAATTGCATTTACTGTATTGTGTTTTGATAGGTAATGTACTGTATTTAACGTGTGTAGGTGTTTTAGGGGGCATTTCCACAACCCACGGCTGTTAACTTTGCGTTAAAGTCCTGGAAAATTGATTATTAGGTGTAATTTGGGGGCTTCCAAACCATTTATTTAGTTTTTTATTATTTCTTATGGGAAAAATTGTGGGGGGAGGTCAGATGCGCAATCAGTGGCCAGACTGCTGTCTCATCCCACCACAGGGGTGGGCCTGCTCCCTGCCTCTGGGGACAATGGACAGGCTCCTGTAGGCAGAGTTTTCACCCTACTGATAATGGTACCTATGGAGACCCAGAGACCACCCCCTCATTGCTGTGTGACCTATAGTGTAACCCCTTCCTCTGATGTATGTCTACCTGTAATTAGTGGGCTGGCATGCCCCCAAAAGGTATATAGGTGTGAGTCAGCAATATAGAGCTCTAGGACACTCTGACCTCCTTGCTGCTCACTCCCTGGTCACTTCCCCCTCTCCCTTCCCTTGCCCTCCTTCCCTTCCCCCTCTCTCCACGTGGATTACCAAGCGGGGCTGAGGTGAGCAATGCTACCATGTAATATGTCTGACTGTATTATTGTATTATCTCTCATGCTCTCGATGACTTTAATATAATGCTTTTATATCTCAACCGTACAATTGTGCATTACTGAACCCAGAAGTAGTATTATTGAACCAGTGAGTAGTAGCAGCGGGTGGGGGCTGGCCCTTCACACCCCCCACACCCCACCCCCGGTGCCATTTTTAATTTAATACTACAAAAATATCTTCAGTTCGTGGAATCTTCGGTGTTCAAACACAATTTTGAAAATAATAGAGTTCAACAAGCAAGGTATCACTGTACTTGAATTTTGGTATTGGTGAACAATATTGAAAATATCGTGAACTACTAGAAGAACAAACAAGTCTGTTTTGTGAAAATTATAGCCAGAAAGTTCCTTAGATGAAAGAATAGTGAGAATACATCTCAAGTACTTTGAATTTATTACCATGAGGGATTAATATCAGAAGAAAGACAGGGAAGGTCTCAATCAAATGGACTGACACAGTGATTGTGACAGTGGGCTCAAACTTAATACAGTTTAAGAGAATGGTGCAGGATTGGACAGTTTCATTCTGTTGTAGTACCTGTTGCTCTTGGTTAGAACCAACCAGCATCTAAAACCGCATGAAAAATTTATTATAAATCGAGATTCTTGGGGGCTTCACTAATTCCTAAATAGAGAAAATAAAGATATATGCACAACATTCATTCACATATAAATCCCAGGTGCTTAGCTACACTAGAATATTTGTATTTTGGTTTTGTGTGTGTGTGTGTGTTTGTGTTTAATCATATTATTAGGGGCTCATGTAACTCTTATCACAATCCATATACATCAATTGTGTAAAGCACATTCGTACATGCATTGCCCTCATCATTCTCAAAACATTTGCTCTCCATTTAAGCCCCTGGCATCAGCTCCTCATTTTCCCCTCCCTCCCTGTTCGCCCCTGTCTCATAAACCCTTGATAATTTATGAGTTATTATTTTTTCATATCTTGCACCGTCCGATGTCTCCCCTCACCCATTTTCTGTTGTCTGTCCCCCAGAGAAGAGGTTTTATGTAGATCCTTGTAATCGGTTCCCCCTTTCCACCGCACCTTCAATCCACCCTTCCCGTATTGCCACTCTCACCACCGGTCCTAAAGGAATCATCTGCCCTGGATTCCCTGAGTTTCCAGTTCCTATCTGTACCAGTGTACATCCTCTGGT
>NW_022111324.1:32550865-32564942 GCF_000313985.2 Echinops telfairi | reverse complement strand
CACTGCACCCTGACTGGATTGTCTCCTCCCATGACTCTTCCATAAGGGGATGTCCACTTGCCTACAGATGGGTTTTGGGTCTCCACTCCCCACTTCCCCTCATTCACAATTATATGGTTTTTTGTTCTAATGATGCCTGATACTTGATCTCTTTGACACCTTGTGATCACACAGGCTGGTGTGCTTCTTCCATGTGGGCTTTCTTGCTTCTGAGCTAGATGGCCGCTTGTTTACCTTCAAGCCTTTAAGACCCCAGATGCTATATCTTTTGATAGCCGGGCAACATCAGCTTTGTTCACCACATTTGCTTATGCACCCATTTGTCTTCAGCGATCATATCAGTGAGGTGAGTGCACAATGATATATTTTGTTCTTTGATGCCTGATAACTGATCCCTATGGCACCCCCTGAGCATGCAGGCTGGTGTGCTTCTTTCATGTGGATTTTGTTGCTTTTGAGCTAGATGGTTGCTTGTTTACCTTCAAGCCTTTAAGACCCCAGATGCTATCTTTTGATAGCTGGCACCATCAGCTTTCTTCACCACATTTGCTTATGCACCTGCTTTGTCTTCAGTGATTGTGTTGGGAAGGTGAGCATTATGTAGGTGCCAGTTTAATAGAACATATTGTTCTTGCATTGAGGGAGTACCTGAGTGGAGGCCCAACATCCATCTGCTACCTTAATGCTAAATATGCACATATATGCACATAGATCTATTTCCACATACTTATATGTAAATATATTTACATATGTACATGCCTGTATTTAGACCTACATAAATGCCCTTTACCTCCTAGCTCTTTCCTCTAGTTCCTTTTACTTTCCTCTTGTCCCGCTATCATGTTCAGCTTTCATTAGGGTTTCAGTAATTCCCACCCTCCTCACCACTGATTTGGATCACTTGTTGTTCCCTTGTCCCTGGATTTGTTAACACCAGAATATTTGTATTTTGATAGGATTTCAATTCCTCTTCCTAAGAAAATCCAAATTCGTATACTATTGTGTGGTATTGTTGCTACTGGCATAACATAGACTTGTATTCATGGGGCCATTCTTTATATCTACTCACACTGTCAACATTATTATCATTATTGTCTTGCTTAATGCCTCTATTGCTTATTTAAATCACCAAATTCAAAACAAATAGGGAAATTACCCATGTTTCTCTTTGGTGAACATTGTATATTAATAAATAGGAATGATAGGATTTTTAGGCTATCATATAATTTTCTTTACATTTCCTTCCGTCTTAATTCTCCTTTCCATCTACTAATTAGAACTCAGCATATTAGGACTACTAGTTTGGGATGGATTTAGATAGAAATCTCCACAGTTCCTAATTCTGCCCTGGTCCTCAGATCCTGGGGATGATTTTTCCCAAGATACATTCTTCTTTAGCTAAGATTGTTTTTGTTGTTGCTAGGTCCCACTGAATTTATGTAGATTCATTGCAACTTCATGGGACAGAGTAGAACCTTCTCATAGGGTTCTACTGGCCATAGACAATGGAAGTTTGGTCTTTCTGCTATGAAGTAACTGGGTAGATTAAGTGGCATTTAAATAAGACTGAGGTTCCCTTGTCTTGCACTGAGTGAAGGGAGGTGTTGCTCTGGACTAATGACTGTATCCTTACCCTTTACTGATCCTTACAGGCATTAACTTATTAACTTCCCTAATTCAATCCTGTGATTGTGAGAATTATCTGTGGCCATTGCAAGGGCCCATCAAACTCACATAGAAGTAGAGTGCCAAGGGAGGAATGGTTGCTGTCGGAGCCATGTAAAGAAGGATGGAGTTCTTCACCATATGCTACCTCTTGAATGTATTCAATGTTTACCAGCTGTTTTTTTGCAGTAACTCTGTATTCCTTCCATTGACTTTTGGTGGTTCCTATCCCTTCAATATTTTATCCATGAAATCCTTCAATATTTAAATTTGATATTTGCATTTTTCTTCAGATCTTTCAGCATGAGATATGCTTAATGCTTTCATTCTGTTTTGGCTTTTCTCACTACAGCTTGCTGTATGTTTCTTCTTAATACTTCCCTTTGTCTCCTCAACCTGCCCTTGGAATTTTATGTCCAGCTCTTTTGCTTCATAATTTCTTCCTTTTGCTTTAGTTGCTCTCATTGAATAGTAAATTTTAAAGTGTATCTGCCTTCCACTTTGATCTTTTCTTTTTTCTTGTCTCATTTGCTTTCTTCGTGTCTAGTGTTATTGAGGTCATCTCACAGTTAGTCATGTCTTCTGTCATTAATTTCAGCTTGTCAAATCAGTTCTTTAGATGTTCTTGAAATTCAGGCGGAATATACTCAAAGCTGTATTCTAGTTCTCATCGGCTTTTTTACTTTATTCAAATTCAACCCAAACATGCATGTAATCAATTGATGGTATACTCAGTACTGAGCTCCTTTGGGGCTACTGATATTGAGCTTCTCCATCATCTCTTCCCATGGATGCAATCAGTTTGATTCCTGTGTATTCCATCTGGCGAGATTCATGTGTATAATATTTATGTTGTTGAAAAAATATATTTGCAATGAAGATGTCATTGATCTTGCAAAATTATATACTGTGATCTCAAGTTTTATTTATAATGATGCCAAAAGGATGCCACATGTGACCGCACTTGCTCTCAAAGCAATTTTCCACAAGGCAGAAATCAAACTTGCCTCCACCTTCCATACTTCTTAATTTTATGCTATTTTCCCTGCACTCTACTTTCTGCTTCACTAAATAATTCATTACAACGGGCACACAAAAACCAGACAATACTCAAGAGTATGGAGATTATTAAGGAAGTCACAAGTTAGCAATTCATATGAGAATAGCTCAGGATGGAGTTGTTTATCAGGACAGTCTCTTTTCTGTCATAGCTACAGACAGGTCTCTCTATGATCCTCAGCTTTTGATTCTCTGCTCTGCTTGGGTAATGTTACAAAGCCTTTCTAGTCCTGCCACAAATGTCCACAGGACAAACTACTCTGCAATAAGCTTTAGTGTGAAATCACTCGGCACCATGGGTCAGCAAGCCAAGCGTCCATAATCAACAGGTCAGAGGCAAACCAAGCCACAAGCCTGCATCTTTCCAAGAGGCACTCTGCTTTACTTGTCTGTAGGCTGGAAAGGCCAACACTGTCTCATGCTCGGGCTCCTGTGTTTGCTGCTGCTTTTTCTCTGTAATGCCTCTTGTGTCACAGCTGCCTCCTGGATCAAGAGGTTCAACACCCAAGGATTTCAGGATTCAAAGGACATAGTCTACTCTGGGCTCTTCTCTTTTTATAGTAGTGAGATAGCCTCTTCCTACTTCTGAGATGTTTCATTTTATACCCAACAGAGTGGTAACAACAACTAATCCTGTATAACTCACCATTGAATGATATAATACAATCAGTATATACCCAATATTCTTGACCAAGCCTATCAATAAAAGGAAGGTTGTTTGGGGAAAGTAACAAAGATTAT
Organism: Echinops telfairi; assembly: GCF_000313985.2. Taxonomy (NCBI): domain Eukaryota; kingdom Metazoa; phylum Chordata; class Mammalia; order Afrosoricida; family Tenrecidae; genus Echinops; species Echinops telfairi. The sequence continues at coordinate 32,561,477 of NW_022111324.1, read as the reverse complement.
CATTAGAAGAACCATATTAAATAATTAAACGCATTGTAATCACTGAGTCCATATTTTCCAACTACTCTTCCTTACGCTTTGCTTCCAACTTTGAATTCCAATTGTCAGTAATTATCATTGTGCCTCAATTGAATGTTTGATAAATTTCAGATTAATGTAGGTGATAGAATCCAATTCCTTCATCACTCACCCAATACAAGGGTTAGTATCACCCACTTTGAGAAACACTGGTTTAAGATATTAATCTTCATTTCATTTTTAATGAATTCAATTTTCCTGGAATCATACTTATTATATTCAATATTTCCATCATTAATTGATGTACTTAGTTCTTTCTTTCCATCTGAGTCCTGCCCCACAACAAATGGAGGTTCTGGAAACATTTCTTCATCCTCTATATTTATAATAGAGTCAACTTTGAGGAGACATCTCTTCCTTACTCATATTTTGTGTGCAATTCAACCTGAGGGGTCATTTTCTTATATTACAACTGAAAATGTTCCCCAGCCATTCATAAAAATTTTAGTGGTAAATCCTTCATAAGTGGACCATCTATTATTTCTTTCTTTGCTTTCCTTGAAAACACAGCTCAAACCAGTTAACCAGGGCTGGCACAGCTGGTATGTGAAATACTGGTGACATAGTGTGGAGAATTACAACAAAACTTGTTACCCCTGCACCCCATGCTGACAGACAACTGAAGGATAGAAAATCAGAAAGTGCAATATTCTGAAACATAGTACTTACTCTAAATGAACACACAATTATGCTTTAATATATATAACACATCAGTTAGATAATAAATCAGGAAATGTCTGAATCAGCAGTCAACAAAAAGGTATGAATAAATAAAGAATAAATAAATTACTAATTAGACATGACTTGAGTGAGGTTACATCTTCTGCATACGGCAGGTTGTTAATAAACTTGTCTCCCACCCTGATGCATTGTTCTTTGTTATCGATCAGTTACTGGGCTTACCTGCAATAGTTTACCTGTCCCAGTCCCAGGCCCTTTCCTTCTTCCGTAGTGCTGCCTGCAACTGTGATCATCTGATCTGCCACCAGTCATGGTTTTATGACAGGTTCCTTTGATCGCCATGTCACATTTAAATAGAAAATGACTGTGAATCCGTGAACACTGTTCTAGCCTAATGGATCTTCCTCAGTCAGATGATAGTTACTTTGTTATTTGTCTTGTTTAATATTTAATAAATGGGTTCTCCATAAATTAAAGAAAGTAGACAAATTGATGTATGCATGTATTTGTGGTGGGGGAAAAAACCTTTATTCTTGATGAGAACCCAACCATAAAATTGTTTATTTTTAAGAAATAATTGAAAAGTAACCATTTCTTTATAACTTAAAAATAATAATAATAAGGACCACTTTTGTCACATAGATCCTAAAAACTGAAGGATATAAATTAAGTCTCTAACCTAACCAACAGAGTAGATAATTTTGAAGAAATTTTGAGCAGGTCCTCATTCAAGTTACATGTAGAAAATCTGTCCATATTTACTTTCAAGAGAGCATGATATTATTTTGTTGTTGATGCTGTGATGGATATTGAACCAATTTAAATGGTTACACAAAACAGATGGTATCTATATGTGTATTTATCTTTCCTAAAAAGGTATCCACAAATATTATGGAGCATATAGTGGACAATGTTTTGAAAACTTCTTAGACATAACCAAACAACTTTAGTGTATAAATAGGTATACTGGGCCTCCGGACCATAGCCTTAGAAACACCACAGACTATTGGCATAGTATAAAAGCCTACTTTATTTAGTTGGAATGGGGTCTTAAAATCTTATAAATTACCATCTTATGTGCAGCTACTGGTTTCTGTCCATCAAGAAGAAAGAATAATGATGAAAATGGAAAGACACATGGAAATAGTAAGTCCAACAGACTAGTAGTCCATGGAAATTGCTCCATAATCCAGAGATCTGAAAAACTAGACAGTGCCTGGCTGCCACTACCAACTGCTCTAAAAGAGAGCACATTATTAGAAGGTAGTAGAATTGAAGGAAAATGTATATAAAACCTTACGTAATATCATATCTAGAACTGAAAACTCCACTGTGGTTCAATGTTCATCCAGACAATAGCTAGGTCTATAAGGAGAAAAATAATACTAGTAAAAAATATATAGCTTGTAATAACCAAGCATTTACTACCCAAAGGATAGCATTTATCAAAGAACAACATTCAGGAAATTTAGATAAGAAGGAGGAGTAGAAACAGGACATAGGGAGGAAATAAGAGAAGTGATAAGAATGTATTACAATGAATGAGATGACACAAAATGTGTATGAATTAACTGATGCAAAATTGATGGCATGCTCTATAAACTTTCATCCAATTAACAAAGAGAATTTCAAATAAAATTTATTTCTGCAATAGACAAATGTCTGCAAATAGAAAACCTAGAAGGTTATTTGAAACTGGCTGGATTATTTCTTTTGATTGTATGTTCATGAATCAGGGAAGAAAAATTCCTAACAAACCTTTTTTTTCTTATCACAGTCATTTTCTGCCTTGCTAAAATCCTATATAATTGCTGTGAGTTGCTGTTCAGTAGTTTCTGACTTGCAGTGATATCCTGCACAATGGAATCACACCAAAACTATGTACAGGTTTTTCTTCAGTGAATTAAATAAAAAAATAGATCACGAGGATTTCTTCACATGTCTTAGTCTTGAAATTTCATGAAAATGTGTGCAACCATCTTACAACAACAAGCAAGCATCTATGAACACCCAAGAGAAATTGAACATGAGGCATACTGGAGGTGAATTTATTCAGCTCTCCCCCATGAAAGCACTAAACCATCACTCCCCTCGCCTGTCCCTGGTACCCACTACTAACGTTTGACCTTTATACAATCAACTTTTCTCAACGTTTCATATAAATGAGGTTATGCACAATTATCCACTTGAGACTGATTTTTCTCAGCATATTGTTATGGTTCATACATGTTGTAGCATTATAAGGTCTTTATTTCTTTTTATGGGTTATGAATATTGGTTTGATGACAGTGGGGATATTCCATTGTAATTATATATCATCTTTGCTTATCTATTCATTAATTTACAGACAGCTTGCACTTTAATTTACAGGTTGTGTGCACACTTGTGAAGAATGCTGAAACAAACATTAGTGCACCAGTGTCTGTCTGTTTCTCATTTGTTATATGTGTGAATCTGAGTGGAATCATTAGATTAGATGATAATTTCGTGTTTATCATTTTGAGGAAATACAACACTGCAGAATCTCCACATTCCTTTTCATATTTTCTAATTCCACTAGTAATGTTTGAGGATTACAGCTTCTCTACATTTTTCCAGCAAACGGAGTTTTTCAAATTTTTACCAGACACTACAGTGGGGATAAAGTGATACTTCATTTGGTTTTGATTTACATCTCCCTATTGTTTAATGACATTTAACATCTTTTCATTAGTTTGTTGATCATTTGTACATTTCCTTTGGTAAAACTTTTATACAAGCCTTTTAGCCATATTTTCATTAAGTAGTGATTTTTTAATTGTAAGTTTTAGATCAATAATAAATAGTTAGATAGATAGATATTCTGAATATTAAAACCTTTCCAGATATATAATTTTCAAAACATTTCTACTATCCTAGAGGTTGTCTATTTACTTTATTAATAAAAATATTTGATGGACAAAAGTTTTATTTTTTTGTGAATTCACATTTATCTATTTTTGTGCATTCTTGGGTATGTTTTCAATGTAATTGTTAAAAAAACAAAAACAAAAAACAGCCATGTTTAAAGAACTAAGTCCTGACTCACAACGCCTATGCTTTCCACAGTATATATATTTTTAATTATAACTTCTAGGTCTTTGTCTGGTGTCTGACATCACCATCTATCTTAATAAATAGATTATTCTTGGATTGGCAGGCTTTTGTTCAGCTTTCAGAAGGTGTTACTCCACTCTCTCCTCTTCTTCATGGCATTTGCTGAGAGGTCTGAGCATATTGTTACCCGAGCACCATTGTATATGACCAGCTTCTTTTTTCTTGCTGCTCTTAAAATTTTCTCTTTTTCCTTGAAGTTGGATTATTTAAACATTATGTGCCTTGGTGAGTTCTTTCAAATCCACACCAATCGCTTATACACACAAGAGTAACAGAACCAGTCCAAAGAAAAGCTGCTGCTTTGATCTCTATCTTCATTATGTCATTTCATAATATTTCAGAGAAACCGCTTTCAAATAGCCTAAATGGTGTAATTGTTGTGTGAAAAGAAAATGCCAAAATTGTGCTTGATTTTATTTAAATGTATAAATTTTGCTAAACTGTCTTAAAAAGAGTTGTCTTAATATCTAGTTAGAAATAACAAATTATTTCTCATAGATGCAAATCTTCCTTATATGTCCACTAATTTCAGTTGGTGAGAAAATTACATTTATTATATGTGCCCTAAATATATAAATACTATTTTAATTCCATAACCTGAAATCAATTTTTTTAATATGACTATGTTGTGTTTTTCATTTAAGTATTTAAGTTTTCTCCTAAGTTGTTTTCTTCAGTGGTATTTAATCTGTGGTGGTAATAAAACCTGCCATGGAATTAATAAAGAAATTTTATTTGGAAATAGCTTCTATCACATGAGTAAATGCAAATAATAAAACTTGCTAGGATGGAAAGCTTGTTAAAAATCACCTCATTTTAAGTTTCATTAACACTGCAAAGGAGATGAAACTGGGTTAGAAATCAATCTGGGCAAAGTCATTAATCTTCAAGTACAAGATTCTTCCTAGAAATATTCATTACCATAATAAGTGCATTGTTTTCAGAGTAATGAATTTCATAGGGTAAAAAATATCACTTAGAGATTTTTAAATATTGATATAAAAGCATTTAGCTATTACTATGACATCTAATAAAACATACAGGTTTGTGAGAAGATTCATGCTAACAAAATATCTACTAATTGCCTTATTAAAAACCCAAGTGTATTACAAAATATAATGCCATATTTGCATTATAGCACATTGGTATCTTCATATATAATAGCTACCTCTCTTGTTACTTAATTAAATTCTTTAAAGTAGCAGAAAGACTATACACTGGGGATAATGTGTAGGAACACAATAGAGCTACATATAGTTTCATTTTAAATCATCATTTTCTAAAATGAATGTGGAAAATCACATAAATTCTAATCAAGTGTAGAAAAACAAAGCCTCAATGCCAGGATAAACCAGTAGAAAAACATTGTGAGTAAAACTAAGAGATAAATTAGATCTACAGAAATGAAAAAGTAATTGAATAGCTGTAATAATGCCAAGAGTACATTTAAGTAAATATGTACAGGAAATATTCACACATATTTAGGAAAAGATTCAGAAAATATCTATTACATACAGTGTTGAAAGTTTTTTCTAAATTTCGTGTTGACTTTCAGAATTATCAATTGTGCAAGGAAACCACCTTGTTTTCTTTATTTCACTTTCAAATATTTCTGTTAGTCTACAGCAGTGGTTCTCAACCTTCCTAATGCTGTGACCCTTTAATGCAGTTCCTCATATTGTGGTGAACACCAACTACAAAATTATTTTCTTTGCTACTTCATGACAGTAATTTTTCTACTGTTATGAATCATTATGTAAATATTTGATATGCAGGATGTATTTTCATTGTTACAAATTGAACATAATTAAAGTATAGTGATTAATTACAGAAACAATATGTAATTATATATTGTAAAATATTTCTTTCTAATTACAAATAAATGAAATTTTGTCTTAAAGCATAGTGTAATGTGGGTAACAGTCTTAATATAGCAACAGTAATCTACATTGCTACATTTTGTGACAGTTTGCATAAAAAGCCAACATCAGTATGAAGGTTGAGATAAAATTCAGCAAAGGCAAAGCAAAACTCTCTCTGTTAGTAGATGATAAATTTTATATGTAAAGAAGCCTAAGGACTCTGCAAAAAGACTGTTGGACACAATTGGGATTTTTGGTAAAGTAGCAGGAGAGAAGATTAACAATCAGAAATCAATTGTATTTCAATATGCCGTTGAAGAGAGCTTTGAAAAATACTTCAAAAACAATACCATTTACAATAGCCACATAAAAGATGAAATATCTAGATATAAACCTACCAAAGAAACAAAAGACCTGTACAAAGAAAACTACAAAGCATTCTTATAAGAGAACTACACAAATGGAAGAACATCCCATTTATGGATAGAAAGACTTAATATTGTGAAAATGCCAATACTACATAATCTAGAAATATAATGCAAGTCTGATCCCAAATCCAAATTCATTCTTTAAAGAAATGGAATAACTTAATTACCAACTTCATATGGAGAGGGAAGAGGCCCAGCGTAAGCAAACTACTTCTCAAAAAGAAGACCACAGTAGGAGGCCTCTCATTATCCAGCCGGAAAACCTGCTACGCAGCCACAGTAGTCAAAACTGCCTGTTACAGGGACAATGATAGATCTGTAGACCAATGGAATAGAATAGCATCCTCAGAAATAAAAGCATATGCCAACAGAAAGTTGACAACAAAGGACCAAAAATCATTAGATGAGAAACAGACACAATCTTTAATAAATAATGCTGGAAAAGTTGGATCTCAAATTGCAGAAGAATGAAACAGAACCCTTAACTCACCCCATGGACAAAACCTAACTCAAGATGAATCAGAGAAACAAAAGTATAAATTCTAGAGCTCTAAGAATCCTTAATGAGATCTGACACATCTTTAAAGATAACTTTCTCTTTTTTTAAAATCATTTTATTGGGGGCTCATACAACTCTTATCACAATCCATACATTCATCCATTGTGTGTCAAGCACATTTGCACATTTGTTGCCCTTATCATTCTCAAAACATTTGCTTTCTACTTGAACCATTGGTATCGGCTCCTCATTTTTACTCCTGCCTTCCCATTCCCTCCTCCCTCAGGAAACCTTGATAATTTATAAATTATTATTATTTTGGCATATCTTACACTGTCTGACATGTCCCTTCATCCACTTTGCTGTTGTCTGTCCCCCGGGGAGGAGGTTATATGTAGATTCTTGTAATCAGTTCCCCTTTTTTACCCCACCTTCCCTTCACCCTCCCGGTATCACCACTCTCACCACTGGTCCTGAAGGGATTCCATTTTAACATTTCTCCATCATTTTATTAAGCCTAGAAATATAAACTAAGTTAATGAATCAAACTGTTATAGTCAGTGGTTGCCAAATTCCATGATTTAAATATTTCTAGCATGTCCAATTTCAAACTATAGGTATCTACTGCCTGAACTGTTTGAAAGATCCACTGTATTATTTAGAATTCCTACCATACAGAAAATGTAGTGATAAATAAATCTCATGTTATAGAAATAGTAAATATATTGAAAATATGAGAAACTGATAAATTGACTATTTGTCATCTTTGTTACGTAGTGGATATGCATTGGGATGCTAACTTAAAGGCAGCAGACCCAAACAACCAGCCACTCTGCGGTAGAAAGATTCTAGTCAAGAATTCCTAGAGTTTAGTAATGTGTCTCTGTGGGTCTCAGAAACCCACGAAGGCTGTTCTACCCTGTCCTGTAGGGTTGCTATGAGTCAGGATTGAATTGATAGCAGTTTGCTTTTGTTCATTTTTGGTTTTCTATATATTATATAATTATGTATATTTTTTAAATGACTGTTTGATATCAGATATAAAGTCCTTGAGATATAACAAACTATTATGGAGTCACTGTAAGATCTTTCAGACCACCATAGGCATTTTAAAAAAATAAAAATAAATTAAATCTCCACTTTGCTTTGTACGACAGTGAAAGCCTGAAATCTGTTTGAAGAGGCCCCGCCTGATTAAGCCTCCACTGAATTCCCTCAGACCATTGACCAGGGATGTGAATAGACAGAGTGCGTTAGAAAATGAATTAATGAAGATAAAGTTAGGTGCAAACTTAATGTATCATTTTTCTGCTTTAGATCCATTTTTCTTTTATATTTCTGCTATTTTTTTCAAAACTGTTTTATTGGGAGTTAATACAGATATCATTCCATTTCATACTTCAATCACATCAAGCAGTATTGTACAATTACTACCACAGCCAGTTCCAAAACCTTCTTTTCCTTCCTGAACATCTTGACATCATCTCGCTTTTGCATTCCCAACCACCACCACTCTATGCGCCCAGAAATCTTTGTTCTACATGCTGTCCCTATAGGTTCGTCAATGCCGAGTTTCCAGGGTGGAGGGAGGGTGGGGTAGAGAGGGGGAAACAAGTATAAGGATCTACATATAACCTCCTCCCTGGGGGACGGACAGCAGAAAAGTGGGTAAAGGGAGATGTCAGACAGTGCAAGATAAGTCAACATAATAATTTATAAATTATCAAGGGTTCATGGGGGTGGCTGGGAGGGAGGGGGGAAATGAGGAGCTGATGTCAAGGGCTTACATGGAGAGCAAATGCTTTGAGATTGATGAGGGCAACGAATGTACAAATGTGCTTTATAAAATTGATGTATGTATGGATTGTGATAAGAGTTGTATGAGCCCCCAATAAAATGTTTAAAAAATACCCCTGAGTTTCATAGACTGAAAATGAGAAAAACATATACAAACAATTCAGCCAGGTGACCCCCAATGACATAATACATTTAAGATGAACCCCAATATGAACCACCAAAAAATGCAGAAAATGTTGAAGACCAGATAAGGCCTAACACGCATTAGAGGGTCGATCAGCAGACTAGGTTTTAACCATTCAAGTCAGGTTTACCTTTTCAATCTTCTATACTCATCTCTCGAATGCACTCTGTTTAGTAACAACTTTCCTCCCACCCCTCTATTAGGTATTGAGGGAAATCACTGGAGGCTGTTTCCTATGTAGATCCCACAAATGTATTTTGGGCTCTCACTGTCCTCCACAGCCTTCTGTAAAGTTTTTACAACTTTGGATTGAATGATTTATAAATCCTTTGATGTCTGATGTTGCATTTACTTGACATCTCACATGGCTGTTTATTTGGAAACAAGCCTTTGAGACCCATGATGCTATTTTATCTGTTCACCGGGCACCAGCTAATTTCTTCATCACGTTTTGCTATAGCACCCATATCTTCTGCGTTCCTTCCTGAAGGTATCAAACAGGGCCATGATGTAAGAACTATTTGTTCTTAAGTTGGAACTAGGATTTAGTGCACACTAAACCCATTCGTGGATATGCTTTTGTTTTTTAAATCTGTCTTTGGTTCTCTTTTAAAAATCGCTTGTTAATTTATAGTGGAGAGTTTTATCAATCATCCCCCTGGGCCATAGCAATCTTTTGCTAATATTGTCTTTGCTTAGCAGCTGGTACTAGTTTTTTAAAAACCCTGTTGGGAGAGAAATATTGGGTCAATGTAGACTAGCTCCATATCACAGTACCTGAATTATTCACTTGTACAGAATCAATCCTTTCATGATTGTATGCAATTTATAAAATAGTCACTGAAACTTTCAGTCACAGGTTTGCTAGAATAATATACATCGTGATATAGCATATAGGGTATTGATGTATCAAGGCCATGTTTGTCTGCCTACTAGCAGTCAACAATCTGGGTACAGCTGTCCTCCACTTCTCAGACACCCTGTATTTTCTGACTAAGCCCTCAGATTGCAAGTGTGTCTGAGGTAGAGTCCAGTTCCCCCAGTGTGTTTTCTGCATTGGATCTCGCTGATGCAGACTCTGGAGGATGCCATGTGCCTTAAAGATCCTGGGTATGGCCCATTCGGGACAAACCACCAGACACCACCCCTCTCTGGTCCCCCAAAGCACTTTCAGTCATTCTTCCCCAACTGGAGGTCAATTCTCCTGCTTTTCCTACCAAGACTCATGTACTCGTGTTCCCCAGATGTGTTTGCTCCCTTCCCCCTCTCCTGACTTGATTTTCCCATGAGTTCTCATCCCCCTGATAGGGCTGTCTATCTGTCCAGCTGGATCGCATCATAGCTTGACAGATGCATGGCTGCCACTCAGTAGACAATACCCCCTTCTCCATTTTATCCATTTTAAAATAAAACCATTTTATTCCAGCTGACTTGAGGCACCTTCTGGCCAAGTGACCTTCAAAATACTTAGAGTACATGGTGTATGTTTCTTTGGCACCGGTCAGGCTCTCTAACAGGCTATCTGGCCACGCTTGCCGGCAGACTCAAGGCCTTACAAGCCTGAGCTTGTGCCCTTTCTGCTTGTTGTTGCTACAGCAGTGGGCTCCTACAGTATTTGTCCTTTTCTGATTGACTAACTTCACTCCGCATAATGTCTTCCAAAATCTCTCCACGTCTTTAGGTGTTTCATGGTTTCATCCCTGTTTTTTAGGGATGGACAGCATTTCATTGTGTCTATATACCAGAGTTTTTATAGCCCATCTGCTTTTGTTGGATTGAAGTTTTACTTATTTAAGTTGGTTTTCCTAAAATATTATTTTCTTCATATGAAATTGAAAACAGATCAATCTATAAAGACAATACAGTGAACCCTCGTTTATCGCGGTTAATCGGTTCTAGACCCTACCGTGATAAATGAAATTCCACGAAGTAGGATTCCTTATTTGTA
>NW_022111324.1:32499148-32548381 GCF_000313985.2 Echinops telfairi | reverse complement strand
GTGCTCTGGTCAGATATATCCTTCTCCCGAAGCTGCAGATTCAGTGCAGTCCTTTGAAATAAATTCTTCTGGGGTAGGGGCAGGCATCCACTTAGTATTTGGCACTTGGGCCAGCCCTCCAGATCTCTCCACTTGTTCCCTACTCCACGCCAGAATGTTGCATTCACACCTTGGGGCACTGGGTTGAAGTCTGCTCCCTCTTTCCTGTGGAGATATAAACAGTACCCTTCCCTTGGCTGGGTTAGTGCCCTGTGCCCCGCTACCCATTACTTTCTTATTTTCATCATTTTCCCTACCTCCTCCCCAGTTGTCTACCATCTGCATCCCTGCATTTGATCTGGTCCCTGCCATACTACCCGGTCCTCACCCCACAAATATTTGTATACAGTAGCTTGTATATACATACAATGGAGTACTATGCTTCGCTAAAAAGTAGTGATGAACTTATGAAGCACATTGCTGCATGTGAAGAACTGGAGGAAATCATGCTAAGTGAAGTAAGTCAAGCACAAAAGGACAAGTATAACATGAGTCCACCAAGGTAAGCGTTAAAAAAATGCAAAAAGGGCATAGGGTAAAAGCTACTGATTACACAACTTTTTAAAATATTGAAACCATTGAATTTTATGGTACATGAATTATGTCAATAAACTGTTAAGATCTTAAACATATATAAGAAATGACAAAGCTACTGTGCTTACAGTTCATAATATTTTCTACTAAATAAATGCAAATTAATAGTGGTTTGTGATAATTAGGAATTTCCAATGACCTTTTTCATATTTTCACAGTATGTGTTTTAACAAGAAGGTTAATAAAATTAAATGAATTCATGTATCCACGTGTTCAGAGTGCGAGCATAGGTCACATCTAGTAAGAGGTAACTCCCTCAGCAATGTGACCCAGTAAGAAGTTTAGGTAACAACGCCATTATTTTGATGAGTGGTTTATTTTTTAATAAGAGCCCTGCCTTGTCCACAAACATGCATGAAAGTTTGACCCATCCTTTGCATTTGACAGCCAAGTCATTCCAACCTGTTGTACAGATTGTGTGGACAGCACGCAGAAGAAATTCTCAGGTACCACAGGTGTCTCCTGACAGGAAGTATCAGACTTTCTTTCTCTTTCTTTCTCCCTTTCCATTTCTGCTTAAAACACTTGGGAAAAGCACTATCTTTAATTTAGAAAAACAGGTTCAACCAATATTCATGGGATTTAATACTCTTTCCCTAAAGCAAAATAATCCTGTCATGGTAAAATAAGCAATCTGTTTCTATATTGCAACAGCAATATATAGTCATATCTTGAAATATATTACCTGTGCAATTCACAATATAAAGCTATACTAAATCAGCTTTAATTCTAAATTTATTTGAAATAAGCTTCAACTTGTCAATGCTAAAATGTTCTATAAATATCAAGTGAAATATAACTCTAAAATTTACATGCTATCATTTCCCATGTAGTAGAGTAAAACTTATTATTGTAAGCACTTACTTTGCATCAAGAAAGACAGAAGCAGTTTTAGCAAAGCTTCACTTGAGAGCTTATGTCACTATATTGGTAACGATTATGACTCTCATTCGATTGTTTTTACCAAAATCTAATGCATTTTCTTCTATTCAATGTTAAGGTTAAGTTTAGTTTTATTTCTTAAATGTCTTTTCTAACCCCAGCCAATCCACACTATGGTAAATGGAATGTTAAGTCCTTTTACCAAACCAAAACCAAACACTGCCAGTGAGTCAAGTCTGACTCTGGGGTTCTGCTCTGTAAGACAGTAGAGTTGCCTCCAAAGACTCCTGCGGCTGCAGCTCCCCACAGGAACAGAACCCCGTCTTTCTCTAAAGGTGTAATATTGGTTACTAGAAAAGCATTGCTAGAAAAGCATTGATTAAAGATTAGGATCCTTTCCATTCCATCTCAAACCTGGGAAAAAACGTACATTTGATGTTTTATTATCAGTTAGTCAACACTAATTTAGCAGTGTTTTGCCAATTGTGTGACACTGCCCACTAGGTGGTGCTGGAATATCGAGGGGGGAGTGGGGGGCTCCAAAAGCAAATACCGCTAAGTAAATACTAAGTTATGCTTATGGGAGGGTTTGGGGGCGTCCTGCTGTTGAAATTATCTGTTTGTTTCCTGAAAAGGGGGTGAGGGTAAGACAAGTAAGTTTGGGGATCTATGGAGAGTGATGATAACACCTTTGAGGTAAAATTATGTAAAAAATTTTTTTTAAAAGGAAAAGAATGAAAGCACATTTGAAATGAAATTGTGACATCATAGGTGCCAACTCATAATAAAGTGGCCTACCACAAATAACGTAGAGTCATGGAAACTTTCCAATACTCCACATTTAGAGTGGCAGAGTTAGCCCAAACCAACTTCTGTGCAGTACATTCCAATTCACAGTGATCCCAAAGGATAGAAGAACTGCTCTCTGGGCTTTAACTCTTTCTGGGAAAAAAAGCCTCGTGTTTTTTTTGTAGACTGGATTTTCACTGCAGTGGTAGTTACATAATCTGGTGTCCACTTGAGACTATTAAGAGTGAAGGGGTCGAGTTTAGTCCATCAATCGGGTTGCAGCATGATGACCTCATTTGGAGGCACAACAGAGATAAATAGCTCACTGGAGGCCAGATACACTCACTCCCTGTCAGAGAATCCTGTTGGCAAGCCACATGGAGCTACACTGATAGAGTCAGAGCCCTGGAGCTGGAGATCCCTGTGCAGAACCACACCTATGCTGAGATGCTTCCACCACCATTGTATCCACAAGACTTTCCACCCACTAGCCTGTGATATTCCTGCATTTGGCATCATTGCATGTCTTCTTGAGTCTAAAGAGGAATTTATGGACTAGCATCAACATATGGGCTAATATCAGACTTATGGACTGGGCTGGGATGTTTTCTCAATATACAATTACTGTGTCTTATAAAGCTCTTTTCTTGCACACATATCAGTGTCTCCCTGGATTTGTTTCTCTAGTCAGCCCAGACTAACACAACTGCCAATGAGGTAATTCTAACTCATAAAACTCTATGGAGCAGAGTAGAATTGCTTCTTTGGGTTTCCAAGATTCAAAATGTGCACTGGAGCAGAAAACCTCATATTTTTCCTGCAGAGCAAGTGATGGGTTCGAACATCTCTTGTTTTCAGCCCCCTAGTGAGAAATTCACTACATAACCAGGGGTCCCGGCAGAGAAAGCAGTGCCTTACCACACAGCTCTTGTAAACCGCTGGCTTTGGAAACGTGCTTTCTTTTTCTGTGCCTCAAGCCCCCATCAGTAGAAAATAAATCATTATATAGTTTAATTGAAGGAATTATTAAGGAATTCAAATAGTGTAAATAAGGCACTTGGAATCTCTGGTTAGTGCAAATGGCTAATATACTTAACTGATCATTGAAATGATGAAAATTTGAGTCTATCTAGAAAAATCAGCCATTGGAAGACTTGGGGAGCACAGTTCCACTGTGACACACACTGAGTAACCCACCATGGGTCATTTGTCAGCACCATGGCCACTGGTAAAACAATGCCTGATACTCTTATAGGGGGTCATCAATATTACTTATTGTGTTAATTGCTAGTGCAAGACAACATAATTTACTTATTCAGTATCATTTTCTAGATATAGTATATAGCTTTAGAGATAAGTAAAGAAGTGTATTTCCTTATTCTACATCATTTGATAGAAAACTGGAACCATCTAAATTAAGCTTCAAAATAAAATTCAAATCTTATGCAATATCAGGATTCAGATTGTTTCAATTTCTTTTTTTTTTGTTTCAATTTCTTATAAAATCAGGTTGCACATAACAGTGATGTTCTATAAATGTGATATATTTACACCCATAATTTTATAATTCTTATTCTCACATAAGTAAATGAAAACTTAATACTGCAGAAGAAGCATATGCTATATGTATGATATGCTTTCTATTGCTCGTTTTATTTTTGTATTAAAATATATTGAACAGAGAAATATATAGTGTTTTAAAAATGTTTGCTGTTCTGAATCACACCTAATTATAAGATCCAATGTAATTAGAAATGTCCAAGGGCAAACACCAGTGCTCTGGCCCTTTACCTTAGAAACCAACAACAAAAGGACCCCACCTAAATCCTGAAGCCTGCGTGATATCTTTAGACAGAGATAATTTTTTTTTGCAGTTGATTTTTCACTTAAAAGTAGAAAATATACGCTATACTTATTAGGGAGTTTAAAGACTCTTTTATATATACATGCAATAATCATAATACCACTAGCATTAGAAAAATCTTCAAGCTAAGGAGGACTTGAGGAGTATTGTAATATTACTGAGCAAAAGTCATTTTATGCATTATTAGCTCATCTACATTATCTTTGCTTTTGTTTATATTTCTGTCAATTGGTTATTAAATATACGAGGGGGTACCCCCCCAAAAAATGATGCTCATTTGGGTTTTTTTGATGTGAGGGGGATAGGGCACTTGGAGTTCATTCCACCAAGTCAGACTGTTAATCGAGCTTTCTATTTAGAGGTTCTGAAAATAGTACATAACTGTGTGTGACAAAAAAGGCCTGCTTTGTGGCAGATAGGGAACTGCTTTTGCCACCATGACCATGCACCTGCTCAGGTGGCCATCTCAGTGAGCCAGTTTTTAACAAAAACAGTATGCCTCTCTTGCCCCTTCCACTTTACTCACCTGACCTCTCTCCATGAGAATGTTTCTGCAAATGAAGAGGGTCATAAAAGGACAGTTATTTGATGACTTAGAAGAGGTGAAGAAAAAAATCGAGTGAGATATTGTCAGCCATCCAAACAGAAGAATTTGAAAAATGTTTCCAAGAATGGAATTGCAGATTTGACAAATATATTAAGTGTAATGGAGTGTACTTTGAAGGTGTAAGGTTGTTTTGTAAAAAAAAAAAATTAAATGCATAGTTTTGAAAAAAATTTCCATTTTCCTTAGAGGGTACCCCCTCACATGTATATTTACAGATTTAAACTTACAGTGACAAAATAGTCACCAATAAATGCATATACATTTTGAGAACATCATAAAAATTAATAAAAAGAAACACATTAGAAACATATGAATATTCTTAAAATATTTGGAAATTTATCCAGAGTACATGTTAACTGAGAACAGTAACTTTGTTTATACAAGTTATATTTGTGAATGGTGATATGTATTCATGTATACCAAGCTAATGTGTTAAACTAATAATGTCACATCCTAAAAACAATGTAATGTTTAATTCTCATAATTAAACTATTGGGTGAATATGTATTTTTAAGCTTTCAAATAAGATAGTTGAAGAATTTAAACCACCCAAATAATCCTTTAACATTTTACTAATGATGAAAGTCTGTTAACTGAAGCACATGTGGGGCCCAGTCGAGAAAAAGTAAAACCAGTTAAGAAAACAAGAATATAGCACCAGTAAACAGGAACTAGGAGTGAGGCCTGTATATATGTTACCAATGATTTAAAACAGGATTTTTAAGTTAAAACATCAGATACTTAAATATTATTTTAGGGTAATATTTATAAAGACAAAAGACAAATGATAAAACAAGAAAAATATGTACAACTCAAATCATAAAGCGAGGATACTCTTATTATGTGCTTTGTATTTAATTAAACACAAATGAAATGAGTATAATCACTATGAACAAAGGATTGTCCGAGAACCCAAACACTGCAAAGTTCTTCAGTCCCAATGCCCAGTTACCTTCAACCTCCTGTGCAGGTCCTCAATTTCTAAAAAATTGGAAATGAATGAACTGGATAATAATGAGTAATAAAACATTACTTTTTCTGTAGCAATAATACTTGTAGCAAAAAAATTCCTGAAGTACATGAAGTGACATCTGTTTTTATTATTAGGAATAATATATTACAAATAGAAACAATCACAAAAACACAAGCTGGCAAGCAACATGCTCAGCTGTTCACATGAAGCATTACCATCCTATCCTCAGGGGGAGGGGAGAAGGATGTGGGTGGCATCTGACCCGGCCAACTACTCAAAGGGCGGAGAAGCGCCATCAGCTGCTGGGATCCAGTTCCTTCTTGCGCACATCAGACCACAGCCTCCAACTTCCTTAGAGATTCTGACACCACCTGTCCCTAGGGCCTAGCACCGCACCTTCTCCTTTTCCTCTGGATTCGGTAATCCATGATAAAGGGCACACGGAACTCAAACATTACTCAGGATTCTGGGTTTATTAGTGCATTTACAAATTTGGTGCGATAAGCTCCAGTTACAGTTGTTCAGTCAGGACAGTCTCTGCTTTGCTTTGTGTGTGAAGGCAGCCTCTCTGGCCCTCTGCCTCTTTGCCTGGCCGTTCCTGGTTGGTCATTGTTAAAGAGCATTAAGTGTTGCCAATAAATGTCCAAATGATCAATCGTTCTGCCATGAGCCTCAGCAGAAGGCACTCAACTAACTCTAAGGCTGTGGGTCAGAAAACGTAGCTGGCCCATGTATGTGTTTCAGGTATCTTACTCTACAAGGCAACCTCCTGACCGACGGCACATGGCTCTTCTCGCTCCATCCACCATTCTGTTTCCTGGTCTACCTCTTGGTTCTACTGCTGCTGCTGCTCTGCCTCTCCTGAAGTCACAGCTCTCTTCCGAATCCAGGAGGGTGAGTGCAGAGGGAGCTCAGAGACAAAGGACCTTCTCCAAGTCTTAATCCTCTTGATTCTCTACCCAGCTTCCGGCTTCTGAAATGGCTCATTGTATCCTTGGCACAATGGCACTTTCATTTAAACCTGCTAACAATCACTCACAACTGAATCCTATCATTATCTTCCCCGCATCCCATTACCCAGAAACCTCAGGCATCAGCCACTTGGTAACCAAGATTAGGGCTACAAGAGCCAGATTAAAGAATGCAATCTCCATTCACCAGATGAAGACACTTAAGCCTGGAGAGGAAAGGCAACTTTCTCAAAATCAAGCACAAGATTGAAGGTCGGGGTGAATTCAAAGCTGGACTCAACCCAGGAAGAGGTGATTTTATTATTACCCAAATGCAGTGATGCTTTGGATCTTGGAGTTTTGTCAGAATGCTCTTCAAGAAGTTACTGTTGTTTGGTTGCTGTTTGTGATTAACAAAGTCTCTCTTGTTAAACTCAAAGTTTCTGGTCTTTTAGCTACAAAATTGTGGCAATTAGTGTTTGTGAACCTATACCAATAATTTTTCTGTGAATGAAGTCATATTCAAAGGAAAAGGAGGAGAAACAATTTTGAAAGCGTCAACTCAGTTTCTAATGATATTATAATGAAGATGGTTGCAATTCATTTTAGAAAAAAATTGGCAAAACAATATTGATTACATTTAAGCAATTTGTAACTATGTTATATATTATTCTATGACTAGAATGAATCATAAATATCACTAATGATAGATCAGCGGACGCAGTGAGTCACTGCACTGATCACCAATTCTAATGATAACGCTGCAAAGTTAACTGCCGCATGCATTTCCAAGGTTGTAAATCTTTACAGAAGCAAACTTCAGCATCCTTTTTCTATGGACTGATTGGTGGGTTCAACCACTGATTTTTTTGGTCAGAAATCAGGCATTTGATAACTGTGCAACTATGGCTCTTTATTCCTATACAAGGGAATTGCAAGGAATTTTTTTCATTACATGCTTCCATGGAATGTTTTATATTATGATTTGGTCACTTGACCTTACATGATATTAAGAGAATAAAAGTTATATTTTTACATTTATCCACATATCTTGTTCTTTTATTGCTGACTGTGTACCTTATTTAAATATTATGATATTTTTCAGTCTGAAGAACTTTCTAAACATTTTTTCTATTAGTTTCAATCTACATATAATGAATTTAACTTAATATTTAATGATTTGGTCTAAATGTTTACTGATTTACATTTAAAAATTATAGCAAAGATAGTAAAATTCAAATGCACATAACACTTCTGCATTAAAAGTTTGAGGTTAAATTCATAATCTTACATAAAAGTCTTTCTAAATATATTACAAGACTTGGATGCAATGTTCAAACTGCACACAATCAAGCCTGCCGTGAATTAGAGCGATTTATTTGCTTTGCCCCTAGGGAATCAACTGCCTGATGACAGTGTTTTTCCACTTGACATTAATTGAAAAGCACCGCAAGATTGTATATAGCTTTAGCTCTCATCCCATTCTTTCTCCAAAAATGTGTAGTTTCAATATATAGGAAATCACATGGGAAAATCAAGTCTCTTGAGGCTGCAGCAGCTCCCAAACTATGAGTTCAAGAAATGTGTAATGAAACTATAACCTAAATTCCATCTAAAGTGTTTATTGAAATTAAACATTTTCTTGAATTAGATTTTCTAATATTTGCATTGACAGAAATATTTACCATTAACAGAATATATATATAATGTGTTTATTCCATATCCATAGTTTGTTTTGATTCATACAATCAAATGCCTTGGCATAATCAATAAAATACAAATATCATCTTTCCAGTAATCTCTGCTTACAGCTAAGGTCCACCTGGCATCAGCAATGATATCCTTTGTTCTACATGTCCCCTTCTGAATCAGAGCTGAGCCCCTAACTGCTCCCTGTCAATGTACTGCTTTAACCTTGGATAATCTTCAGAAAAATGTTACTTGGATGTGATATTGATGATATTATGCTATAATTTGAGCATCCCATAGGTGACCTTTCTTTGGAATGGGTACAAATATGAATCTCATAAAGTCAGAAGGACAGGTAGTCCTCTTATAAATTTTCTGAAATGGAGAGCAAGTGCTTACAGTATTTCATCAGCTTGTGGAAACATTTCAATTGGTATTCCATCAATTTCTGGAGTCTTGTTCTTGGCTAATGCAACTTGAACTTTGTCCTTCAATATCATTGATTCTTGATTATATGCTACCTCCTGAAATGATAGACTGTCAACTAGTTCTTGTTGGGACAGTGCCTCTGGGCATTCTTTCCATAGTCTTTTGCTGCTTCCTGTATCATTCAATAATTTCCCCAGACAATAGTGCAACTCTAGACAAGTTCTTTCTTCATTGCTTTCAGTTTATGATACACTGAGAATGTTCTTCCTTTGTGGTTTTCTAACTGTAGTTCTTTGTCCCTTGCATGACAGTATTTTACTTTGTCTTCTTGAGCTGCCCTTTGAAATTTTCTATCTAGCTCTTTGACGTCATCATTTCTTCCATTTACTCTAGCTACTGCATGATTAAGAGCAGGTTTCAGAGTCTCTTCTTGTACATGGTAGGTATCGATAAAGATTATCCTCTATTATTATGTTAAGTGTGTGGTGGACAAGTGTTTTACCAATAACAGAAGTCAAATGTCATCCCCATACCTAATAGTATCTATTTTTGTCCTAGGATTTTACATTAAATCTCAAATAATTTATATATGTGTATATATATATATATATATGAGATCCCAACGTTTTGAGATACTTCATTAACCCATGATTCTTGTGACACACTGGGGATCAAAATCAATACTAATTGATTCTGTTCTATAGTGACCCTATAAGACAGAGTGGAAGTGCCCCTCTGCATTTCCAGTGCGATGATCTTTAGGAAAGCAGAAAGCCTGACGCTTTTTCCTTGAACTGACTGGTGAATTCCAACTGCTTATCTTGAGGTTTGCAGCCCATGTGTAACCCAGTGATTCTTGAGAAACGTACTATCCTATCTTCATACCTTACACTTACAACTTAGATTGAAGGGTAAAACCTTGATGTGGTATTATTATAATTATACTTAAACAGTATTTAGGTGTGCAATCTAACAAGTCAGGTCAAGTGTGAACATGTTGAAATCATTTGTAATTGTTAAGGATTATGTCAACTAGACACTCCTGGCTTGGGGTGAAGTCAAACCTATTAATAAATTCACAATATGATGACGCCTCCTTTATGTCATAAGCCTTTTGGATAAGAGTGAGGGACTCTGGGAACTGCTGTCTGACTTTGACCCACTGACTTCCTGCCTGCTGGAACTCTGCCTGCCTTTTCTACTGACTTGGGATCCAGTGTCCTGTGATATTTTCCTGCTTTCTGGTTCAGTCCACCTTTCTGCAACACTGGCATGTGGCTACATGAGTCTGAAGATGGATTTATGTACAAGCACGAGGCTTATGAACTAGAGTTGAATTGGGCTGAGATGTCTTCTTGAAATATCTAAATGCTCCTTTATATAAAGGTCTTCTTTATATATGGCTAAGCCTAGGGTAACAGGATTTGTTTCTCTATCCAGCCTGGCATAATACATCATTGCTACAAATTAAAATGTTAAAAAGATTTTTTTTGAAGAAGAAGAAGAAGAGATGCTTCTCCTTCCCAATGTCCCAAGATTCCAAGAAGGCCTTGTAAAACTTGGAAAAGAAAAAGTTGACTTCTTATTGAATGTGTGTCTGCATAATGATCTTGCTCTGCAAAACCTGAACAAACCTGTATATCAGGAAAAGATGGGGGGGGGTGCGATTTGCAGGAATCATACACCCTAAACTCCAACCGTTTGACATTCTCTTGGTGGGAGAGCTCACCATGGAAGATAGTTCTGCTCAATACAGTTTCTTATTGGCACTTCTTTTTTTTTTTATTGGCACTTCTTAAGAGTGTAGCACTAGCTTCGTACTTAGGGTGGTGCTCATTTTGTGACAGCTGAGCAGGAGCAAAAGAGAAACAAAACGTTGGGCTCACTTTTCATTTTCTATATCAAGATGTTTTCATAAGGAGGACTCCGTAGCTTCGGGAGAGCCAGTGGAACGCTCCTCGGTCAAGATTCATCAGAGAAACACTACAAGCCATTTCAGGATATTCACCGCCATTAACTCCATCCTAAGCCCAAAGAGAGAGAAGACATATAGGAAGAAGTTCAGAGAGACACCATTTCATTTCCCCTTTGTGGTCATTGAAAAAAGCTATAAATTGAATGAAATTTCTAGTAGTGCTTGAGTATGCAATTTCTATGTAACTAGAATTGAGATTTATGCCAGAGGGTACCCCTACAATTCCAATGAGAATTATAATATTATTAGACACGCCCATGTATTAAAAGGGATTTTCTGCTAAAGGGGAAAAGGTTAGTGAGTAGGGATAACTCAGAGGACTCAGTAGACTATGAATGCCAAACCAAAATAGGTTTAGATTTATGCCTCTAGATATATAGATGTATAAACATTCTTTAATATAAAATATATTTATATAAACTCAAGCACATTTTTGCCATTTAGTTATGTTATAAGGTTAGTGGCATTTAATATATCTTCCAGTAAAAGTGGCAACTGACTAATTTTAATTTATTTTACTTTAGTCTACTTTCTAGAATTCATTTCTGGTAAATAAACGCTTTAAAACAATAGGAACCCTTTAATTAAATGAATCGTTTTAAATTTAGGAGATTTATTTCACTTTGAAAATTACTCACGTTTAATTAATCTATTTTGTAACTCTATAATTTAGCACTTAGGGATGTTTGTAATTGACACAAGTGAAATCTGAATTAATGAGATAATTATATAAAATCTTTATTTCATTTTCCCTGTGTAATGGTAGACATGAGTAAATGTTTTTTTCCATTTTGGACAGTGTCAGATCAATAAAAATTTCTCAAAAACTATCAATCGACTGCTGCTTATTGCTAAAATTTAGGACTGTCAAATTAAGATTCAAGGGTGTACCAATAATTATTTTAACCAGCATAAAGTACCCATTACATTCAAAGGGAACACAAAAGGTTTTTAAAGATAAATTACTTGGGTACTTTTAAAATTTCAGAATAAATATTTTTCTTAATTTACCAAAATATATACTAATTAAATAATTTCATTTTAAACATAAATTTAGTAATGTAGAGATCATTTTCAAAACAAAACAAAACACACGATAAAACAGTACTTGCAGTCCCAGAATGAGAGAAGTCTATATTTATCAAAAATTCCTTGAAAGACTTTTTATATTAGCATTTTCTGCTTTTACTTTCATAGGTCACCATAAGTATATTTAGTAATATTTAGAAATCATTTATGGATTTATTTATGAATATACAAATGGACATATGTATTTATTCATCTATCTGTCTATATGTATATCTAACTAATCTATCCATTCTTATACTCTGATCTCTGAATATAGTTATTAAAACAAAAACCCTAAGATAACATTATTACTGTTACGTAACTATTTCCTTAACATTATATTTTTTTGCCATGTCCATAACTATACTTTGTCTATTTGCTTTAAGAGCTAGTACTTAAGTTTAAGCAGGAACTAATACATTTATGTGAAGAGAAACACTTACTTAGGAATTTTAGCAATTTGAATCCCCATTAGAAAAGTAGTACATCTTTATTACAATTTTGCTACTGTGAGTTATTATAAAAATGATTATAATATGTTGAATTCATAGTTGGGTCAAGCTCTATATGGAACATATTATATAAATCATTTAATTTAATCTCTCTATATACCTTATATAGTTGACCCTTAAGGAGCTGGGGTGCTGAGCCCTGCATAGTTGAAAATCCATTGATAACTTTTAACTTCTCAAAAGTTTGACTACTAAGAGCTTATCATTCACTGAAAGTCTTATCATATAACATAAACAGTCGACTAACACCTAGTTTGTATATTACATGTGTTACAAAGAGATCCCAGGTATCATAGTGGGATCTGATTTGAGTTGTTGTTCCCATAAAGATTTATAGCTTTGGAAACCCTCAGGGCAATTTTACTGTCACTTGTAGGGTTGCTATAGGGTTGTAGTCCACTCAATAGTGGGAAATTTATTTTTTAAGTTATATATTATATATTTCATCCACATAAAAAAAAGGTGCATTTTTAGTATGAAATAAAAATGTTATTTGCAAAAACTGCAGTGTTCATACTTGCTGGCATAGATACAGAAATGGCTTCATGAATTTCTTTTGCTCTTTTTACACTCGTTTCTTCATTTTTTGTTCATTTGCTTATGAAGGATACCTTCAACTGAAATGCCAATCTACAGTCCATTTCAAGTCATGAATTTTTTTCCTTATAATATCAAGCCTTTTCTCTGCTTCTTGGGAGTACTTCCAGTCTCACTCGTGGCACTTCCTATAGGTCCTATGTACTATTTAAGATTTATAGCACAAAATAAGGTGAAAAACAGGCAAAAGATCTGTTTTTATTGTTGTATGTAATTTACTAGAGTCTAATGTGGAGATCTTAGCATCACAGGAACTTTGAACATGAAAAACTCAAACGAGTAGACCTTGAGTCAATTAAAAAAACAAAGGGTTTATTATTATCTCATTTTGTTTCTTTTTGCCATTTCTAATTTAAAGAGATTTGTCATGTCCTAAATTACTGAGCATGTGAGCAAACTCGTTTGTCTAGTAACTGGTAAAGTATCTGAAATAATTTTATTGTCTTATATTTAATTTTCTTAGAAATCAGTAGTAGCTCCTGATATATCACCTATATGATTTCCTTGATGGTCATATGCTATACACCTATTTTATTCAAGTGTTTTGCTTTGTTTTTCTTTTTGATTTTTGTCTTTTGAAAAGAATAATATTTTAATACTTTCAGTTCATTTTTAGGTCTGCTATCCACTTGGAATTTTTTTTTTTTATCTGTATTATGTAAAATAATTACAATTTATTTTCTGTAGTGAAAGTCAATTGTTCTAGACCACTTCTTCAGGAAAATAAGATTTTGTTTATTTTATACAAGGCCAATTTTGTCAGAGATTTAAATTTAAATAATGGTCTATGGGTGGATTTGTATATGTTTATTCTGGTTTTTGTCTGTTTATTGGTTTCGTAATATTCAATTAGCCTAAATTCAGCAGATTAATCATAATTTTTGATATCTGATACACCTTTTCTTCCACAATGTGCTTAGACACGTTAGGCTGGATAGTCTTCAGTCACTGTGCTTCGTTTTTGGAGGTGGTGTCTCATTAGTGTGGGTGATTTCTTTCTGACCCCTGTGTTGTGGCATGGACGGACAGCTCATTTTCACTTAATGTAGGCATTTGGTGGAGACAGCCCCCTTTATCCCTAATCTAGCAACCTTTCAATTGCATTTCCAAAGAAACTTTAGAATTTACTTGACAATTTGCAATTAACAAAGTGAATTGCTTTATATCAAATAGTTTGACAATTGACATCTTTAAAATATGCACATATAATGAATATAAAACAGTATAATGCATAAGCTATACTTTTTATTGCTATGCTTTATTTTAACTTTTAGAATTTGCGTATCATTTTATTTGCCCCATATACATGTCCATATCATCTGAATTTTAGAGCATCTTGTCTCTCAGGACTTAGAAAAAATTTCCATTTTCTGTAATGATCTTATCATTATGACTAGTACCTGCAGGGGAAAATAAAGGGTGAATAGAAGTGTTGTTGTAGCAAAATTTGTCTTAACTGCTGATCCAAAAGGAAATGTTTTCCACGTTTTATAAAATGTGGTGTTTCCTGTAAGTTATCTCGATATATTCCGTGTATCATTTTAGTGAAGGAAATCTATCCTACTTTAGAAAAGGAAAATTTTCTTTAGGTTTAGAATCAAGTTATGCTGTTGAATATTTTCATTATTTTGGTAATAGCTTATTGACATGGAATTCACATACCATATAATTTATCCATTTAAAGGCTACAATTCAATGATTTTTTAGCACATTCATAGATTTGTGCACAAAATCAATTTAAAACATATTTTCACCATTTCAAAAATAAACTCTATGCCCTTTACCTCTTTCTCACCCTTATCTGTTATTTCCCGCAGCCATAAGCAACCATCGATTTACTTTTTCTAGAAAATTGCTTATTCAGATGTATCATGCAAATATAATCATATACTATATGGTCCTTTATGATGGCTTCATTCCGTTGGCATGAAGTTTACAAAATTAATCTTATTGTATATGTAATGATTAGCTTCCATTGAGGGGGTTCCCACACACAGCAACACTATGCACTCGGGATTGAAATAGGGGATTGCTCTGTGCCATCTCAGAATTGATGTTATATGGGAGCTCATTGTGGTCACCACTGTGTTCATCCATCTCCCCCAATGCCTTCCTCTTTATGGACCCACCCACTATTTTAAAAGCAAAATCTCCTTTTCCAGGGTCTGGTCACTCCTGGTAACGTTTCCAAAGTACAGTTTTTCTGCCATCCTAAATTCTAAGGATATTTTGGCAAAATAGTTTTCTTTGTTTCCAGGATTGTACAACATCATTGTGGGCAAATGAGGACCTGCGAAGAAGTAGGCATGGCCTGCTTCCATCACTCATGACCACAGGGTCTGGCACACCCCACAGTCTGAAATGTGGGAAAGGTTCTGCAATGCACACATCCCAGGAAGGCTATTTCTCTACAGCACTTCTACCCCCGCCCCGAATAAATGCTAATATAAAACTGTCTCCTAAAGATGCCTGGCTTCTCACAGACAGAATTAAAGGATGCTGATCTCTAAGAACATTCTCTCCCATTGCCATTTGTTCTTAAGGAGTTATTTGCACCTCTTGTCTGTTGCATAACCTGGTATTCCCTTTGAGGATTTGGAATATTCAAAATTAGTACATTACCCATTTGTTTGATGTGTATGTGTAACAAGGCTTGCATGCCTCAAAAACCGTAAAAACCAATTTTTGAATGAACTCTGGACTCTTTGCGCCCTTCTCACTTGTCAGAAGAATGGAGTCATGTCCCCTGAACTCCTCTGTCTATGTCCTTTGTCGTCATTAATTGTGCATGTCACTCTGCGGGACTATTCAACTGTGGGGCTGGACCACCCCCATTATAATTCAAATGTATCAACTGTTCTGTGGTCTTTCTTACTCCTTGTTTGGCCTTCACAAGTGAACGGGCAATTTTCAAAACTAAAAATAATATGGCTCTGCTCAAGTGTACCTTGTCTTCAAATTTACATCTTTGCAATTAAGCATTGTAAAGACCTCAATTATCAAGTACATTTCTTATTATTTTTATTATGCTTCAGGTTGGTATTTGTTAAACAATTTGGATACTTTATTAATAGTATAGTTTTAATTGTTTTATAAATCTTCAGTTATTTATTTACGCATTTTTCTCTCAGATATATATTTCTGAGATTCTAAATAAACACTTTATACTATTTAACATTATATTATTCTCAGTTTAGATCTCTACATTTCTGACAAAGCTTTCCCCATTCTTTTATGCTTCCACACTGCAGATTGAAGAGTTTCTTTGAAACATCTTCACGCTCACTGACATTTTCTTCTGCATTATCCAATCATTTGTCAATCCAAACCAGTGACTATTTCTTTTCATTCATTATATATTATCCCTGGAAATTTTCTTTTATTTTCCCTATGTTTTCTTTTACTCTTCTCAACATGCTCAAGTGTTACTATAAATTCTTGTTTGCATGCATCATAATTATTCTACAATATTTTACAATACCATTGCCTCTGTTATTTTTAGGTCTATTTCCACTAACAGATTTTTCTGTTACTTTAGATCACAATTTCCTCCTACTTGAAATATATTTAGTTATATTTTAAACACTCAGAATGTGTATTATTGTTATTTTATTTAATATTAGCATGCATATATAATTTATCCTTACAGTTATGATACTTCCAGGGACTATGCTGAATCCCTGTGATAGCCTGGGTTGACTTGAGAAACAAATTCATAGACACTCATATGTGTAAAAGAGAACTTTATATCAAAGACTAATTGTACAGTAAGAAAACACCCCAGCCCAGTCCAGATCAAGTCCACAAGTCCATTATTACCCCATATGCCAATATTAGTTCACAAATTCCTCTGTATACTCACACAGCCTTGCAATGGAGCTGAATGCAGGAAGATCACATGTCAGTGGGTGGAATGTCTTGTGGATCCAGTAGCAGTGGAAGCATCTCAACGCTGGCACGGGTCTCCACTTGGCTCCTCTAGTTCCAGGCTCTAGGGTAGCTCCATGTGTCTTGTAAGCAAGTATGCCTCACAGAGAGTCTGTCTGTGTCCTACCTCCAGTGAGCTATTTAATCTCATTAGTGCCTCCAAATCAGGTCATCAAACTGTGACCTGATTGACAGGCTCACTCCCTGTGAGACATTACTGAGGATGAGTCTGATGGGACTACACTGATGCAGCCAGAGTTTTGGTGACGGAGGAGCCACATGGAGACCCCTGCCATCACTGAGATGCTTACACCACCAGTGGATCCACAAGACTTCCTCCCGACTGGCCTGTGATCTTCTTGCATTCGGCATCATTACATGTGTTGTGTGAGTCTGAAGAGGACTTTATAGATTAGTACTGGACATATGGGTCAATATCAGACTTATGGAGTTGATCCTGACCTGGCTCGGATGCTTTTTCAATATTCGATCACTCTTGTGAATAAAGGTCTTTCTTATACACCTATAAGTATCTATGAATTTGTTTCTCTAGTCCACCCAGAATAACACAATGGCTAAAGAGAACAAAGCAAAGTATTACAATGAAATGACAAAGACTTGGATTTAGAAAACCAAATGGGAAGAACATGCTCAGCATTTCTCAAGATGAAAGAACAGAAGCCAAAAGCTTACTATTCATTTGCAATATTCAAGGATCCAATGGGCCAAATGGTGGATTATTCAGGAAGCAATGAAAGAAGATGGAAAGAATACTGTGCCAAAAGTAGTTGGTTGACATGCAAACATTTTAGGAAGGAGCATATAACCAGGAACCGATAGTACTAAATCAAAAGTTCGAAAATAAATGAAAGCACAGGTAAAAAGTAAAGCTCCAAGAATTCACAAAACACCAATGAGACGCTTCAACAAATGTCCGGAACACTGGGTGCATTCACTAGGCTAGACTGGAGAGGCAACTACCTGGAAACCGGATCAAAAAGGTGTCATAGTCACACCTAATGCAAAGAACTGGATCAAATAGAATTCAGAAATTCTGAAAAAATAAAATTAAAAACAAATAGGTAAAATAATTGTTTTGAAGTTAATTCTAAAATGGTTACAGCAGTACACTGACAGGGAACTGCAGGAAATTCAAACCAATACATAAGAAAACTGGGAACAAGACTATTATTGCTGGTATCGCATGGACCTTTCTGACAGAAGAGAATAGCAGGAATATATTTTATTTGTATTTTATTGACTGTGCAAAGGTATTTGCCTGTGTGGTTCATACCAGAGCATATTGAATATACTATGGACCTACAGAAGGACTAATTAAATCTTCATTGGAAGGAATATAGCCAGAATTTTCCTTAGAAGTGAGGATGGTAAGGACAGTGACACTATGTTAATAAAATAATCTCACTATTCTTTTATTCATTGCACACATGTAGGGTTCCTACCATGTGATAGGCATATTGTTGACAAAACAAGTAATATTTAATTAACAGAAAGTCATAATGATTGTGTTAAAAACTGCAGTGATAAGTTTCTCCCTTTAAAAATTGAATCAATAAATATTTAAGACTCACATAAAAATTAGAACTACAGCGACTGAACTACTGACAATGAAATGTGTCCTGTTTAATTCCAGTTTTTAGAATATTTCACATAACAGAACAGTGAAAAATTCTGTTAGTATCACAATATGTTGTCCTTTGTACCCAAATTGAAATGGAAGAGTCAAGAATAAAAAGGAAAATAATACTTATAAAAATTCATGAGTATATGATTCTCAAAGCTCTGGGTATGCGGTTCGTTGTTATCCAAGATATTCGATAAACAAAGCTGTTACTTGGATTCAACTAAAGAGTTTGAAGAGTCCCAGGGTAGTGCAAATGGTTGAAGTGCACACCTGCTAATAAAAAGGTTGTAGATGTGAGTGATCCATTAGCACCTAGGAAGAAAGGCCTGGTGGTGTATTTTCTAAAGAAAGACATTGAAAATGCAGAGGCACACAGTACTACCCTGATGCATGCAGGCTACCACTCCATGGCAACTGGTTAAGGGCTTGTATTGTGTTAGAGCAGACCATTTAAGAAGACAGAATTGGTGTGTGTGGTGGGGGGAACATGGGCAAATAAAAAGGTGAACAGGAATAATTTAATAAAAGCAGAAAGATATAACTGAAATAGGATTGAAAAATACATAAATGACAGAATGGGAGACTCAGAGAAAGTGGCCCTTATCAGTAGGACACTGCCATTTTTAGATCTGAGAGAAAATATTTTTTTCATAAGCTACTAACAGAGTTTTTAATGTAGCAGACATATCAAATATCCCTACATTTTTAGTCTATGGTAAAATGTTTTTATTTTTATTATTTTATTTTTTCAGGTAGATTAGACAGTTGAAATAACCATAGTTTTGTATCTCCAAGCTAAAAGGTCTCTATCAATGCAATTGCATTTATGAAATAATTAATATATTATGTAGGAGATAACAAAAATTTTCTCAGTGTGGAATGTTTTCTATAGATTGTTAATAATGACATAAAAATGAAATTTCACAATGCTGCAACAAAGGTAATCAGTTAAGCGATCACTTCTCAGTGATCATATTTGGGTGGGGCAGTACAATAGAAGACCATGCGTACACTCATACGCAGTGACATATACATAGATAGCTTTTATGCGACTTCTGATGCAATCATTCAAACTTTGCTTATAAAGAGTAAAACTATGAAAACCGATTTCATAATTTTACTGATTAGAAATCAAATCTTAGTTTTTAAAAGGCCCTCAAACTGCTTAAAGATTTATCTTAATAACAACAAAGTGATTGATTATAAAATCACACTTTTAGAAACCAATCAACAACTATGATTTTGATATATGTATTTTAATGTATATTGAAGTAAATGATTTTAATAGTTACACTCATACTGTGTGGTTATAATTTTGATTTTAATATTCAATTATCATGTCATTCCTAAATGCTCAAACTTCAGTGATATTTCCCATCTTAGTTTAGAATTCCATTGTTTGGGAAGTGATCAGCATAAAATATTCTTATCTAGAGGACTTTCTCCAATAAGTTGTTTTCAAAGAGATATAAAAAGCAACATATGAACTTTGCTGATTTTTGAGGACTCTTTATTGAATTGTTCATCATACTATGTATGCAGCTGCCAAACGCAAGCAGTTAACAACGGCGTTCTGAATCATATTATATTGTTTAAAAATCCTATATTTTCATATATCTATCATCTGAGCAATGATTAAATAACAGAAATGTAAATAATTATCAATGAGCTACTTATTAAGCTACTAGGGTCTACTCGTGGAGTCTCATTTAACTGGTTAGGGAGCCAGGCATTTGCATTGTATGGAAATTGCTTTGAGATTGACATGCAGTCTCTGATTATAAAAAAGCAGTCAATATTTTTTTCAAAATTAAAAATGCTTTCCAGTTGTTTTCTGAGTATTTCACTCTCCAACTTGGGTCAGAGTTGGAAAGATTGTGCTTATTTTTCTAAGGTTTTGTTTTGGGGTTTTTTTTTTTGCTCAGAGATAAAAAGGAAGATATTGGTAGAAACGTTTTCTTTAACAAGTAATGTAGTATATTTATTAGAATATAAGAAGGGCAATGGTGGTACTGATGTTTTATTTAACAGAATAAGTAATCTCAATAGGTTTGAACTTAGTTCTTCATTGCTGTTTCACGTTAAGTCTCTTTGTATTAACAGTAGGCCAGCTCACATACAGGTGGTGGAGCACGTTTTGAGGGCCATTGAACACAGCTAATTTTCCTAATGCATCACAATTATGGAAACACCTGTGCTAAATAACCTTGTCCTATTTCCATGAAAATGAATAGTGTTCAATAACCCTCAAAATATTTCATTTCATGCTGATTCAGAATTTCCCTAGTCATTTTTCTGCAATATTGCTTCCACAACAACATAGAACTTTTATAAAAAAGAGAAATGTCGTATTTGTTTACTTCACATATTTCTCCCCTCATTCTTTTCATCAGGAAGCACTGTGTCTTGAAGCTATTACCATATATATTTCCCATCTGTTCCTGCAGAGGGCAAAATGAACTAATTTGTTTTGAGGAACAGACATGCAGTATAAATACTGTTTTCTGTGTGGGGATACATCCTGTTGTTGCATTGTACATATGGACTATCAATGACAAAGAATGAGTTGAATCACAGCTTCATGTTTTAATGCTCCAAAAGTTACCCATGCCTGACGATGTGTTAAATAACCAAAGTTTATAAAGAGGGAGCTGGAAATTAGAGTTTTCACTAAGGTGGTGAAGTATATTCATGCTTCTAGGATTTTCCATTCACTTAGCTTATAACAGTTTAAAAAAATCCCACTATCTCTAAAAGTATTGTATTGCAGACTAAAATAACATGTGAACCTTAATATTGAGAAATTATTTTAAAGCATAAAATGAGTTATGCAATTAGAAAAATATTATTAAGTATGAATAATATGACCCTACAGGTAAATATGTTCAATGGCCTCATATGCATGTGAAAGTTTATCATTGAATATGGAACGGCTGAGGAGAATTGGGGCGTTTGAATTATGGTGCTGACAAGGACTATTGGAAGTGCCCTGGACTGCCCAAAGAATAAGCAGATCTCTCCTGGAAGAACTACAGCCAGCATGCTCCTTAGCACCAAGGATAATGAGACTTTGTCCCACTTACTCTGAACAGGTCGTCAGGAAAGACCAGTCCTTGGAGAAGGACATCATGCTTAGAAAAGTAGAGAGGCAGTGAAAAAACAGAAGCTCCAGAGCAAAATGAATTGACACAGTGTCGACAATAATGGGTTCCAACATCACAACAATTGCTGGGCGTATGAGTGTGGGTCACAACCAACTTGATGGTACCTACCAACAACAAAACCAATGCTATGTGGTCTTTGGTTAATGTCTGTGTGTATTGATATTTGCTGTGAAATGCAATCAACTACACTTTATTTTTGTCTACAAGAAAAATGGAAAAGCTGTATCATTATATGTTAATGTTAAATAAATTTAGACCTAAAATTTAAAAATTATTTTTGAAACATGTATAATTATAGAGGGCATCAATAAATTGAGAATTCAGGGTACTGTTACCTGTTAATATTATTATTGCATGTAGAACTCTGTGATGTTCAAACAAAGGAAGCAACATTTAATTTATATATATGCGTATATATACTTGTCTTATAAAGTGAATGAGGCAACAATAAAATGACACAGTAGAGCCTCTTCCTACAAATTATTTTTGAACATAAACATGTTACTAGATACCCGTTAAATCAGTTTCAACCCATGGATGTCCACTGTGCGGAGATGAAAGAACGGTGCTCTATAGGATTTCCAAAGGCTGACTTTTCAGAAACAGATTTCCTGAGTGCAGCTCTGAGATGACCCCGAACACCAGACTTCCAG
This sequence comes from Echinops telfairi, assembly GCF_000313985.2. NCBI lineage: Eukaryota > Metazoa > Chordata > Mammalia > Afrosoricida > Tenrecidae > Echinops > Echinops telfairi. The sequence goes on along the minus strand of NW_022111324.1, from coordinate 32,526,024 downwards.
TTAGCAGTTGAGAACATTAGCTACATGTGCCACTGAGGAAATTCTTTAAACCTATAACTAAAGACTAGAAGATAAAAGATAAATTAAAGTAATTGTTTTTGCTTTCTTTAATATTATTAAGACAAATTGACATGTAATATAATTGACACAATATTTCCTTGTTTACAAATCTATAAATTCATCATCTGTATTCAAAAACATTTTAAAGTGTTCTCTTATAAAATGAGTGCTATATTCATTAAAAAAATACACCTTGCAGCAAAATGGTTGAGGATTTGAAAACATGTAGTCTAATACCAGGATTCTTTTGCTTACTGCTAAAGGTACACTCCTTGACAAAGACTTTAATATGAACTTTTCACAGAAAGTCTTTGAGTAATGTGCTAAAAGGCAGTTTAGAGAAATGTGAGTACTCAGTCAACAGTTAGTAAAAAGCAAGCACTTTCCTTGTACTGGCAGCAGCAATGGGAACTGAGTGACAGCTTTTGGAAAGTGCTAGAAAAGTGCCACCCTACAAGCAGAATATTGTTTGGAGCAGCATTTAGTGGGCCCCAAACTAAGGAAACCTTTCCCTCATACTACATCAGATGGAATTTTAAATAATAATATATTTTTTCTTTTATTGAACATTCCATCATAAGCTACATAACTAATATCCTAATAATGTCTGTTTCTTAGCTTCGGGTTTTCCAATGGAAAGCTCTGAGCAGAGCAATGTGAGGGCCATTTCTCCACTTTAAAGCTCAGTAGTTGGAAAATCTTTGCTATAGAGAAGATGATAGGATGTTGCAAGACCAGCAAATTATTCATTCCCAGACCTTTTATTTCAACCACATATCGATGTATGGTTTAATACATCCGGATGTCACCAGATGTAATACACATGAAGGTATTTGAGAAAACAAGAACTGATTGACTTATAACAGAACGTGTGTTTCTGTTTAGGCTACCATTAAAACTTTGAAACTAAGAAATATAGTGTGAAATATCAATGCCGGAGTCTGCCCACAAGGAAAATGGACGTGTATGACTTGCTCATTCCTTGTTCTGAGAGAGCAAGGACTTGAAGCCGAGTGCACATAAAGAGAAGATGTCTAGATTGAACTTTCCCCTTTATACTTCTCCCATTTTCCTGTAATGGTCTAGTTTTCACCTTTTCTCTGAACACGTCTTTATCTGCACAAAAAACCTGAGAAAGTCGGTTGCCTAGCTTTCTGAGGAGCCAGACTGGGGCGGTTGCGTCATGCACTTCAAGCTGCCAGGTCAACAGGGCTCCATTGGAGAAAGACGAGGCTGTCGGGTCCTGTAAGATTTACGACACCTCAGACACTCTGCGTGGGGGCCACTAGGAGTTGAACCTCTGTATGGAGTTCACAAGAGTTTAAAAAAAACTTTGTGGAAGGTTTTTAAAAATATTTTTCAATTTAACATTTTGGTTTCATCTATTTGAAGGCAAATGATTAGATTATAGCCAAAGGCAAGGTCAGGGGTAAGGAGGGTAACCTCCGAGAGCTGCTTCTGTTGTTCCTCTCCCTTCCACCCAAAGGAAGGAAAGATGATTTGCTAGTGAGCCCTCTTAGATTATGCAAATAAGTGAGAACCGGATCTGATGGGAGTGGTTTAGAGATCCCCTGCTAACCAACAGTACAGGGCTGGAATCCACCAGGTGCTCTGTGTGAGGATGTGGAAGTCTGCTTCAGTAAGCATCACTCCTCAGAGACCCTAGGGAGCAGCTCTCCTCTGTCTCCCTGGCTTCTATGAGTGAATATCAACTAACCGGCACCAGATTTGGGGGTCTAGCGAGAGCAGAGCCCAAGTACATGATACATCCTGAAATCGCATGAATGTGACTATAATCCACAAACTGCATCATTCTTAGCAAGCATATTTGCATATAATAACTGGTTAATAGGCACTGTACGTTAGTCTGGAATAACACAATTCTTGAATAATAAAATCAATATTAATGATATTTTTATACTATTTCACATTACTTATTTAGTAAACAAGTTTGTAAACATATTCTTCAGAGCCATGACAATGCATTAGAAAACAGATTGTCCACAGTTCTACTTAAAAACTGCTGGTCCTTGAAGTATTTCAGTCTTTCTAATTCACCTTAGGTTTATTTAAATAACATGTCTGAAATATATGATAAATTTTACCAACACATATCTTTACCTATTATTTTTAATGTAACCATATATACTATGTGGTGAAATGATTCATAGGCCCAGCAGCTAACTTAAAGGGCAGAGGTTTGAATTTACTGTGAGATGACTTGGAATAAGGGTATAGTGGTAAAAGGCTACTTAAGAAAAATTAGTTACTGAAAGCCCTCTGAAATACAATTCTACTTTGACATACATGGAATTGCAATGAGTTAGAATATAATCTGGAAAAATCTATAAATACTGTTTATGCAAAATTTATTTAAAAATAAATACATACTTATTGAAAATATAAATCTAAAAGTAATGAGGAAAAAGCAAACTTCCCTATGTGCCTTACATATACAGCTACATCATTTCTAAACATTTTCCCATCACTTCCTTAAAACTTCCAGGTATTCAGACAATAACAACTCATGAAAATTGTGGAATAATAATTTGAATTAGAAAAAAGAACTGTGCTAGGAATGTAAAGTACAAAGTATCATCAATATTATGTAAAAATGTAGGCTATTGTAATATTCTGCATAAAAATATCATGTCCTTTTCAATTACATAAGAGTAAAATCATGTTTGGAGATCAAATGATGTTTTTTTTTAGGTTGCTCATTAAATGGAAAGTTATAACATATAGAAAACAGAACTAACTAACTACCACATTTGTTTTCATCACTTTCACCAGCAATTATTTTTAATCTTCTATAATTAAATTGCTGTCTTCAGTTTCTAACCCAAGCCTCATTTCTGTATTTTGGCTTCCTTTCTGCTCTCCTGAAATTATTTTTACCAAGGTCCCTAACAAATTACCATTAGCACTTTATCTCTAGCACAGCTTTACAATTATTATCTTATTGATTATGCTCAATGAACATTTGTGATTATTGTATGTGCCCTCCTTGAAATAAAATATCACTTTAATGTTTTGTTGTCTTGATTATGATGTATAACTTCCGTGATTTTCAACCAATTTACCTCTCAAATCTTATTTCCTCCAATTTTTCATACTATGGTCAGACAAAAGAACGTAAACCACAAAACAACAACAACAACAAGTCACTGCCATCAAGTGAATTCTACCCCACAGAAGGACTCAAGAACGGAGTCCAATGGTCGCTGTGGGTTGTGGTGGCAGGTTCCTTCAAGTCCATTACGACTCACAGGGACCCTCCGACCACAGAACAGGAGCCCGGTGGGTCCTGCACCAACCTCACAATGGTTCTTACATGCAGCTCATTGTTGCAACCACTATGTCAGTTCATTGTGTCAAGGCTCTTCCTTCTTTTGTCGACCCCCCTTTTTAGGTCTACAAAGCATGATGTACTTCTCCAGGTAATGGTGTCACCAGATAACAAGTCCAAAGGAGGGTGAGATGAAGTCTCGCCATTGTTGCCTCCACGGAGCATTCTGGTTGTACTTCGTCCTAGACTGATGTCGTTGTTCCTCTGCCACTCCATGGTACTTTTAATATTCTTGGCCAATCAAATGCATCTATTTTTCTTTTTGTCTTCTTTATTCAATGTCCAGAGGCAATTTAAAATACTGTGGTGTGGTCAGGCACACCTTAGTCCTCAAATTAACCTTCTTGCTTTTCAACACTTTCAGGAGGTCTTGTGAAGCGGATTGATGATATGAATTGCATGGTTTGATATCACGGTGGCTGCTTCCATGAACATTGCTTGTAGATCCAAGCAAGAAAATTACTGGTAAAGTCAATCTGTCCTCACTTTTCATGATGTTACCTACTGTGTGAGCAGTTGTGAGCAGATTGGTTTTCTTTACATTAGAATTTATTATTTACAATAATCCCTACTGAAAGCTGCAATTTTTATCTCTATTAATAAGTGCTAAATTTTAACACAACAGAAAGCCTCGGCATTCCTCTACAAAGCTGCTAGTAGCTTCAAACTGCTGAACATGTAGTTAACAGTCAAATGTCAAATCCACTATAACAACAGGGCTTATGGCTATCTAAGCTACTTGGCCAACTTACAGGAAGAGATCCATATTTGTATTCATTGCAGAAAAAGATCACCCAACAGAACTTAAAAATTGTAGAGCAATAGTATTGATATCACATGCAAATAAAATTTTACTGAAGAACATTAAACAATGGTTGTAGTACTATGTTGACAGGAACTGCAGCCCAAAGTGTAACCACCACCCCAGCAGGTCTTCTCCATTATGCATATGCACACACACACACACACACGCACGCACGCACGCACGCACGCACACACACACAGAAAAAACATGTATACAAGTATACACATATGTATTACATTTTTCATCAACTACTCCCTTCCACATGAGGTATTTTTGTAAACACTGATCTGGCTATTATTTTTATGACATTTTACATGACACTGTTGAAAACATTTTTTTGCATAATTTGTTTACAAAAATACTTCAGGGAGGAAGGAGACATTGGAAAACATACCTGGATGACACAGGTTGTGTAAAAATATTTTGTTCCCTTACCTTATTGGTTCGTTTTACTTAGCAGTATGCCTTCCAGATCCTTCTGTATTTAAAATGCGTCACAACACATTCTTCTTCTCCGTTCATCTGGTGAAGGGTACTTAGGTTGTTTCCACATGTTTTCTTTTGTGAATAATGCTTTGATGAGCATAGGTATGAGTGTGTCTGCTCTTAACACTTCTACTGGGTCACTGTGGTAGGTACCTAGAAATGGTACCACTGGATCATAGGTAATTACATTTCTGGTATTGTGAAAAGGTGCTATAAAATTTTCTAGTGTGATTATTCCAGCATATAATCCTACCAGCAATTTATTGTTTTGTTTTGTATGTTTCTATCAGTGACTTTTTAGTTGGGATGGACGACTATGATTTCAACATCATTTGAGGGAAACATAATGCTTGTAGCATTTTTTCATTTTAACATTATATTGTAAATAACTTATTTCAAAAAACACAATCATGTATTTGGATATCAAGTAAAATGATCTTCCTAGAAAGATTTAAAATGATGAACCTGTTTATTGACAAAGTCTCAGCTTTGGAAAATTCTAGCAAAGCGGCTCTGCAAGCATAGTGGTTATGTGTCAGGATGCTAATTGCAAAGTCAGCTAATCAGAAACCACCAGCTACATCCTAAGGAAGAGAGGAGGCTTTCTACTCCTGTAAAGAGTTACTGTCTTGGAAATCACAGGGGCAATTCTATTCTTTCCCATATGATCATCATGAATCACAATTACTCATGGCAGTGAGTTAGAGTTATAACAATATGTAAGTGTATATAAATATATAGTAATATGGAAAATACCCCCCATCGGTGTAGACATACAGGCCCCAATAAACTTACAGAGGGACCAAAAAGAGGTAGAAAGTGCATGGAAACGTTCTCTGCCCTGATGCTGGAATAAGAAAAGCACAAAATCATGGATGCTGATAAATTAGGAAAATAAAACATAAGGTTTTAAACATAATTGTTCAAGGAGAAATTATGCCATTTTTCATGGTTCAAAAGTGGAAGATTATTGCCAAAAACAAATCCCACAACATCATGGATTGACACAGCGACTGAAATCATGGATTGCTATGTAGCCGTGATTGTGTGTATGACGCAGACGAAAGCAGCGTTTCATTTTGTTGGAGCCAAGTTGACAGCATTGAACAACAAAAACAAATAAATAAATCTCACCCAAAGGGCCTCAAGTTTATTTTTATACTAAATTAATAAAAAAAAACACCTCAACTGATGCTCTTAGACCAAAATTCTTAAATGTTTAACAAATGGATGACAGAAGTGTTTCTATGCAATCGGTATGATTTGGTTGGGCATTTGTGGTCCCTTTCATTAATTCTGCTTGCCTCTCTAAAGCTCTGCTGCTCAGAGGAGAGTGCATGGTAGCCTCTGTGCCAGTGTGCAGGGCTGGAGAAGACCATCACCCCAGACACGTTGGCTCTCTGTGTTAGTACAGCCAAAGAACTCCGTGACTAAAGCTGTTTGGATTCTAAAGGAAATCTAAGCGATGGAACTTAAACTATAAAAAGCCTCATTAAAAGTAGGCCCCACACCTCCCTCCCCACTTGTGTTTCTTTTTCTCCTTCCAAGAAGAGTGACAAGAGAGAGTTTATATTTTGGTAAACACAATGATCCTTTGTTTATTGAGTGAAATATTTCACTTATTTATAGAGTGAAAGAAATACAGTCTAACCTGTTATTTGGGAAAATATAAAAAATTAAACAAATGTTTACTGACTTTGTTTATTCTGGTGATAAAAATAGCATTATTTATACGGTTAGACAATTGTGCTAGCCAACTGCCACTCTCTTTGCTCAGTCATTATTTTTAATAAATCATATTTCAAAATGCACTCATGATAATTATTCCCCTTGAGAATGCTGACAAGCACATTTTTATTAAACAAACTCATATTTCAGGGCTTTTTATACTTCATCTTAAAACAAAAAGTAAAGATTGCTGCTCATTCATCTTTCTGAACACAATGATTCTAAACTGCTTGATGTTAAGACACTTATCCTTTTGAGTACACACCTCATCAATTTCCATGAAAAGAGACCATTAAAATGTCATGCATATGTAATATTATTGCTAAAAGAAAGGATTCTGAAAGCAAAATAAGAATAAATAAGGCATATTTATTTTAGTGAAAGTATACCATTATAAATTGCCACTTGAAAATAGTTTACTTAAATATTATAAATTATGATTAACTATGGATAACTCATGTAAAACAGTATTACCATCACAAATATAAAGTGCAAACACTTCAAATTTAAAGCAACTTTCATAAACAGAGCATTACTTTTATAAAGGCAGTATTTTGTACAATAGAAATGAAAATAGTTGTACTTTCTTATTCATATGACTTTTAACAGATATGGGGAAGTACTTTTTTAATGATTAATTATTATTTTATATCCTGTTTTAAGCTTGGCTCCATGGTACTCCTCACCAATAATGTTATCTTCAATACATAAGTAGGTTTGTTTTATATATATGAAGTACAAACATTCTCTTCAATAACTTCTGAAAGAAATGCAGATTTTCTCTAGATTTATAATTAAAATTTTCATTTTCTAAATTCTTTACAGAATTGTTTTACAGATAATATCAGTAAGGGTACATATGGTGTCTTCTTATTACTTTTGTACAGATTATAGATGAAAATGCATCATAATGTGGTAATAAATTATAAAATTATTAGTATTTAGATATCAAAATCATTTCTCTGAATATATGGACCATCAGCTATCATGAATCAGATTGCATTTTACTTAACCATGTCAGACATAACAAGTCAAAATTTGTTGTGTAACACAAAATTGATCAGACAAATTAACAGAACATATACTGTGGGTATTTTATATTATACATAAGGGAAGCTACAACTATGAAAATAGAGATATTATTTTACCCTTATTTACTTCTTGTAAAAGCTTTTCTATAGACTGGTGTTTCAATTTTAAAGGCACCAATCATGCTGAGCTGACTTAATTAAAAGGACAATCAAGATGAGCTGACTTAATTAATGTTCTCTATTTTATTTCTCCACTTGATCTCTGTAGGTTCTAATACACATTTTAATGGCTACACAGAAACTCACAGACAAAATTCATCAGAGGTTTTATAAAGATGTTAACAAGTTTGCAATGCTATTAAGAAATGCTCAGGGTAATTGTTGGACAGTCCATGTTACAAAGTTTCCAGCCGCTACTAACTGCCCAGTGGATCATCCCACTCTGTTGTAAGCTTCACCCAAAGGCATTCAGCTAAAATTCTGTGGATCAGGAAGTCCACCTGCCCCAATGAAATTCTCAGAAGCATCCTACTCTGCAAGGAAGCCTCCTGCATAAAAGCACTCCTGTGAACTGGATCCTTGGATTGGGAAGGCCATTGTTGGATTCCATGCTCTGGCTCCTAGCTCTGCTGCCTCTGCTCCTCTGATGGCATAGCCATCATCTGGATCCAGAGGTGCAGTCTGCATATATATCAGATACATAGGACTGACTCTTGATGGTAATGAGATCCCCTCTCCTCCTTCTTAGAGCGCTCATGCTATACACAGCAGAATGACATTCCAGGGAATCCTACTCCTCACTCTGCACTGGCGAATCCTATCAGATATTTCCCCACCTACTTACCAGACCCATGCAGGGAAAGTTTCTTTGCTGCAAACTAGAAAATCTGGCTAGAAAAGCCACATTGAATGATTTACTGCCATGACACAAGAGAAGAACTTTATTTCAATATGGTGATACTTTCTAGGCCTAAGAAATGAGAAAGCAATGAACCTTCTAAAAAAATCATTATCTATATAATATGCAATTACATTACTGAAAATCATCCAGTAGTGCATTAAGAGGGAGCTGTCAGATGTTCAGGCTGTATTCAGAAGAGAACATAAAACAAGTGATTTCATTGATGAAGTCTGATGGATGTTGACTCAGAGCAGAGAATACAGAAAGATGTTTACTTGTATTTTGTTTACTATGCCAAGGCATTCAACTGTGGGTATTACAACAAATTATGGATAACCTTCAGAAGAATGGGAATTCTAGAACACTCCATGTTCTCATTTGATACTTGTATATGGATCAAGAAGCAGTTGGACAAAAATAACAAGGGGATATAGAATGAGTTAAAATCAGGAAAGTAATATGAGAATGTTGTAACTTCTCAAAATACTTACTCAATCTGTATGTGGAACAAATTATCAGAAACGCTGGATAATATCAAGATGTGGGATCAGAATTGGAGGAAGGCCTATTGTGCAGATGATGCAACCTTGCTTGCTAAATGAGAGAAAGACTTGAAGCACTTGATGATGAAGACCAAGATTGCACCCTTCAGTGTCGATAACAATCCAATGCATAAAAAAAAAAAGAAGAAGAACCAAAATCTTCACAACTGGAATAATAAGTAAAATTGTGATAAATGGAGAAAAGGTTGAAGTCAAGGATTTTGTCTTGTTTGTATCCCAAGCAATGCTCATGAGTAGTCAAGAGATCAAAAGACGTGTTGCATTAAGTAAACCTGCCACATAATAATTCTCTATTGTCGCCATTGCTATGTGCCATGGAGTTGGCTCTGAATGATGTCTACCCGATGTGCAATCAAATGAAGCACTGCATGGTCCTACGCTAGCCTCAAAATTGTTCCTACGTTTGAGTCCATTGTTGCAGCCACTGTTTCAATCCACCTCCTTCAGGCCTTTCCTCTTTTTCTGCTGCCCATCCACTTTACCAAGCACGATGCCTTCTTCAGGGATGGTCTCTCCTGACAACATGTCCAACGTATGTAAGATGAAGCCTTGCCATCCTTACCTCTAATGATCACTCTGGTCACATTTCTTTCAAGACAGATAGGTTTATCCTTTAAGCAGTCCATGGTTTTTCAAAATTCTCTCCCGGCACCACAACTAAAATGTTTCTATTCTTCTAAGATTACTTTCTAACTTTCACACTCGTGAGGCAGTTGAAAATAACAAGACTTGGGTCAGGTGCACCCTATTCCACAGAATAACGTCCTTGCTTTTCAATAATCTAATGAAGGGTCTGCAGCAGATGGACCTAACGCAATGTCTTTTGATCTGTTCACTGCTTCTTCCATGAGCACTGATTGGGGAGTCAGCAAAACAGAAACCTTGGCAACTTCAACTTTTCTCTATTTATCAAGACCTCTTTAGAGTATGGGTTGGAACCATCTTATACCCCCAACAGTGATAATATGCAGTTACATTAATAATCCAAAAGAGAAATCACTTGTAAAATATTTGAAATAATGTATATAAATAAATAATATACAATTCAGGGGTTGACATGGGGAAGTTTGGACATATAGAAAACTAACAGTTAAGAGAAAATTTGTGTTATTTAGCATTGTATTAGACAAATTGAGTGATTATTATAATTGGCACAATGCAACATTCTAAATATATCAATGATATGAAGTTCTTTCAAAGGAACTTACAATTTAGGGAATGAGGAGTTTAACACTAAGACAATAATTATACAGGATAATATAGTGTAATTTAACATAATAGTACATGACACAATGTTATATAAAATACCATAATACAATATAATTCATAGTATGTACAAAAGACTGCAGGCTATTTTTCATTCAAGCACATATTATTGAATGTTGATACAAATAGTAAAGCCAATAGAACTTGCAGAATTCTCATAAGTAGTGTTCTTTCCCTATATAGAATATTCTATTTTATAATTGGATCAATATTTTAGGCAATTTCCCAAGGGGCACACTTAATGTATTACCATATCTATAAAATACTAGTATTAACATATTCATGACCACTGGGCCATATCCTTTTCCATTAATATTTTCTGCCTCTCTTGTTTCTTGGGAAACTGTTTCCCATTAACAATCAATCCTGCTGTCAGGCGGAGTGCTGTTTCAAATATAGTTTCAAATAAAATAAATGAGCATGTACTGTAAATTACTTTTTTCTAGGTTGTTATATGAAGTGTCTTAAGTTTTGATGAAAACAACTAGAACTTTGAGTGATATTACCTGGGACTCTTAGGGAGTTCTGGAGATAAAATGAATGGGACACAATGTGACCCTTGGGATCTTGAGGGAAAGTTTGTTGGACGAGGTAAATATATATATATATGACCTAACAAAAATTCAGATACAAACAATGATTCAGCATTCTTCCAATAATGAAAATACATAAAAATCAATGACAATATTAAGGCAGAAAATAATTGGGTAAAATATAAAGTAATTTGAATTAGCTTATCATACTCTTGTGATATGAGGAGGCTAAAGATACGAGTCAAAAAATTCTTAGTACACACATCTTTCAGTGGTAATGGCATGGCGTAGTATGGGGTCTAGGAAATGTTTGTCTCAAGACAACATTATTTAATATTTTTTTCTAGCATACCGGCAAGTGTTGAATTCAAAATCTCTTGTTATATAACACTGGTTTACCACTTATTATCTCAAAAGACGTGACTTTTTGTCTTCTTAGAAAAAGTCCAAAATACATCTTATCACAATTACCTGTATAAGGAACTATGTAGTAGATTTGTATTTTTAATTAAAATATATTCTATTTTCCAATTAGTGCACACTTTCATTCAGAAAATAAAACATATGTTTTTGAAAAAATAAGCATGTTTGTATCTTGTTTTCTATTTTTATGGCCAAGACTCTAATATAATTAGGGCCTCAGATTCAAAACACTAATCTCTGCTTATTTTAAGGTACATAAGATAGGGAGGAAGTGAATGAAGCTAAGCCAAGAGTGATAAAAGGCATGCAAGAAATTTACATATAGTAGTAAAGAAATGTATTGAAGGAGTCTAACTGAGTTTGAAAAACATGAAAATGTGAGAAAAACTCCTTGGCTTTTGTCTGTGTTACTGAGATAAGGAAGAGTTGGTAGAATAAGTTTGGAAAGGTGAGATAAGATTTTAGATATTTTTGTTTAAAGTTTGATATACTATAAGACATCCAGGTGGAGTTATTTACCACCAGTTAATAAGAAGGGAGTTCATAGAATTTTCCAAGCTTAAAATAGACTCCGGAAATCACCAGCATACAAAAAATGAGAAAAGATGTGAATTGCTTAGCAGAAGTAGATAACAAGAAGATGTAAGGCCAAAGTCCTCAGGTACTCCAATATTTAGAGTTTGATAGAGCAAGAGGATGCAGCATTAGAACCTATGACAAGTGATACCTCAGATTTAATAAACTATCACTTGTATATATATTTAATTATAAATACTAATTTTAAATTTTTGCTGTTTTGCAATATACAAACACTTTCTCCTTGTACATTTTGCTAAATATATTCTTAGATGTCATGTATAATCCTCTGTACCATATGATCTATTACATTGATTTGGAATATTATCTCACAGTGTGGCCCTCGTGTGATTATATAACAATGCATTTGAATAATGCTACCTTAAACAATGCTTCTGAAATTCACTGATATTTAATTTTTAAAATGCTCATTTTTAAAATGTGATTTCTACATTTTTATCTTTTCATACACACTGAAGCAAAATATAGCTTTACTATTTAATTGCCTCTTATTAAATAGTCATGATATAAGGTTAAGCTAAAAAGTTTTGATAAATGGGTACTATTTTACATAAAAGTATTACCATGCAAAAAAGTATTACTATAAAATTACCGAAATATTTGCTACACAAAAATTATAAAATACAAAGCAATTGTTTCTGAAAATATCTTCCATTTTGGACTATGGTGTACACCTTTGAAAGTTAGTGTTTCTAACCCTTCTCTACCCCTCCCGGAAGGGTTCTGTGCTCTTCAATTGATATCTTTCAGGGACCAATTCGTTTTCCTTTAAAATATTCTTTTGAATTTGGAAATAAAAAGAAATCTGATGGGATGAGATCACAGCCTTAGAGTCTATGGGGTAAAATTCTTCAATGAAATTCCTCAATGAAATTCTTGTAAGATAATCATTGAACTTTTTGTTTGAAAGCAACCTAGTGAGAGTAAAGAAATGTATTACTGAAAAACTTGTCTGCAGCCGTCCACTGATCTTAGAGACATGTTTAAAAATGTATTGTTTAAACTGACCTGTGTATATAAGCGAGTAAGCCAAAGACATTGCTACTTTGAGTCATAGATAAGTGGGTATACCAACAGACTCTTACCTAACAGTTTTTAAAGCTGTCTCAGGATTGGGAAAAAATTCATTTGGTATAAAGTCATGGTGAGTTCGAGACCACTCTCAAGCAATGAACAACAACACACATATGTATATTCATATTCATTTTTTTGTTTTTACTTCAACTATGTCATGGAACCTTTTCTATATTAAATATTAAAATGATATATAGTAATCCTCTGAGGTATAAATGTTGGTGCAATATTTAATTGTGGAATTTTCAATATTTCCTGGTATTGAGAAGAGGTCGTGGACATTAAGCTTGAATGCTGAACAACTTGTGACTTTTGCTGGCAAAGTAAATGGCAGAGCTAATGCATTAGGAATTGAGAATACAGGCATGTCAGTTGTAACTTTCAGATTGGGAAATGACCAAGTGGCAGCATCATTAAGAAATTATCATTAACATATACACCAGTTAATCAACATTTTGCAAAAATTATTGGAATGAAGCTATGCCTTTTAGAAATTATTGATGTCGATTTATTTCTTAATGTGAACTTTGACTATATTCCTAAGAAAAGACTAATTTCTTCCTGGAATTAGCCAAGGCTCTGAATCAAAAGGATGCCATTCCAGATAGACATTGTAAGGTAATCAGTAGAATCTCATTGGTGTTTGAAAAGATTTATTTGTGTCAGTATTTTGTAATATATTGAATTTTGGGGTATTATCAAGAATACAATGTTATGGGGCTCAAAGAGATCACAATCTTGTAGGCAAGATGAGAATTATGCCTCAAATGCATGTGGAAAAACTGAAAATAAAATGCTAACATGTTTTGCCTTATTGTTTAATATTTGGTAACAATTGAGAAATGTCTAAAAGATGGATACAAGTTAGACATATTTTACAAAAGAGGATATTCCATATAAATAAATAGAAATACCTTGTGGAAACAAAAAGGCAGAACGTGATAATGGATTGACACAGTGACTACAATGGGTTCAAACCTAACATTTATGAGTGTGATACTGAATGGGGCAGTATTTCTTCCTATTGTACAAAGGCTCACTCTAAGTTGGAAGTAACTCAATGCCACTTAACAAGAATAACACAAAAAGCTTATTATTCTTTTAATATTGAAATAATTGATCCAAGAACATATGACATTTAAATATATATGTACACATATATATGCTACTTAGATATAAAAAACATATTTTGCATAGATCGTGTCAATAACTCCTGTAGGTTGGGTTCTCTAAAAAAGCAATATACATAGATAGATGATAGATAATAGATAGATAGATAGATGATAGATAGATAGATAGATAGATAGATAGATAGATAGATAGATAAATTGATATCCAAAAAATGGTTCACATAGTTGTAAAAGTGAGCAAATTCAGTCTAAGCCCAGGCAGGTTTCAAGACTGTGAATCAGATGTGCAACTAGAGAATTATCCTGACTAGAGGATCTTTGAGAGCTCATGAGCCCAAGATAGGCAGGAACAACACAGGTTGGTAGCTGCAGAGGTGGATGAATCCAAAGTTGGTAGGTCAGGTGCCAGGTCAGATGGTAGGGTGTTTATGATTCCTGGGATTGCCAGGCAGTAAGGCAAGTTATTGGCTCAAGTGCAAGGATCCAAAGGTCAATGGGCCAGATGCAGGATCCAGACCCAGCAAAAAGCAAGCAAACTTTCTCCTGAAGAAACTTCCTTTCAATTGGAGCATTGGAGCTGTGACTGAAATAAGGGAATTATAGTACACCCCAATCTTCCTACAACTACTTGCTTTCTCACAGCAGATCCTAATTTTGGGTTGGTCACCTCATGAGGATTACTAGGTCTCCCTTGTCAAACTATGGAGAATCCTGGCCCAAACAATTTGGCACAAAATCTAATTATCACAATGGATTTGGCCAAAAAATTACATATTATAATATTTAATATTATACCAATGAAAAACAAATCTGACTGTCCATAGAGCCTTGTTTATTTATCTCTTCTGTGCATTATGAAATGGCCCACCGAACCTAGCAAAGCTGTGTGGAGAGAGACCTTGTGCTGTCATAAGAATTCTGGAGTATAAGGCATCATCAGAAAAAAAAATCTTACCATAGTGAATGATGGGGGGATGCGGAGTGGAGACCCAAAGCCCATTAGTAGGCCACTGGAGATCCCTTGCAGAGGGGTCTCGGGGAGGAGACAAGCCAGTCAGGGTGCAATGTAGCAATGATGAAAAATACAACTTTCCTCTAATTCCTAAACGCTTCCTCCCCACCCCCACTATCATGATATGAATTCTACCTTTCAAGTCTGGCTAGCCCAGAGGATGTACACTGGTACAGATAGGAACTGGAAATACAGGGAATCCAGGATGGATGATCCCTTCAGGACCAGTGGTGTCAGTGGCGATACTGGGAAGGTAGAGGGAGAGTGGGTAGGAATGAGGGAACCGATTACAAGAAACTATATGTGACCTCCTCCCTGGGGGATGGATAACAGAAAAGTGGGTGAAGGGAGACATCAGACAGAGCAAGATATGACAAAATAATAATTTATAAATTATCAAGGCCTCACGAGGGAGGGGGGAGCAGGGAGGGAGTGGAAAAATGAGGACCTAATGCCAGGGGCTTGGGTGGAGAGGAAATGTTTTGAGAATGATGAGGGCAATGAATGTACAAATGTGCAACATACAGTTGATGTATGTATGGATTGTGATGAGAGTTGTGTGAGCCCCTAATAAAATGATTAAAAAAAGAATTCTGGAGACAGAAAGAGTTGTTCTTCAGTGTACACACAGTGGCTTCCTCCTGCATAAATCCACATCGTGGTTACAGATCCTTGACCCTAGGAACTATATTTCTTGTTGCTCAGAGAAACTAAATATTCCACAGTTCTTCATTTTTAAAAAATTTTAAATAACCAAACCAACAATCCAATAGTCACTTCCAAGTCATAGCAAGTCTATATAGGGTTTCCAAGACTGTGAATCTTTATAGGAAAAAGTATCTACTTTCTCCGTGGAACTGGATATGCACATGGCCCTCCAACTGTGGGGTTAGCAGGACAGCATTGTGATCAGTTTCTCGCAGGCTATCCATTAAAGAAATATGTAACACAGATTGTGGAGAAGGCTCTCTTTCTCTGAGTGCTCATGGTCTTTGTGCTATTTCCAAGTACCAGGCTCAGACAGACTCTTTTCTGCTGGGATCTTGATGGTTAATGGTATATCTCTGTGATACCCCGCCCCTTGTACCACAAATATTATATGATCTATATAATATATTGCTCAAAAGTACTCTCCACCATATGCACATATGATTGTTGAATGTTTTGTGAGCAACAGCAAAATAAAATATTCAAAATTGTTTAAAGAGAAAAAGAGTGTTACCTTTGTAAATTAATAATGCAATCAGATTTGCTACCAAGCTTCAGGGCTATCAGCCTATATATATATTTTAGTTTTGTTCTGTTTACCAACAGTGATTGAAGAATTATGAAAATTTGATTATGCTCATAATACATTTAAGTATGTTACATATAGTTTCAGTTATCAAATATTTATTAAACATTTGATTAGAGGTAATTTATTTTAAACTGATGAAGCAAATGATCATAATCATAAGTTAAAACAAAATAATAAATAAAATTTATATTATGATATCTAAATTGACCAAGTATATGACAGGTATGGTTGTATAATGGAAGCCAACTTCAAAATCATAAATTATTTTCATATATACAGCCCTTTTCATGTAAGGTATTTCAGCAAAATGCCTATCATATATGGAAAAATAAACATTGCCATTGCATTGATGCTGACTCGGTGTCTCTGTAGGATAGGGTAGAAATGCCCCTGTGGGTAGAACTCATTATTGAAGAAGAAAGCCTCATCTGTATCCCTCAACATATTATATAGTTGAGTAATAATGTTTGAGGCAAAATAGGAATTAGTTTGATAGTGAGAGAGATTTTTCAGGTAAAAACCTTAGGGGAGAGAGGAGGCTGTCATATTTTTTAAATGAGATTTACTCCCAGAAAATGCAACAGATTCTCATGATTAAGATAAAGAAACAGTCTTCATGTGGTACTGGTATGGAAGTAATTTATAATGAATTAAGTCCATTAAAAAGTCTTACTCTACATGGAAAAATGACCTGGACCTTATTCCATCAGGGCTTTCTTCCACTGTATCAAACATGATGCCTGTAACCAGAGACTAGTATTTCATGACAATTTGTCCAAACTATGTAAGATGAAGAAGTCTTGCTGTCCTTGCCTCTAAGGAGAAATCTGACCTGACTTCTTCCAACACAGATCAGCTTGTCCTTTTAGTAGTCCAAGGAACTTTCTATATTTCTCTCCAGCACCACAGTTCAAATCCATCAATTCTTCTAAGGTCTTCCTTATCCAATGTCCAATTTCATATGCATAGCATGCAATGGAAAATGCAGTATTATTGCTCTTCAATACTCTCAAGAGGTCTTCTGCAGCAGATTTACTAATGCAATACGTCTTTTGATTCCTTGACTGCTGCTTGCATCTGCAATGATTGTGGATCCCAGCAAAACAAACACCTTGACAACTTCAACCTTTTCTTCATTATTTATGTTTTTTCCTATTAGTCCAGTTGTGAGGATTTTGGTCTTGCTTACATTGATTTGTAATCAATACTGAAGGCTACAATACTTGATCTTTATCCACAAGTACTTCAACTCCTCCTCACTTTGAGCAAGTAAGATTGTGTCATTTGTAATCGGAAGGTCATTAATAAGTCTTCCTGATCCTGCACACTTCTTCATATAACCCAGCTTATCTGACGCTTTGTTCAGCACATAGATCAAATAAATATGATGAGAGAATGAAATCCTGACCCACATCTTTACTAATTTTAAACCAACCACTATCCCCTTATTCTATTCACCTAACTGCCAATTAACACGTATACAAGTTATCCACGAGCACACTGAAGTGTTCCAGAATTCTCATTCTTCTCAAGTGTATCTATTGTGTGTTATGATTGATGCAGTCAAATGCCTTGGCATCGTCACTAAAACACTAGTAAACATCTTTCTAGTAATCTCTGTTTTGAGCCAAGTTTCATCTGACATCAGCAATGATATCCCTTGTTCCATTTCCTCTTTTGAATTCGCCCTGAACTCTAGCAGTTCCCTGTCATTTTAACTGCAATCTTGGTTGGATGGTCAGAAGTAAAATTTTACTTGTTTGAGCTATCAATGATATTGTTTTACAGTTTGAGTATTTTGGGGGGGGTCTCCTTTCTTTGGAATGGGTACAAATGTGGAACTCTTCCCGTCAATTGGCCAAATAGCTGTCGTCCAAATTTCCTAGTATAAGTGAGTGAGTGCTTCCAGTGGTCCTTCAGTTTTCTGAAATATTTCAGTGGGTATTCCATCGATTCCTAAATCCTTAGTTTTGGCTAATGCATTCAGTGCATTTTTAATTTATTTCTTCATTGCCATTGGTTCTTACTTATATGTCACCTCTTGAAACGATGGTCTATTGACTTGTTCTTTCTGGTACAGTGATTCTTTTAATTCTTTACATCTTCTCTTGATGCTTCCTACATCATTCAATATGTTGCCTATAGAAACTTTCAAAATACACTCACCACACATATGTGAAAGTCACAACGCAACTCAGAGTAACAAGCCCAATAAAGACTAAGATTTAATCAGATAACCACAGAAGCCTCCTGTGGTATTTACCTAATTTCATGTCAACTTGAAGATATATACAAGTTTAGGAGTGGTATTCAAACTGTAAATCAGGTCACAATCTGATGGTGCCTCCTATGGGCATGGCCTTCTCCTAAGTAGAGTCCTGGGAAGCTTCCTCTTCTCCCTCTCCCTTCGCCTTCCTCCTGGCTGACTGATTGCTACCAGAGCCATGTGATGAACTGTACCACTAGACCTACACTATTTTGTACCCACAGGCCTGTGATCTCCCTGCATTCTGCAGAATTGCATGTGGCTGTAGGAGTGTGAAGAGGGACTTATGGACTATTATCTGACTTATGGACTTGAGTTGGACTGAGCTGGGATGTTTTCTCCATGTATAATTATTTCTTGATATGAAGATCTCATATACGTATATCAGTTTCACTGGATTTGTTTCTCTAGTCAGCCAGCCAAACACACCTCCTCTTCCTCCACAACTGACCACCACACCAATAAAGTTCCAATAGAATACCAGTGGACTACAACTGGAAGCATGTTAAGAGGAAGATTCTTTCTCTATAGGGATAATTAGAGATTGTAAGTTAGAGATCAAAAGGTAGATATATAAAGTAGTTTATGTTAGGAAGGGTTCTCTAGAGAACCAAAACCAGGACACTTATGATTATATGTATATAACAGATTGTTTTATACAGCAAGAAGGAATATAACAGCTCCTTAGTCCACACAATAGTACAGAAGGCTCAGTTCAACTCACTTTTGTCCAACAGTTAATATACTTAAAGTACTTCAACCCATGGAAGAGGCTTTGGGCCAGGTCAAGGAATCAGACAGCAGGGTGGGTCAGCAACAGTCAATAGCACAGACGCTTAGAGAAGCAGGTCCTGATAGGATATAGAACTCAAGCAATGTAAGGCAACAGGATCCACCAGCCTCAAACTCAAGAGATGTATGCACCAGCCAAAGCAGATTTCAAAGGAGCCTCAAACTCTAGCAACAGTATCTGAGGGTTGGCTTGGCCCACAAGTAGTGTAGCACACAGGTTGATGCAGAGAACTAGCTAAAGCAGCAGTATACTTGTCAGATCACCAGAAAGCAAGAGAGTGGGGGTCACACCTTGCAAAGCCATTTACCTCTTTGCCCTCTAATCAAACTGTGACTTGATTAATCTCCACCACATGATCTTTATTGGCCAGGTTGGCACAATATATCTAACTATCACATAGATTTTAAGGTAGATACAAAAAACAAAGATATTAACAGAATTTTTAATCCTCAGCACCAAGAACTACAGCAAACATTAAACATAAAATGTATGTTACTTTGGCTAAGAGCCCAACTCTCAAATTTTTCAAATTCCAGACATTACACCAGTTTATATTCCTTGGTACGTCATGACCTACTTTCAGCAAAATATTACAAGATATACCAAGGAACAGGAAACTAATGGTCTGAAGGGGCCAAGAAAGCAGCAGAATCTCAGGTATGACAAAGATGTTCGAATAATCAGGAGGAAATAAAGTAGCCATCTCTGGTGGCTCAAGTGATCGGTTAATAACTGATATATTGGTATGGCTAACACATTCGGTGACTTCTCAAGGGGAATATTTGGTGATCTTCTACCATAAGAATTACAGCTAAGAAAATCTTATTGGACTGTTATACTTTGTCACATAATGTCATTATTAGTGCAATATTGTCTTGGTGTCACCTCCAACAACAAAAATGATCAATGTGTTAAAATCCATCAGTACCTATCTGTCATTTTGCTAACTGTGGCAGCTTGAGTGTTGCAATGTTGCTGGAAGCTCAGCCATTAGTATTTCAGAGACAGTCTTCGACTAAGACAGACTCGTAATGAAAGCTTGGAAGTCTCTGAAATTCAGCCAATGAAAAATTAATGGAACAAAACACAACACTGTCTTACTTTCTTGCTCTGCACAATTCTTCAGGAGAAATAAATAACTTGAGGAAATGAGCATGTGTACTTGTATAAGGGCCACCAAACTAAGGGAGCCACTTAGCAAAATGAATATGCACAATGGATTTGAACATGCTCTAATTATGAAGATGATGCAGCCCGGAGCAATATTTTGTTCTGTCATATGTAAGGTCATCATGAATTGGAATCAAAGCAGCTGTCAATCTAGCACATTAAAATATGCATTATTTTGTTGTTCATTTATTCACTTACATGTAATGATTTAATGTAAGAAATGGAAGCTGTGAAAGAAATAAAAAGCAAAAATCAAAAACCCATAACAAATTTTTTTTAAATGTGGAATGAAAATTGATCATAAAGGATCAATAAAATTGAAGATCTTACACACTTCCAAATATAAATGCAAAGGAAAAATCTAAACCAAATAAGAGCCCTGAAAATCCAGGAATTGTAGGTAAAGGTCAAATGCCTTAAAATAGAAATAAATAGAGTGCAAGAATAGAGAATAGAGAAAAAGAGCTAGTTGAAGTTCAAGATCCTTCTAAAATTAATTAGAAATAGTAAATCACAAATCTAGGAAGCTCAAGGAACATTAAGAAGCCTCCTCTTTCTCCCACAGAGTAGCTGGTGAGTATGAAATAGCAACTTAATAGTTATGTAGTGAGGTTATGTAGTGTTGTACATAACCTACTGCACCACCAACATGCCTTAAGTCTAGCTCACTGCCATAAAGATGATGCAGACTCAGAGTGACACTACAAGACAGAGTAGAATGATCTCTGTGGGTTTGGGACTGTATCTATCTATGGGAGTGGAAAGCCTTGTGTTTCTCCCGCTTAGCATTGGTGGTCTAGTACTGCTAACTTTGTGGATTGCAGGCCTTTGTATAACCACTACATCACCAGGGCTTCCATTAAATGTATATATACATTTCCATTAAGTATATATTTTACATATATATGTATTTCTCTCAAGTAAATAATTCACATGGCTGCAATGGTTTGAAAACTCCAAGTTGTGGGCAAGATGACTGGATAGAGGTTACTTCTGACTCATGTAATCTGCACGGGTTAACAAATATAAAATTGCAAGGACTGATTGCGGAGGGGGAAGAATCAAAGTTGGCAGGCAAGATGTCAGGAAGCTGACTCACAAATTGAAGAAGCTAATAATTTCCAGGTACAGCAGATAATAAGACATGTCACATGTTCAAATCTGAAGAACCAGAGATCAGATGATGATTAGTCAGATGCAAAAAGTGAAATAACTTTGCCAGGAGATATATATCATCAATATTTATAGATACATATAGATATACCTATATTGGAATCAGACCACAATCCTGCAAAACTTCCCATTCCTGGAAGATCTCACCAAAGAAATGATGACATATCAGACCCCATCATGCTGCTGCTGTATCACAACTGGCAAATACTGAGAGTCATAGGGAACCAAGTTGAAACAATACCTTAATAACCACTTCCCTCCCTTGTCCACCTGGCACATTGACAGATCTCTGTAAACCATACAAGATCTCTAAATAAAAACAATTGTAAAGTCATACTGGCATTGAACATGATGCAATACATGTACATTAAAGCAAAACAAAAACCCACTAGTTCATTTACATCTCATTTACATCAAAACATAAAAGTATATGATGCCCATATAGAAGGAAAACTATTCTTAGCAATAGTAATCTTCAGTCCTACAACTGGTCACAGAGTTGTCACTGGTGTTTAGAACTATTTTTGTGCCATTTCGCTTCAGTCTCCACTGCCCCCTTAGCAAACACCTTAGCGCTTCAGCGGCTTACTGTGGGAAGGAATCCGACCTTTTGTTTTTGAAATAGTTAGATCTGTAGTTTTTGTGCTGAAATGGGTTTGTATAGTTTTCCTCTGGCTTTAACCATCAGGCAGATCATCCTAAAGAATCTCCTATATTCTAGGCATACGCTTATGTACTACCATTATGGAATATCAATCTGATTTCCACTTAGCAATCAGGATTAAGCCAACACATCAACACTCTTATTTGCCCACTGATCTAGAAACATGAGGAGCCCTGAACGACTGAGTGTTATTCTTAACTTACCATTTAATAGAGTCTATGTTGTGTCTTTAAGTGGGAATATGCCTCCCCTTAGAGATAGAGCCTCCAGAGACAGGGAGCATAGGGTGCAGAAACAAGATGCAAATATATATGTGTGTGTGTGTGTGTATGTATATAGATAGTGATATATATAGTGATATATATAGTGATTGATATATATATAGTGATATATATATAGTGATATATATCACTAGGAGTAAGAGGGTGTGGTGACACTTCCATCTCCACCCCTGTTACCAAACAAGTGAGTTCTAGCTATTGGAGAAACAGCACCATCTATTGGCTGCTGGGTTAGAGTATATACTGCCTCTTACACTGCCTCTTGCAGAACATTGTCCTTATGATGTAAGCTACTGCAACTTAGTAGGTGCCATAATTGAGTCTTCAGAAAGCCGTTCCATCTTTCTATCAGGTGTACTGCTTCAGGATAATGGGGAACATGATCTGACTAAGAGGTTCCATTAGCATGGACTAATAGTAGCACTTCATCTGCTATGAAGTGAATCTTTTGATTGGAGGTCATGTGTCATGGGTGGTGAATAAAGCATTCTGTAAGTCCACACCAGGTTTCTAGTTAGTAGGTCCCTTTGAGTTCTTAATCACAGAGTCAGTGTTTTTCCCTGCTGGCAATTTGTCACTCTGCAGTGGCTATAACAAAGTTGGCCATGGTGAGTGGAAGTTGCTGAGCCCACACATAAACTTCCCTTCCACCGCATGGACAATGGCAGGAGTGACCGAGATAAAACAGGGTAACTGTGTTAAATACAGTGTGTCTTCCTATACACATGATTGCTAAGATCATTCTCTTCTGGCAACGTAACCCCTTAATGAGCATTCACATGAAATACAAATATCTTCTCTTCTTTGGTTCTTCCAAGAATTGTCTATCCACATACCTTTTCCCCATATACCTTGTTGCCAATTCTCTAGCTATGTTGCTTCCAAGCCTATGACCACCCACACATACCTTTGATCATAGCCCATCAATCAAAATACAATTTTAAAAATCTGATCATTTCCCCTTCTACTAGGAGATACAAGAAGATATAACAGGAGTAGACACAAGAGTGTTTGGAACACTTCTTCATGTATGTAGATTAACTTCCTGTTCAAGTCCAATCTTTTATATACCATTACTATTTGGTAATGGCATTTAGTTGGGCACATCCAAATTTATTACCCTGAGTGTCAGATAATACTCAGTTCATGATGAGCAGCTCAGGTTATATGGTGCTATATATAGTTCCTTATGGGAAGGTGCTCAGTCTGTACTAGTAAAAGATAAGTTGTTATATGCTGAGGATGGCAGGGCTTTGCTCTAATATCCTAAGTGTGTGCATTATGATTCACCATTAACAGCCTGCCAAAGATTCCAATTTGTGTCTCTGTTACCCACTGCCACGTCAAGCACCATTGGGACAGCTGGATTACATGGCACAAGTGGCAAATCAAGTTGGGTAGCAGCCTAAACCTGCTCAAGAGCCTCCTTTTGTCCTATCCTACTCAGAACTAGCAGCTTTAAAAGGTACTTTGATACACAAATCAAGAGCAGCAGACCTCAAGGAGAGAGGGACACAATACAAAAAAACCCTTCCTGGTGTTGTGCCTCCTTTTCTGTTGGGGGTTAGATGGAAGATGAAATAATTTGTGTTTCACCTTAATAGGAAGGAATCTTTCATCATGCCCCTAGAAATTTCAGTTAAGGGGAAACACTTGAATTATTGTTGGGTTAATTAACAATCCTTTAGCATGCAGGTGTCCTACCCATCAGTCCAGAGTCATTGGTATGTCGTTGGTACTCAGTCTAATCAGCTAGTGTCCGTAAGTTAATGGACCTGTTATGTGTTATGAAATGGAAAAGTTATCAGTTTCATTGCGGACTAGATTATTACACAATGCTGAAGAACTGATGGTCATTCCCCTAAGCCAAGAGCGTAAAGGTGGATTACTGCCCTTGTCCACTGACAGTGAACTGCTCCTGATGAGCCTTCAAACCGGTGAAGGCTCACATAGGTGTAATTTACATATGTAGATAATGGATGCATGGACAGAGATATGATAGAGCAATTGATCTATTGATAGAAGGTAGATGATTTATAGAATATATATGTATGAAATGATTCTTATCCTTGTAAGTTACAAATTCACGTGCCAGATGTCAGGACAGTGGCTTTTCCTGAGTCACGTAACTAAAGGGACTGACAAAGCCAATTTCAGCAGACAAGGTGCCAGTTTTATTTATTTGCTATGATTTGGAGTTGAATTGATGGCAGTGAATTTTATGTAGGGTTTATCATACAAATGAAACATGTAGTGTTTAGCTATTTGAGTTAGTATCTCTCACGTAGCATAAGTATTTAAGAATCATTCATATAGCTGTATATAACAACAGTAAACATATATATCCTATGGGGCCACTGCAATAGATTGTAGAACCCAGCAGAGAAATAGCATGTCATGGGAGGAATGGTTGATATCAAGAACAGGTTTACAAGAAAGTGGAGGAGGAAGGCATAGCTGCCTTCTGAAATTGCCCTTGAGTTTACACGGCGTTGGATTCTCCTCCCTCGGAAAATTACAGGTGACCAGAGGAATGGCCTCATGTCATTTCTTCAATTGGTTTTAAGGTGCACCAAATAACATAAATGAAAAAGCAAATGCAGCCAATGTCTGAAATATACTTTCAAGTAATTTTGAAGATAAGATTATATATCTGAATTTTTGGTTTTTGTTAATGAATATTTTTTACTATGTATATTGCTTTTGTTTTTATTTCTCTTGCTAATATCTCATCTGGCAAACAACTCAAATATATAAAAGTACAAACAAATTACCTATACCTAAAAATTAGAAGCTACCTTTAAGCAACAATATCGTATATACATCTCATAACGTTGTTTCTATTACTGTGATTATCTTAATATATTTCTAAACATAATTATTAGAAATATCTTTATTAACAGGGTTTTTTTGATAGCCATTTTAAGACTTTGGCAATTAAAGCTAAAATAAGTTAATAGCTTCATTTTGGAAACAAAACAAGTGGGAATTATCAGTGTTTAGTATTTTTAACCAAAGCACGTACAACAAATGGTTTTTCTGAGCACATAAATAAATTATGCTATATGGATAAGAGTGTGAATTCATTTACTGAAAATTCTGCGTTCTGAAATGTATGAGACCAGCTAATTGTGTTTGTGGCAGTAATTTATTTTTAAGCAAGAGAGCCTGAATGGCCATGTGTTTATAGGCAGTTGTAACTAGTTATAATTATGAATTCTTCACATGAATTAACTATTAGAATCACTGCAGTCATGCTCAAATGCATAGCCTAGAGAATTTGGTGAGGAAGGCAATTCAGTCCTACGAAGCATAATAAAAGAACAGATACTTACATGTTTTTAATCTGTTCTTTTACTCTTTCACTGGGAATGTTAATACTATTTGCTGGTTCCTAATAAAATTTAGAAA
This sequence comes from Echinops telfairi, assembly GCF_000313985.2. Classification (NCBI taxonomy): domain Eukaryota; kingdom Metazoa; phylum Chordata; class Mammalia; order Afrosoricida; family Tenrecidae; genus Echinops; species Echinops telfairi. The sequence goes on along the minus strand of NW_022111324.1, from coordinate 32,500,011 downwards.
TATAACAAATGGTAATTGCACTTGATATGCCATTTAATTGTTTAATTATAAACCTTCTAACATACATTTCAAAATAAATTAGCATACATATAGATAGAATGGAGATATCCAAAATCTAGATATTAAAACTAAGGTCCAATACCACTATCATGCTCAAAAGCTATTTTAGAGGTATAGTGATAGGTATGTGTATATGTAAATATATTAATTTATAGTGAAAGGGATAGAGGGCAATGTACATACATTTATATGTTAAAGTATTAAGATAGCAGACAGACTTTCTGTCTCTACTCAAGGCCTCCCTTAACAAAAGACCGCTTTGTTCCAATAACCTGGCATTCCTTGATACTCACCTTACCGACATGATTGCTGAAGACAAAATGGGTGCATAAGCAAATGTGTTAAATAGAGCAGATGGTGCCAAGCTATCAAAATATGTAGCATCTGGAGTTGTTTCTTCTTAAATTATTTTATTGGGGGGTTCATAAAATTCTTATCACAATACATACATACATACATTGTGTCAAGCACATATGCACATTTGTTGCCCTCATCATTCTCAAAACATTTGCCTACCACTTTAGCCCTTAATATCAGCTGCTCATTGTCCCCCTCCCTCCTCAGGCCCCCCTCCCTTATGAGGCCTTCATAATTCATAAATTATTATTGTTTTGTCATAAGTTACACTGTACAACATCTTCCCCACCCTCTTCTCTGCTGTCCATCCCCCAGGGAGGAGGCTACATGTAGATTCTTGTAATTGGTTCCCCCTTTCTACCCCACATTTCCTCCACCCTCCAGGCATCGCCCCTCTCACCACTGGTCCTGAAGGAGTCATCTGTCCTGGATTCCCTGTGTTTCCA
>NW_022111324.1:32462285-32498476 GCF_000313985.2 Echinops telfairi | reverse complement strand
TTCTTCAGCAATAGTGTCTGGAAGGTGTGCATCCTGGAATGCCAATTTAATAGAACAATGTGTCCTTGCATTGAGTAAGTGCTTGAGTGGAGGCCCAATGTCCATCTGCTGCCTTAATACTAAACCTATAAATATATGCACGTAGATCTGTTTCCCCACACTCTTATATAAAAAAGATGTAGCATCAGGGGTTTTAAAGGCCTGAAGTTAAACAAGCAGCCATCTGGCAGGTAAGCAAATAATCCCATATGGAAGAAGCACATCAGGCTGTGTGATCATGAGGTATCGACAGATGCAGGTATCAGGTATCAAATTACTTAAAACAAACAGTTATATTGATGTTAAATGTGGGGGTAGAGAGTGGAGACTCAAAACCCATCTCTAGACAATAGGACATCCCCCCACAGAGGGCTTACAAGAAATGGACAATTGAACCAGGATGCAGTATAGTACTGACAAAACACACATCATTCCTCTAGTTCCTGAATGCTTTCCCTGCCCCACCTCCACTACCATGACTCAGCTTTGCCTTACAAATCTGGTTAGACCGGAGTACACATATTGGTACAGATAAGAGTTCTAGACACATGGAATTCAGGACAGATACAACCCTCAGGAGCAGTAGTGGGAGTAGAAATAGCATGAGGGTAGAGGGATGGTGGGGGCGGGAGAGGAGAGGGAAGGGGGAGAAAGGGGAAATCCATCACAAAGTTGGATATATAGCACCCCCCAGGTGGAAGAGTAGCAGAAAGGTGGGTAAAGGGAGACAAAGGACAATGTAAGACACAAAATAACAATAGGAATGTATAATTGATCCAGGATTCACATGGGTGGGAGAGTGGGGGGCAGAGGGGAGAAAAGGAGAAACTGATACCAAGGGCTCAAGTAGAAAGAAATTGCTTTGGAAATATTGTATGCAACATACGTACAAGTGTGCATAATACTATTGAATGATGGATTGTTATAAGATTTGTAAGAGCCCCCTAACAAAGTGATTAATTTTTAAAAATGCTAAGGTCCAAATCTGATTAAAGTAAAGGCTGAATCCTCTGTATCCTAAATTCAGATGAAAAATAACAGTGAATATGAGCAACAACTCCATGCGTTACATGGTAGTCAGGTCTGATAATTATCTCTACCAACGTGAATGTAATTGATTGGTCCCTAGATATCATAAAACAGGCTGACTGAGAAAGAAGAAGCTCATTTAAGGAGCTCAGTGACTATGACTAGTATTTGCTTGGTGTCCTCAAAAAGGAGAATTACTGAACTACTCCTTTAAAACCAGTGTAGGAAAAAGTGGAATGTGAGAGATCAGATGGTAAATATATCATGAGGCACAATCAGTAGTGGAAGCTATGATACAAAAATAGGAGAATCTATTGAGATTGAGTGTGGTATGGATGACTGTATTTTACATCTTATTGGGTGGGATGGATCATAAATCCTTGGGGAACAGACAATTAGGAATTTGCAGAAAATATGGGGTAAAATTACATATTTTAAAGGTTAAATTTGTAGTAAGTTGTAATGTTTTTAAAAAACACCATAGAATCACATTGTTCCTAAATTCAAAATCTATTTACTTCCACCGGATGTTCTAAAACAAAAGTGGGGAACCATGCCAAGGGCTATTTGCATATTTATAACACCATGTGGTGGATCTATGAAATTATTGGCTTAAAAATCAGCACTACTGTATTTGGTCAACCATTTCATTAACACACCCTTAATGCGATGGCTGAAACTCCTTCGTTGGTGTTGATGATTCTGCAGGCTGGACATTCCTCACCTGTCCAAAGGGTCTTATTATTAGCTCATAGTTCAAATTCTGACATAATTTCCTAAATTCAGATTCCAAGATCTCGTTTTTAAATCATTTAATTCAGGTGCAGAAGGTGCAATCAGTTTAGCTAACCTCCGTGGGATACAATTCATCTCCAGGTGCAGCCTTTCTAAAGCAGAGACAAGCTATCATCCAAAACTTCAAATATGCAAAGAAAATCGTACAGTAGTAGTTATATGCATCCCAGTTGAAAGATAAATAAATAGAAAGTAAACAGAGTTCTTGGTTATAATTATTCAGCCAAGCAAAGGTTGAATTCTTCTTGACTAGATTTCAAGTTCGGGAATAGTCATTCATGATCTTTTGCTCTACGTTCCAAGTACTTTATTCAACCCTTTAAACCATATTTTCCTTCCTATAAAAGATAACTCACTTTATCAGCTGGCTTCCTTCCAAAGAATTTTGGAGTGATGGTGACATTAAATATTTATCTTTTTAACATTGACTGAGTTTGCTAATGATAATGTTCTTTATTTTGCCCATGTTTTGTGGTGTATGAGTGGTCATTGTTTTTTATTGATTCATAAAATTCCATAGACTAAATGTACCAGAACTTGTTTATCAATTCCCCTACAGATGGAGTCTTTAGTTGTTTGCTTATATTGAAGATAACCATCATTATAAGGAAAAACAAATGAAGAAATGTGGCTTATAAAACAATGGACAAGAATTTGATGACTAGGAGGAGCAGGGGCAGGAACAGAGAGGGGACGGATGGGGAGGGATGGAAAAGAAAACAAAGACACATGTCAGTTGGGTTTAATATGGTATTTCTGTTGATTTTATTTCTTGAGATAGGCTCTGTAAATATATATAATATGTTTCTACAAATCTTTGAGGAGAACTCCTCTATCTTTTGTGCTTGAGATGGCTGAGGGACACTGACTTTAAGTTCTAGACTTGCTCTGCTTTGGTTGAGAAGATCCATGAAGTACAGCTCTTGACATTTTCCTTTGCTGTTATCTCATTTTATGAAGTTTCCATTGATCTATGCATTCTCAGCATGTATGATTATGGTAAGTCTTTTCTATGTCAATCTTTAAATTCCATTAACATCTGTTTTCCTTCTAGAAATGCTAATTGTCAGAATCCTATAGTCCAGATTCCTCTCTTTGCAATACACTTCAACAAATTTCTCTCTCTCTGTATTCTTTCAACACACAATGACACAATATACTAATTACGAGAATGGGTCAGTGGGATTTTCTTGGATATAATCTTCATTAAAACAGATAGCCAGATCTATGAATCAAAATCGATGCAATGGAACTTTTTTCCTTTCTTTATCCTATTGAGTTTTACTGTAATAAAACAAGAAGACACAAGAGCGTTTCTTCAACATATCTCTGACAAATCCTCTAACCCACAGATCCAGGTTTATCACTTCCAGCTTCTGCTTTCCACACAGCAGCAGGGGACATACTGGTAAGCCTTCTGCAAATATAGGACAGAAATCCCTTTTCCTCTGGTTTCATATAAAGGGATCTTCACTTTGTCCCAAGCACTATCTATAAAGTTCATTTATCTATTAAGAGTCTGTTCAAAGCAAGATATGCTTTCGGTATCATGGTCCCCCAAAACTTTAAAAACAAAACAAAAAGATTATTTCCTGTCCAAAATGACTCTTTGGGGGCATTTATTATATAAGCCTCATACAAATTGGTATTGATTTTCTATTACCATGTAACAAATTACCACAAACTTAGGGGCTTAAGATAACATACGTTGTCTCACAGCTTCTGGCCGGTTTTGCTATGCACTCTGCTCAGGATCTCACCAGGCTAACATCCGAGTGTCAGCCAGGGCTTTGATCTCATTTGAAGCGTAGTCTTTTTTTCCAGGCTCACTAGTTGTTGGGCTGGAATCAACACACAGCAGGTGTATGCACTATTCCTGTCTTTTCTTTCTCATTTCCTCTCTGTTTCAGATTGCCTACAAATTATAAAACACATTTGTCTTACAATTTTTACTGAAAAAATAAAACAGTAAGAAACAAATGCACAAACAGATATAAAATAATAACATACTTATACCATCCCAAATGTAAAATGGTGTCAATATTTTGGAATGTCTACTTAAGCATTTGTATCACCGTAGCTAGAAAGTGTGTTGGTTGGCAAAGGATTGTTATTTAATATAATTCTTCATGAGAAATGTCTTCTTTAGTGAACTACATTACATGCAGACCAGAATTACATTACATACAATAATGTTGATGGTTTTCATTCAAATACACATACATACAACAGAGTACAAAAAAAAAGAAGAAGAAAATGGTAAAAAGCTTTGCTGGGTGGAGTTCTCATAGTACAAGTTTTTTCTGTTAGGTGAACCGCCATCAACTTACTCTGAGTTGGTATAGCCAGTGGATTCACCTGGGAAGGTTCTCTCTGGTCCCAATGAATTTTTTGGTGAAAGCAGTTTCGCTCGAACCTTATATTTTGTGATGGCCCATTTCAGAGAACAGTGTGAGGATGTGAAATTTTGTTTTCTGCTGGGGAAAAATGCCACAGAAACTGTTGTGACATGGAACACAGCTTACAAAGAGCACGATGGGAAAATTCAAGTGTATGGGTGGTTTTGTCATTTCAAAAAACCGTGACGTGTTAATTGATGACAAACCGCATTCTGGACCTCAGTCAACTTCCCAAATGAATGAAAATGTCAACTTGTACTACATTTAGAGTTCATTCCACCAGGTAAGACTGTTAATTAAGCTTTCTATTTAGGTTCGGAAAAGATAGCATAACAGCGTATGACAATAAAGACCTGATTTGTGGCAGAGAGGAGACTGGATTTGCCACCACAACAATGCACCTGCTCACACAGCCATTTCAGGGCTCCAGTTGTTGACAAAAAACAGCATGCCTCTCTTGCCCCCCACATCTTATTCACCTGACCTCACTCTGTGTGATTTCTTTTTGTTTCCACAAATGAAGAGGAATATGGAAGAACAGTGATTTGAGGACCTAGAAGAGATGGTGGGGGGGGGGGGGGCAGGACGAAGGGAGGTGCTGTCACCCATCCAAACAGATGAGTTTGAAAAATGTTTCCAAAAATAGAAACACAGATTTGACAAATGTATTAAGTGGAATGGAGAGTATTTTGAATGTGAAAAAATTGTTCTGTAACAAAATTTAAATACATAACTTAAAAAAAATTCTGTTGGGGGGGTTCCCCTTCGTATTTCTCTGGTATTCTGATTTTAATAGGAGTAGTCTCTAAAGAACTTGTGCATTTATTAAATAAATATTTATTTGTAAAGTTATACAATGGAAGTATATATTTAGGGTGAATCCATGAAATAGATATTCAAGTTTCTAAAATGCCGTAATTACAGTAATAAAACTACCATGTCATTGAGTCTGATGCACAGAGGCCTTCGATAGGGTTTTCAAGACTCTCCATTTGGGAACACTTTCATCTTCCTCTTGCAGAGCAGTGGTGCGTGTAAATAGCTGGCTTTCTGATTAGCCCAATGCCACGCCACAGTGCCACCCAAACAAAACACAAACTTACTGCCATCAAGGGGGTTCCGACTTACAGGACACGGTAAAACTGCTCCTGTGGGTTTCCAGAGACAGTTACTCTACAGAAATAGAAACCCTTGGGAGTAGAATGGCTGGAAGCAGCTGGTGGTTCCAAACGTTGCGATGACAATCAGCAGCACAAACAATAACCACCACACCACCAGGGCTCCGCAGTGTCACCGAACCCCAAACCCGCTGCCATTGAGTCAACGCTGACTCCTGGCGGCCCTTGTTGGCTTCTGAGACATTGACTGTTGATGGGAGGAGAAGGCCCAGTCTTCCTCCCCTGGAACGGCTGGTAGTTTAATTTGCTCACCATGAGGATCACAGCCCCATGAATAACCACTACACCACCAGGGCTCCCGGTCTCCTTAAAGAAAGAAATTAAAATTAAAGAAAAGAAACTGTTTTTGGAACAGTATACGTTATCTCTCTATACTGAAACAGAATCAAAATATAAATATTAAAAAAACACATAAAAACTAGCTGATATAAGTACAAAGCTTAAATAAGAGTAAAGAGCAGGAAGCTATTTACATTGAATATTATATTTCTACTTTATGTGAGTTATATTCTGTCTGACAGTTTCACTATGAATTGGAGTTGACACTACAACTGGGTTTGTTCTTTGGTTTTATGTCATCACTGATTTTATTGTAATTTAGAGGTTTACAAAGATTTTTGAAAACCTTGTGTTAATTAATATATTCTGTTTCAAAATAGCAAGATACATTTTAAATGGTTTTATCTTCTCTTCAAAAATATTTCTAATCAAGCACTAACATGTCAACTCTCTCACTAATTTATTTATAAGAATGATACAAATATTATAATCTAATCCATTTTTATAATAAATGGTTAAAATGTATGCATTGTGGACAATAATTGAGATTTAATAAAATTTATAATAGTTTAAATCAATTTTATATTTGATAAATATAAATTACCTTTATTAGTATTATTTTTATTTAATAAATGAAACATTTCAGACAGATAGAAAAGGAAAGTTAAAGAATATGCCATCAAACCATGGGTAACTTTTCATGAATACCTGGGTACTATGGTTTCTTGCCTAGTTTCCCTGAAATTTTCTGTAATTTTTGAAGTATATGTATTTGTAAGTGTTAACTGCACCCTACAAGCTTTATTACGAGTTATTTTTTAGCTTCATATTTCTTACTTTAGATTATTTTCCATCTACCTCATTGTACTAATTATACATTTTCTATTTTTACTTGTTTCCCACAATGTGTCATCATCCCTCTTCCTCTGTTTGCCGTTGTCCCTTTTCCTTCTTTCCTCTTTCTTCTTGCTTTTGAATTTGTCATTGGACTTTTTCCCCCATTTCATATAATTTCATATATATTTATTTATTGTCTAAAATAGAGCCAAAGGAAGCAGTTTCAGATTCAAGACTGAACGGCGACTAAGGACCATAATCTTGTGTATTCCATCAATACCCAACAGCAAGCCTGTGTCTTCTGATTGAGAGTTTTATTTTCCACCCCACTACCTAGTCTATCTAGGCCTCCCTATTATGCTCCCTTCTCAGAATAGTCAGGAGTGGCAGCTGTGCACCATCTGTCTTCTAGTTTTAGGGTCCTGGTGGCAGAGTTACATGTACTCAGTTTTCCCTTTACTCTAGTAGTTTCTATGCATCTTTGATTGTCATCGTTCTTCTTTATTCCAGATTGAAAAGAGGTTGAAGAAAGACCAATAGTTATCCTTTAGATGCTTGCTTACAACTTTTGAGGCCCCAATGACTACTCACCAGAGTAACATATAGAGCATTGTCTTTATGGGGGTTTTATGCAAATTGATCTTGATGTCATCCATGACTAATATCCCAACTTCTTAAGCCTTATGACTCAAACCAACTAAGCATTCGGTTCTGACTAAAGATCCCTGGTTGTGTAGTGGTTAAGAGTTGTGCTGCTATCCACAATTTCAGCAGTTCCTAACTCAGAAAAATGAAATAATAAAAGAAACGTGACTAGTAACATAATGGTCGCTTTAATGAGTCTGAAGCAAAGTCTTGAGACTCAGTCATATCGATCACTACATTTGACCTATTCATTGGGCAACTGAACTAGCCCTTAATGGTAATATTGACAACTGATAACCAAAATATTGGAGAGTGAATTAATTTTTAATATATGAGTTTCATATCAAGAAGTTTTATATATCAGAAAAGCATCCCAGCCCAGTCCAACTCAAGTCCTTAAGTCTGATGCTAGTCCATAAACCCTCCTGCAAACTCACACAGCCACATACAATGATGTAGAATTCAGGAAGACGACAGGTGGGTGGGGGCAAAGTCCTGTGGACCCAATGGCAATGGAGCATTTCAAGAGCTCTGGCAGGTCTCCATGCGGCATCAGCAGAAAAGTGATGGCAGAGATAACTTTTAGTTTTTCATGCTTTTTTTTTTTTTAAAGCAAATATAAAATTCTGGAAAATATACTCATCAATGACATGCTACTTTCCTGAAGGTATAAAAATTGCTGACCATATTTTCTTGAGAAATAAAATATCATAAATTATGATATCTTAAGATATTCCAAAATGTCTAAATTTAATTCATTTTTCAGGTGTTATCTATTGATTATTCTGTTTTTAATAAGATTGGAAATGATTTTATATGGATTGGTTTGATTATGTTGCCAAGTTAGAAACTTACTGGGAAATACTTGTCTTCTTTTTGGTATTTTAATGTTCACAAATATTAGCAATAAGAGAAATACAAATTAAGACAACATTGACATATCATCTCACACAGAGTGACATTTTGGCAAAATTACATAAAACAGAAAATAGCAAATGCTGGAGAGGATATGGAGGGATAGAAAAGCTTTTACATTGCTGCTAAGACTGTAGAATTGTACAAGCATATGGAAATAAGTATGGCAGTTCCATAAAAAAATGCACATCCAAGTACTTTATGATCCAGCAATCTGTTTACTGGGTATCTACCATAAATAAATTAATAATATAACACAAACAAATATATGTACACCTATGTTTATTGCAGTAATTTCAAAAATAGCAATAAAATAGAATCAACCCCAAACCCTAACTATAGCGAAATATGAGTAAACCAGCCTCTGACAACTGAGGGGTCCATAGGTGAAATTGTATGATTATAATATATAAAGATCATTGTAAAGTCATAGAAAATAGGAAAGATAGGAGAGAGAGTAAAATAAAGGAGTCAGACACATTTTATGACAGCATTCTTACCTCAGGGATGGCCATGATCTCAGCAGCCTAGTCCACGCAGAGAGAAAAAGAGTCTTTTATGCCTTGGAATATTTTTAGGTAGACATAAGACATGCATATTCAGTAGTTACATACGTCATAAGGTGGGTGGTAACCACAGTAAAGTCCCTGAGCTCACAGGTGAGGAAACCTAATACCCGCATTGGGAGAAGGTGTGAGGGAGGATGAGTACCATAATGGGAGGAGATAACAAGAATGTCTGCTCCTATAGGCTGGTACAATCAACTGTATGCTCACTTTAAGGCAGCATAGCTGTGAGGGGAGAATCTTTGGGAATGGTATTTAACGCGGATAATGTACTTGGACTTTATCTCTAACTTATCAAAGTGGTGGCTTTCCTACCATGGAATAGTACCTTTCCAGATTCCCTCTTTTATAAGTTAGGGAATAAAATCCTAGTCGTATTACTCTCAGTGTGAGTTTCCCACAGAAGATTGGATAAACGAGCTTAGTCCATTTATACTACAGAATTTCATGCATCAAGAAACAAGAATGAAAACTCTCTTACACACCGAAAGACATGGATAAAACTAGAGAATATTATGGCTAGCATACTTAGTCAATCTTACAAAGATAAGTGCTAACATCATCATTGTTATAAGGAAAAGCATGGAAGAAGAAACATAGTTCATATACGAATAGACCAGACATTGATGACGATGAGGAGGGCAGGGATAGACAGAGGAACTGATAGAGGGGAGACGTGGTGGAGTGAGGGAACAAAGAAAAGGGAGGGCTTACAGGAAAAAGAAAAAATATGTAATTGTCCTTAACATATTGTTGTAGCTCATTGGATGAGTGTAAATTGTTTGTAGAACCACCAATTATTAATTAAAAGTATACATTTCCTTTGCCCATAATTTATTTACTAGACAGATAAGTTTAAAGTACTTTGCTGTGAAGAATAAGGAATCTACTGTGCAGGCATCACTCAGAGATATTTAAAGTTCATTTTCAGACTATCTAATTAAATGGACTATGTCAATAAGGTAAGTCACACAACTTTGAAAGTTTCCTAATGTGTATTAAAGCTATGCTTGTAGTATATTTCATACTATTGAGTGTGCAAGTACATTATGAAATAATTTAAAGGATTGTTAGAATTACTAATTTGTGACTAAAAGACATGATGTGAGCACATAATGTTGGAACAATGGCCCCAGAACACTTGATGAGTAAAGTGTTGCCACAAACTTTAATCTGTAAACCATACAGTATCTTTGAAACACAATAAAATGAAGAACAGAAAAGTGAGTTAAAAGTATGTGTGTTTCATTTAATACTATGTGGTTTGTGGCAATTACATTATCTACTATCAACTTGAGGAAGGGGTGGAGTCTAGTCTGTCAATCAGGTGATAACCAATGAAGCCTCTTTGTGAGCATGGCCTTGTCCTGAGGATTCTGGGAGCTCCTGTCTCCCTCCCTGGAGTCAGGATGCACACACTCTGATAACAAGCCAGGTGGGGCTACGCTGATGGAGTCAGAGCCCTGGAGCTGGAAGAGTCATGTGGAGACCCACACCAGCACGGAGATGTTTCCACTGCCACTGTATCCACAAGAGTTTCCACCCACTGGCCTATGATCTTCGTGCATTTGGCATCATTGCATGTTTCCTGTGAGTCGGAAGAGGAATTTATATACTGGTATCAGACATATGGGTTAATATCAGACTTAAGGACTAGATCTGGACTAGGCTGTGATATTTTCTCAATATACAGTTGCTCTTTTACATAAGGCTCTTTGTTATACACATATGAATGTTTCTGGATTTGTTTCTCTAGTCAACCTGGACTAACACATGCTTCAAAAAGAATAATCACACCAACAGTTTGGATTATATTTCTCTACCTTCCTTTATATAACTAAGATTTATATGAAGTAATACATTGATGGAGAACTGACAGAAGTTCAGGCTAGATTCATAAGAGGATGTGGAACAAAGCATAACATTGCTAGTGTCAAATGTACCTTGGCTCAAGAACGGAATACCGGAAAGATGTTTAATTGTGTTTCATTGAATATAATAAGGCATTTGACTGTGTAGATCATAATAAACTGTAGATAGCCTTGAAAAACATGGGAATTCCAGAACAATTTATTGTACTTATTCAGAACTTGTACATAGATCAAGTGGCACTTATGCTAACAGAACAATGGAGTACTACATGTTTTAAAATCCAGAAAGATGTATATCAGGGTTTTATCCTCTCACTATCATGCTCGATCTAGATGCCAAGCTAATCAGCAGAGAAGCTGGATTATTTGAAGAAGAGTACAGCATCAGGATTGGAGAAAGTTTATTAAGAACCTGTGGTATGCAGATGACACAACTTTACTTGCTGAAAGTGAAGAGAAATTGAAGCATTGATGAAGATGAAAGATTATAGCCTCCAGTATGATGAATATAGGAAGACCCAAGTCCTCACAATTGGACTAATAGGTTAAATCATGAAAAAACAGAGAAAAGGTTGAAGTTGTCAAACATTTGGTTTTACTTGGATCCACAATAAAGGTCATGGAAGCAATAGTCAAGAGATCAAGAGTTATTGTATTAGTTAAATCCGCTACCTAGATCGTTCTAGAGCATTGAAAGGCAAGGATGTTATTTTGAGGAATAAGGTGCATCTCACCCAAGTCAAGGTATCTTCATTGCATCATGTGCATGTGAAAGTCGGACATTAACTAGGGAAAAGTATAGAAGAATAGAAGCATTTGAATTATGGTGCTGGAGAAGAAATTTGTAAGTACCAGGGACTGCTAAAAGGGAAAACCGATCTATATTGGAAGTAAACCCAGAGTGCTTCTTAGAGGAAAGGATGGCAAGATTTTGTCTTCCATACTTTGACATATTGTCAAGAGAGACCAGTCCCTGGAGAAGGACATCAAGTTTGGAAAAGGGGAGGGCTGGAGAAAAAGGGGAGGGCCCTGGAGGAGATGGACTGACACATTGGCTACAGCAATGGCCTCGGGCATAGGAACCATTGTGAGGGAAACGCAGGCTGTGCAGTTCGCTCTGTTGTGCATAGGGCTGTTATGGGATGGAGCGAACCCAGCAGCACCTGACAGCCATCTTGTATTATTGTTTATAATATGCCTTTTGGTTTTGTCTTGTTAATGGACTTTAAGAACTATCGACTCCATATGCTTTTGTGAATTATATTTTGCCAAGATTCTTCATTTTTGTGTAAATGATATATCGTTCACATTGTATGTCTTTCCTATCTATACCTCCAGAATTGCTTGCTTAATTATAAAAGTTTGGTGAAGCATCATCATTATTTTCCTCCATATCATATTTTTTAAGTGAGCATATTTGGTCATTTAATCACTGATCTCCATAATTAAAAAGGAAATGTATCTACTACACGATATCTTTTATATACAAAAATGCATTTACTAGAACATTTCACAACATTCCAGTATGTGGATATTTTTGCATAACATATATAATGCTACTGAAAACTAAAAAATCAACCTCACTGCCAACGAGCTGATGTCACCACATAGCAACTCTATAAGACAGCGTGAAGTGTTTCCGTGAGTTCAGAGCAGCTGCCGGTTTCAAGTCGCTGACCCTGAAGTTAGCAGCCCAACCATGATACGAGGGGAAGGTAAAGCAATTGGCATGGCTCTTCTAGCCATAGTCTTTGTAAGTCTCACAAATGACTGCAAACCACTCCAACTTCGAACTCACTGCCTTCAAGGTAATGCTGATTCGCAGTCATCCCCCTGTGAGTTTCTGAGACTGCAATTGTTTACAGAAGTAGAAAGATCACTGTTTCTCCCTCAGAATTTTTGGTGGTTTCAAAGTAAACTACACCAACAGATCTCCTCTCATAAATGACAGGTTAAAAAACAAACAAACAAAAAAACTCATTGCCAGTGAGTCAATACTGACTCACAGTGACACCTGGAGGTCAGGGTAGAACTATTCCAGGGGGTTCTGAGATTACAACTGGTTGTGAGAGTAGAAAGCCCCATGTGTGTAGGGAGGATCCAATTAAGAAGAGAACTCTAAGTAACGGATTGGTCAGTTCGGGCACTCATATAGTATAAGTGAGCCATTTCAAAACCAGGAAGAGAGAACCCTGTGACCACTAGAAGGAGGAGTCACACTCAGTATCCGGTGTGGAAACATGGTGTTAGAGATCAGGAAGAAGGAGCCATGGTTGCAGCAGATGTGGAATTAGATTTCCCCTCTCCTTTGTCTAACCAGGGGAAATCAGAAATAACCTCCATGCTCTTTTCTCAGAGGTTATCTGAATACTTTAGTAAATATATTAGGACCCAGAGACTGTTCCCATGATAAAATTAAGCTTTATTTTAGGTCAAATTCATGTATTTAAGCAATTAGATTTATATGTTTACTATCAGTGATTCAATTGGTTATTTTTCCTACAACACGAGTATATGCATTTTTTTCTTCATAACTCTCATATCAACAGGGCATTAATAGCATTTACATTTGTCTAACAGCAAGTTTGAGGATATATTTTCAAGCCATTTTAGCCCAATTTAGCATTTCTCTCTGTGTGTAAGCATCTAGGCCAATTCTAATGTAGTTTTTTTTAATGCTGGAAATATTAATTATCATTATTAGGAAACAAGCACATCTTTATTTTATTTAATTTTAATGAATTTATATTTAAATGGACATGTATCAATTGACTTCTGTATTGGACAATATACGAGAAGGTATTCCTATAAAATGGATTTTTTTTCAAAGTTCTTTATTTAAATTTGTTTATAAAACAATCTTATCACCTTCAAAGTACACTCAATTACACAATACATTTGTCAAATCTGCAATTCCATTCATGAAAATATTTTTCAAGCTCTTCTTCTGTTTGCATGGCTGACAACACCTCCCTCATATATTCTTCACCTCTTCTGTGTCATCAAATTACTCTTTTAAGGCCCATCTGCATTTGTGGACACAAAAATAATTCACACAGATCAAGGACAACTGAGTAAGGCACATGGGGCAAGAGGGGCATGCTGTTTTTTGCCAAAATATTGGCCACTGAAATAGCTGCATGAGCAGGTACATCAGGCCTGTTTTGTCACCCACTATCTTTGCAGAACCTCTAAATAGAAAGCTTGGTTAACAGTTTGACCTGGTAGAATGAACTACAAACACATTGTGAGTCAACATTTTTGTCTGTTTGGGAAGTTGACTGAGGTCCAGAATGAGGTTTGTCATCAGTTGAGATTTTACCTTTTTTGAAATGAGAAAATCACTTGTACACTTGAGTTTTTCCCATAGGTCTATCTTTTTAAGCTGTGTCCAACGTAACAAGAGGATCTGTGGCATTTTTCCTTGAGCAGGAAACAAAATTTCACATCCTCACACTGTTCTCTTAAAACAGCCATAACCAAAAAAAAACCAAAAACAGGTCAATTGAAATTGATTTTATAAAAAATTTACTGTGACCAGAGAGAAACTTCCTGGGAGATGTCACTGGGGGCACTAACTCAGCAAGTTACTGGATGCTCACCTCTGGGAAAAATGTGTACTATGAAAGCTCCACCCAGCGGTGTTTTTTCTGTTTTGTTTTTGGTACCTCCTCATATATCTAAATGAATATTATAGATACATATACAGATCTTCAATTGTGACGAAGAATGCATAGTTCAGATTGGAAAAAAGGCTTATTAACAACCTCCAATATGCAGATGACACAAGCTGGCTGGCTGAAAATTAGGAGACTTGAAGTACTTGACCAACAATTGCAACCTTCAATATGGACCACAATTCAAAGTAAAGAAGACAAAAATCCTCACAAATGGACCAATAAAAAAAATCATGATAAATGGAGAAAAGATTTAAGTTGTCAAACATTTCACCTTGCTTGGATCCACAATCATTGTTTGTGTCAGTCTGGATTGACAAGAGAAACAAATCCAAGGACACTCATATTTGTGTAAGAAATAGCTTTATATCAAAGAGCAGTTGTATGTTAAGATACCATCCAGTCCAGATCAAGTCTTTAAGTCCAATATTAGCCCATAAGTCCAATATTAGTCCATAAATCCTTCTTTAGACTCATGTAGCTCATGCAATGATGCTGAATACAGGAAGATCACAGGCCAGTGGGTGAAAAGTCTTGTGGATCCAGTGGCAGGGGATGTATTTCAGCTCTGGCTCTGCGGGTCTCTGCCACATGCTCTCTCGTGTCTCACCATAGCTCCACATGGCTTGTTCACAGGAAGATGAAAGGAGAGAGAGAGAGAGAGAGAGAGAGAGAAAGAAAGTCCTGTCTCCAGGGAGGAAGAGAGGAAGAAAGTTCTTTCTAAGTATCTGCAGTTTAGCATGCAGACTTCATCTTGTGCCCTTGTCTCCTGACCCCAAACCCAAGTTGATTCAATTATTGTGGGGGTGGTGTTAACCTCTTGTCTGTGTTCTCCTAACCTTTTCTCTATCTTTGTTTTCTTACACCAACAACAAAATGTGTCTCATCTGCTCATCATCTTCCTTTGTGTTGGAGAGGTATCTGCAAAAACATATCTCTACTTCTTTGTGTTAAAATTTCTGCTAGATTCCTGCCGTCATCACCTCTCATCCCTTTGCCAACCTCTGTCCAGCTAGCAAGAGAAAGACCCTCACTGAGATGGATGGATACTCTGGCTGCAATAGACTAAGGATCAGAAGACTTTGTTGCAGCGCTGGGCAATGGTTTATTCTGCTATGTATACAATTGCTATACATTGGAACTACTAACAACAGCAACTAAATCAAGTATTTCCAAGAAGCTTCCATGATCTCCTATCCTTAACCAGTGTCATAGCATCAACTCCGTCACTTTTTCTGGCTAAACATTTTCATTTACTTTTTACCCCAGAATTAATCATAGTAGGTAATATCTATGAAAAAGAATGCATGAAGCCAACAGCAAAGTCAAAACTATTTAAAGTATTTCCTTAAACCCTGTGGTATGGCTTAATCATTTTAGGATGTTAGTAGAATCTTTGTATTTTTTTTCTTTCTTATCTGTAAGATGATAACACTGTGAAGAACTACTGGTATAGTTTTGAGTTAGCCAACTGAAATAATGAATGCATTGGACCATATCCTGTTTTACAAAGCATGAAGTCAGGATAATGAGGTGATTAGGAACATGAACTTGGAGGTCAAACCAGTCTGGGTTCAATGCTGGCTCTGCATTTTAGTAATTGTATTACCCAAAACACACTATTTAAGTGCTGTGAGTTTCAAATTCAGTATCTGTAAAATATGAGTAATGATACCTAACTTCAATGATACTTGTATAGCTTATGGAAGACAATTTTGTTAAACCCCTTGGCACAGAGTACTGACTGACAGAAAATAATAGCTCAAAAGAAGAGTATTAATGCGGCCGCTGCCAGACTGGTTTGGTATTTCTAAATGTAAAATATTTCTCCAAGTATTCTTTTTTTATTTAAGTACCTAGTTCTAATTTAAAGGAAGTTGACCCTATCATGTTAATATCTCTTGCTTTAATTGCTTGGTAACTACAAAGCACAAACCTGGTTACATATCAAAATTATATGACATTTAGCTAAACGGCAGCAACTACGCAGAACAGTTTCTAGCAATCTATATGTTCAGAGTTGCCCTTAGACAATAAGGATAAGGAAGCTGAATAATCTCTTATTCCTATAAATTATTATTAGTGTCCTGCCATCATCAATATCGATGGTTTATTATCCAAATTTGACATGGCAGGTATTCTAAATAAGTAAACACTTGTGAATTTTATAGTGAAAATTAATTTACTGGATGACTATGTGTGTTAGTCTGGGTACATTAGAGAAACAAAGCCACAGAAACTCATATGTACAAGAGAGAGTTTAACACAAAGGGTAAGTTCACATCAAGAAAACATCCCAAGCCAGTGCTACCCAAGCCCACAAGTTCAACATTAGCCCATTTGTCTGACAGCAATCCATAAAGTCCTCTTCCATCTCACAAAACACATGCAATGATGCCGAGTGCAGGTGGAAAGCAGAGTCAGTGAATGTGTAAGCAGCTCAGCACTGGCTGGGGTCTTCACATGGTTGCTCCAGCACCCAGGGCTGCATCAGGGTAGGTCCATGTGGTTTCTCCTCAGAGATATCTTGCCAGAAGTGAGCCTTGCCAGCTAAAGCAGGGAACCGGCTACGGCAGCTGCACTCTGGTCCGACCATCACAAAGCAAGAGACCCCAGAATGAGAAAGTGGAGGCTCACTGAGCCATTTATATCTCCACCCTTCAATTAACCCCACATGTGTTTATGAGCCAGGTTGGCACAATACATTTTAACTCAGTGCACCCCTTGCCAACTTGGCACCTGTACATAATTCTTCAGTCTCACAATTGCAATTAAGTAATGCCTATACCTTAATCCTATAATCCTGTAAATATGTTCCCACACCTATAATATGAGTTTGTAAGCCAACCACTTCATGACATTATTCCTCCCAATTTTGGGTATCCAATTTATATACTGCCCATTTACATCAACCCAGTGCTCTGAGGAGACAATCATATTTTTTGACATGAGTCTTCATTCCAGTAGGAACCTTGGGAAGTCTGCATCCATAAGCAAAGTCGAATTCAGACAGGCCATCCATAAAGTCAACAACAGCATGCACCAGCTCACAGGCTCAAAAATCTCCATCTGGTCAAGTTCTGGTCAACTCAATGTGGGCTGCCTTACTCAGCATCCACAGGGTGCCCATTGGTTGCCTTGACTTTAGACGCTGGGCTCTCACCAATACTCAACAAGCTTAGTGCCCTCATGCTAGGTGATGAACTTTAGACCAGTCAACCCTCTCTTGTCTTCTCCTCTTTTTCTTGTAAACCAAGTCCACTGGTGTCAGTGGGCAAACTCAACCCGTCTCTTTATTGCTGCATTTTCCCCACTTCCACTCAACAAGTAGATCCAGGTGGTCACCTAGCAAGCATCTCAGCCTGCCCACAGGCTCCCTTTAACCTTCAGTCCCAGGGAGGAGTTTTCTTCATGATTCCAGATTTTTTCCTGCTTCTGACAAATACCATTGGTTCCTGAGTAGTCCAAAGCACTGGGTGGGCCATATATTTTCAAAGCTTTCTTTGTAGGTGTGGGCTAAAACTCTTCTAAAGATAAAATGTTAATGGCTAAAAGCAAGTGGGCTTACAAACTTTCTATTTTCATACTTCCCATATTTTCCCAGAAAACAACCAAGTAAACAGTGTGGCTTTATCTGACCTCTGGCTAGACAAAGAAGAAAAACTACGATGAGGGAGAGGTCAGACAAGCATCTACTCTCCATCTTATGATTTGCTTCTTCAGTACCCCACGCCCAAGGTACCATAATGTGTTAGTATGGGTACTTTAGAGAAACAAATCCAGAGTGTGTGGGCAGCACTGGGTTGGGATGTTTTCTTGATGTGCACATAACCTTTATATAACACTCTCTCATACATATGAGTTTCTATGGATTTGTTTCTCTAATACACTAAGTTTTTGGAATATTGTGTTTGAAATGAAAAGAAAAACAGACATACTTTAAAAAAAATCTAAAACAGAAAAACAACTCACTACCATGAAAACCTCACTGCCATTAAAATTATTCCAACCCCCAACAGTCCTACAAGACAGGAAAGAACTTCTGTTTTAGGTTTCTGAGATTGTAAATCCTTATAAAACTAGACAGTCTCACTTATCTCCTATGGAACAACTATGGGTTTGAACTGACCACCCTGTCATTGACAGTAAAGTGTGTGATGCCCACTACATCACCAGGGCTTCTCATAAATTACTTGAATTTTCAGAGTGTCTATGGGACATTGAAGAAAGTAAGAGAGAAGATAGAAAGCAAGTAACACCCGCAGGAGGGACTCCACAGAAGGAAATCCTACACTTTCAGATAGAGCGATTCTCAGCATAAAGATGAGTAGACAAAAATGTATTAAAATAAAAGAGCAGAAACATCTGCTGATCGATTCCCCTTTGTCATTGGCACATGGTAAAGGAGCACGGCTCCCCAATTCTCCCAATCTATTTTAACCTGGTCCTGGAACACAGGTCTGTATGACCAGCCGGGGTGTATCTAAGCACAAACAGGCTTGGCTCTCAGCCAAGGCAAGGTAGCTCCATTGTGGCCACCTAGGAGCCCTAACTCCATGATAGCAGGGACAGCACAGCCTACAAAGCCCCACTGGGATAATAGTACAAGGCAGCCTGGAGTGAGTGTGCATAGTGAATAAGCTAACCACACAAACCAGGGGAGCACCAACCCCCTCAGTATAACTAATTCCCTGTCCCTGATGCACTGCTCTACAGGTCCCCATCCTTAGGCACCTGAAAATCAGGGTCATTTAGCAGGCTTTTTTCTTCCTTTCTCTTTCTCCTCTTTGTTAATAGAACCAACTGACATAGCCCATTGGAAGATATTAGCATAATAATACAAGTAGAAACTGCATCAGTTGTTTCACAAAGCAAAGATAGTTTGTACATGAGACAAAGACCATAAGCCCTCAGGGCCTACAGGTAGCTCCTGGCCTAGGTACCTACCAGATAGACTGAGCAATCAGCCAGCTGTCTCAGGACAATAGCTCCTGGCCAGCACCAAAGCCACTCAGATAAGCAACCTGCCCTCTGAATAGATGATTGCATCATTCCTCCCTCCCAAACCACCTAGGAATAGACCCCACTTCCCCACCCACCCTTGGTCACCTCCATTAACCTCAAAGAGTGAAAGCCAAACCTCTCAACTGCTCAAAAGAACTCTGCTACACACAATCTTGATTTCCCCCAGAACAAGGTTTAGAGCCCAGTTATTCTTTTGTTGGTATTGTTGCTCTGTGTTCTTTCATTCCTGTCCCTTCTCCTCTTTAAAGCAAAGCAGCACACTATTCTTACAATTAAAGCTTTATATTTAGAAAATTGCAAACCAAAAAAAAAAAAAAAAGACAAAACAAACCCACACCACTAGCATTAAGCTAATTCTGACTCATACTGGCCCTATATTGGGTTGCCAAGGCTTTGTAAATCATTTGACGAATGGACTGCCTTATCTTACATTCACTGTATCATCGATTGTTTTGAACCACTGACCTTTCTGTTAGCAGACCACTGCTTATCCAAAAGCACCAGGAGGTCTCCTTCAGAAAAGTGGAAGTTGTTTTTTTGTTGTTTTTTGTTTTGACATGTCTGATCAGAGCACACAGGAGCAAACTAAAGGGGAGAGAGAGAGAAAGAAGCACATCTTGGCCCACCAAGCCCTGAGGATGATATTCCTGCTCAGAGCAGCCAATGCACAGAGAGGACCATAAGGCTGACCCCACCAGGAGACACAACATCCCTCACTGACTCATATCACTAAGGGAACAGCACTGGAAAAACAGTTTGGGAATTGTGCCCAATCTGACCCCACCAGACCCAGGCAAAACACTAAGGGTGTGCAACAGAAGAGCAAGGGGAGCAGAGCAATTAAGCCCCCTGGGAATACCAAAAATAGACATGGGGCCAGGCTGTGGTACCCCATCAGACTCAACCAGAAAACACTGTAAAGGTCAACAAACAGACCTTGAACTGTTTATAGGCTTTTCTTTTTTTAATCCCTGGTTTTGTTGTTGTTATTGTTGTTTTGCTTTCTTTTGTTGCTTTGTTTTACTCTGTCTTTTTTGTGCATATTATTATCTGTGCATGTCTGTCTAGATAAGATGTGCAGGATAAACAATCTGGAGGAGAAAACAACAGGACCGAAGGCTCAGGAAGTACATGGGAGAAGGGGAGGCAAGGGAAAGGAAGTAGGTGTTAACAAGCCCAGGGACAAGAGAACAACAAGTGTCCTAAAATCAATGGCTGTAGGAGGCCTGGTAGGGATTCATCAAAGGCAATGTAACAGAGAAGAATTACTCAAACCCACATGAATGCTGAACATGATAGTGCGACAAGAGGAAAGTAAAAGGAAATAGAGGAAAAAACTAGGAGGCAAAGGGCATTTATAGAGGTCTAAATATAGGCATGTACATGTGCAAATATATTTATATATGACAATGGGGAAATAGATCTATGTACATATATTTATTGGTTTAGAATTAAGGTAGCAGAAAGGGTTTTAAATTAATTAAGATTGGTTACTTCATTTCAAAATAATAAATTAGAAAATATTCTCTCTGTGTTAATTTTTTAACTCAAAAGTAATGCTGTCTTTCTCTTAGTCTGATATTGTTGCTAAACCTGACTTTTCCAAACCTTATTTTAGACACACACACACACACAAAATATATATATATATTTAAGTAGAGGAGTAGATTTTAAATGCCATAATACATAACTATTTATCATATTAAATAAGTATGTTCCCCAATTTTCTCTAATTCTTCCTTTACTTATGTTTAAAAATGGTAGCTTATTGAAGATTAATTAAATATAATTATTCAAGATATTGGGCATGGCATTGTAATTTCTGCAAGTTTTTATGTGACTAAAATAATTTTAAGTGTTTGCTCTTTATGGGGTTTCTTTAAGATGAACATTTGGCAAACAATAAATAAATTTACAGTTTGTCTTTTGAAATAAGAGCACTTGGACTGTTAGTGATTAAAATAAGGCTTAATAATAGCAGTGTTCTAAAGATCTCTTTTTCCATGTATGTTCACTTCAGTTTGTTACCTTGAGATACTGAGCATAACTGAGAGAACAAAGAGAGTGACTGTGTGTGGGGCTTAAACTGCTGATCTACAGCTAGGAGCCAGACTAGACATTTTCTCCCAGAGCTTTTATTAGAAAGGACACCGTAGTAGAAAGTGATCATAAAAACAATCACATTCTAATGGAGTTCAACTCTAACAGATAGGGAGCAAGGCAGGTGATCTATAGTGTTGCAGGAGTAGAGAGAGTTAGATGAAGTCGTGCTTCATCAGCTTTGCAAAATTAATAGAAGTCTATAAAACTTCATTTGAAAGGATTAGGGCCGAATCAATTTAATTGTGAAATGCTAAGGGTGGCAACCTATTCTGCCTCCTTTTTCACAGATTCATTTTCTAATTAGTTCCTATTCCTAGAACTGTACAAATGGTGAGTTTTAGAGCCTAGATTCACTTTCATCTCATATATCTTTACTTAGTTCCTTGATGATAATAGCTCTAAATTCCATCTGTAACCCAGATTCATTTATCCAGCCCAGGCATCTCCTGGACTCATTTCCAAGGTGCAACTTATTGAACATAACAACTTGAATAACAAAGTGGTATCTCAAGTATTCAAGTACAAAACTGCTCTGCATGCCTCAAAGCCAAACGCACTTAACACGGTCTTTCCCATCTTAAGAAATTGACAACTACATCTTGTATTTATCTATTTTTTTTAGTAAATGCTAAAAGGATTTATTTATATTGTAAATAATTTTATTGAGCGTATGGTACAACTCATCACACTCCACCCATCCATCCATTGTGTCAAGCCCATTTATACATCTGTTGCCATCATCATTTTCAAAACATTTTCTTTCTACTTGAGGCCTTGGTATTAGCTTCTCATTTTCCCCCTCCCTCCTCCAACCTCCCTCCCTCATGAATTCTTGATAATTTACAAATTATCATTATTTCTTCATGTCTTACACTGACTGATGTCTCCCTTCACCCACTTTTATATTGTCTATTCCCCAGGGAGGGAGTTATATATACATCATCGGCTCCCCCTTTCTCCCCTCACTTCCCCTTCCCCTCCTGGTATGGCTATTCTCATGATTGGTCCTGAGGGGTTTACCTGTCCTGTATTCCCTGTGTTTCCAGCTCGTATCTGTACCTGTGTACATGCCTTGGTCAAGCCAAAATTTAAAGGTAGAATTGGGGTCGTGATGGGGGGAGGGAGGAAGCATTAAAGAACTAGAGGAAAGTTGTATGTTTTATCGGTGCTATATGGCACCCAGACTGAATTGTCTCCTTCCTACGACCTTTCTGTAACAGGATGTCCAATTGCCTACAGATGGGCTTTGGATTTCCACTCTGCACTCCCCCTCATTCACAATGATATGATTTTTCGTTATGGGTCTTTGATGCCTAATGCCTGATCCTATCAACATGATCACACAGGTTGGTGTGCTTCCTCCATGCAGACTTTTTTGGTTCTCAGTTATATGGCCTCTTGTTTATCTTCAAGCCTATAAGACCCCAGACACTATGTCTATTGATAGCTGGGCACCATCATCTTTCTTCACCACATTTACTTATACACCCACTTTGTCTTCAGTGATCGTGTTGGGAAGGTGAACATCATAGAATGCCAGAAAATAGAAAAAAGTGTTCTTGCATTGAGGAAGTACTCGAGTAGAGGGCCAATGTCCATCTGCTTTCTTAATACTAAGCCTATAAATATAGATAGATCTATTTTCCCACCGGCATATATAAATATATTTACATATGTACATGACTGTATTTAAACCTCTGTAAATGCCCTTTGCCTAAGGTGACCAGATTTTAACAGTGGTAGAGCGGGACACCATTGATAAAACTCATATCCTGGCGAAATAGCCACATGGCAGCCAAAAACCATATACCCTAGCTTGTCATGCATTCTTTCCAAAAATCGGGACTTTTTTAAAACACCGTGGGACGTGGGAAAAATTGTTAAAAATTGGGACTGTCCCACGAAAAGCGGGACGTCTGGTCACTTTACCTTTGCCTCCTGGTTCTTTCCTCTATTTTTTTTTTACTTTCCTTTTGTTGAACTACCATGGTCAGTCTTCATTTGGGTTTCAGTAACTCCTCTCAGTTACGTTGCCCTTGATCAAGCCCTACCAGGACTCCTACACCCTACTCGCCATCAATTTTAGATCATTTGTTGTTCCCTTGTTCCTGGGTTTATTAACACCCACTTCCTTTCCCCTGCCTCCCCTTCTGTCATGTCCCCCCAGAACCATCAGTCTCGTTTTCTCCTCCAGATTGTTTATCCTGCCTATACTATCTAGATAGACAAGCAGAGATAATAATATGCACAAAAACAAGACAGAACAAAAGAAAGTAACAAAAGAAAAAAAAACAAAAACAGCAAAAAGAAAAGCCTATAAAAAGTTCAAGGTCTGTTTGCTGATCTTTACTGTTGTAATGGGGTACCTCATCCTGGACCCACAGTCTATTTTTGGTATTCCATGGGGACTTCATTGCTCTGCTCCCTTTTCTGTTCTGCTGTACACCTTTAGTATTTCACCTTGGTATAGCGGGGTCAGATCAGGCACAATTCCTGCACTGTGTCTCCAGTGTTGTCCCCTGTAGAGTTATTGGTTAATGAGGGACATAGTGTTTTGTGGTGGGGTCAGCCCTATGGTCCTCTCAGTGCTTGGCTGCTCTGAGCAGGAATAACATCCTCAGGGCTGGTGGGCGAGCTTGTGCTCCACTCTCTCTTCCTCCCCCTTCATTTGCTCCCATGTGCTCTGATCAGACATGTCCCTCTCCCTGAGCTGTAGCTTCCATGCTGTTCTCTGAAGTGAATTCTCCTGGGTAGAGGAAGGGCTGTCCACAGAGTTGGGATTGGGCCCAGCCACTTAGACCTCCCTATTGGTTCCCTGATTCATGCTAATATGTTGCATTCATGTCTTGGAGCACCGATTTGAAGTTTATTCCTTTTTAGTTGGCTACCATGTGTATGCCTGGATTCGGTCTTGCCCCTGCCATACTACCTGGACCTCACCCCAGGAATGTATGTATACAGTAGCTATTTCTCTATGCCCCTTTTGCATTTTTAACCTTATTGCAAATTCCTAATGGACAACTACATCTTGTAATTCGCCCCGTAAGTCAACAGCATGTGGTGCCAACCCTTACTCTATATCTCTCTCATCATTGAGTTGGTTTTTAAACTTTTTCATCGTAATTTGAATGTTTATCTAGAAACTTATCTGCTTCTTGACCTTCACTGCTGTGTTAGTCTGGGTAGACTAGAAAAACAAATTCATAGACACACATACGTATAAAAGAAAGAGGTATGTTCAAAAGCAATTGAATATTGAGAAAACGTTCCAGCCCAGTCCAGATCAAGTCCATAAGTCTGATACTAGCCCATAGGCAGACTTTCTGGATGGCCTGTTCTGATTTGACTTTATTTATGGGTGTGTACTTCACATGTTTCCAACTGGAATGAAGATTCTTCATGTCAAAAATTATGATTGTCTCCTCAGAGCACCGGGTTCATGTAAGTGAGCAGTATAGAAATTGGATACCCCAAAAGAGGAGGTAAAGGCATGAAGTGGTTCCCTGGATCCAAAGATTTTCTACCCACTGGCCTGTGATCGTCCTGCATTTGGCGACATTACATGTGTTTCATGAGTCTAAAGAGGATTTTATAGATTGGTATCAGAGACATGGGCTATTATTGGACTTATGGGCTTGGACTGCACTGGGTTGGGAAGCTTTCTTAATGTACAATTACCCTTTATATAAAATTCTCTCTTATACACATTGTGTTTCTATGGATTTATTTCTCTAATCTACCCAGACTAACACAACTGCCTTCACTTTCAGTAACATTTTTTTTTCTTGGAATACTGTAAAAGAAAAGCTTGAGTTTTTCACAGCCTTCTCTTTTACAACCCTACTCTGCTATCCATTGAGGATTACCCTAGAAACTTAAATTATCTTATTCAAATTATTATTATTATTATTATTATTTACACACCAGAAATGGTACATCCAAAGATGCCTTACAATGCTCCCAGCACTATGCAATGCAACTGAGACTCTTTTTTTTTTTTTTTAAACATCTTATTAGGGGCTCATACAACTGTTATCACAATCCATACACACATCAATTGTGTAAAGCACATCTGTACATTCATTCTCAAAACATTTTCTCTCCACTTAAACCCCAGACATTAGGTCCTCATTTTCCCCTCCCTCCCCGCTGCCCCTCCCTCATGAGCCCTTGATAGTTTATAAATTGGTATTTTGTCATATCTTGCCCTGTCCAACGTCTCCCTTCACTCACTTTTCGGTTGTCTGTCCCCCAGGGAGGAGGTCACATATAGTTCCTTGTAATCGGTTCCCTCTTTCCTACCCACTCTCCCTTTACCCTCCCTGTTTCGCCACTCACACCACTGGTCCTGTAGGGCTCATCTGCCCTGGATTCCCTGTATTTTCAGTTCCCATCTGTACCAGTGTACATCCTCTGGTCTAGCCAGACTTGCAAGGTCGAATTCAAGTCATGGTAGTGGGAGCAGGGAGGAAACATTCAGGAATTAGAGGAAAGTTGTATTCCTCATCATTGTTACATCGCACCCTGATTGGCTCATCTCCTCCCCGAGACCCCTCTGCAAGGGGATCTCCAGTGGCCTACTAATGGGCTTTGGGTCTCCACTCCACACTCCCCCCATCATTCACTATGGTAAGATTTTTTGTTCTGATGATGCCTTATACCTGATCCCTTCGACACCTCGTGGTTGGCAACTGAGACTCTTAGTACCTCTCTTATCTCTTCTTCACTATAGCCCACTGAAATGCTGTTTGGTCATGATGAGACCAGACTTCACAGATATTGACCCTTACGTGGTATGGGTTCAGTAAGCACAATTATATGGTTGAGATATATAAATATTATATTAAAGTCATCGAGAGCATGACATAGAAGAGAGAGTCAAATAATGGAGTCGGACACATTCCATGGTAGCAATGCTCACCTCAGCCTCACTTGGTGGTCCATGTGGAGAGAGGGGGAAGGGAAGGAGGTCAGGGAGAAAGGGGAACAGGGGAGGAGAGGGTACCAAGGAGAGGTCAAGAGAGGAGCCTCGATAGAGGTGAGGGTGGCAAGGGCTCTCTATTGCTAACCCAGGCCTATATTCCTTTGGAGGCGTGCAAGCCCACTAATTACAAGTAAAGACATACATCACAGGAAGGGGTTGCACTATAGGTTATACAGTAATGGAAGGAGGGTGGTCTAGGGGCATACATGCAATAAGAAAAGGAGGGATTGGGGGTATATATGTGACAAGATGGGTGGATCCTAGAGTCAGGATGGCAGTTTAACTTTGGATGTCAGGATTGGGTTTGATCTGTTCTCTGGATCTCCATAGGAACCATTATAAGTAGGGTGTGAACTCCGCCTCCAGCAACCAAATCCATGACTATAAGCTTGTCCATTGTCCTTAACAGCAGAGAGCAGGGCCCACTGCAGTCTGGCAACAGATCCCCCTCAGGGAGGATGGCTGCAAGCATCTGACCTCCCCCTACATCCTTAAACCCCAGGATTACCAAGGCTCTTACAAAGCTTCTTTATCACTCATAAGTGCCCAAAGGAAAACTTATTGCTACGAATCAGTATCCTGCTCACAGGAACTCAGTTGTATGCATTCAGAAGGCTGGGAAGCCCCCACTCTGTCTCATTATCTCAGTGCTGCTTCTATAATTACTGCCATGCATACCACATGTGGCTCCTCCTTCTTGGTTGTCACAAGTTTGCTTATTCCAGCTTCTGAGATGGATCTCTTTATCCATCAGAATGGCAAACCTGACTGTGGTAGTTATATAATCTGCTGTCAATTTGAGAAAGACTTAAGAGTGAAGATGTGGAGTTTGCCTGTCAATCAGATAGTAGTTTGATGACCTTATAAGGAGATAAATAAGTCGCTAGAGGCATGACAAAGGCAGAAACCCTGGGAGACATTCCAGCTGAGAAAACACATGGAGATACACTAGTATCATGCTAGTGCCCTGAGCTGGAGGAGCCACGTGTAGATCCCTGCCAGCGCTGAGAAGCTTACAATGCCACTGGATCCACAAGACTGCCCACTCATCTCTCCAATGATCATGGGCATTTCTATGTATGTTTGTTGCTTACCTTAATGGATTCTTTGATAAGATGTCTGTTCATGTCTTCTGCCAGTTTCTGATTGTCCTTTTTTACTTTTTTTCCATTGATGTGTTAAAGCTTTCTATAAATTTTGGAAGACAATCCCTTGTCTGACATATCACTGTCAAACATTTTATTCCCAGTCTATAGGTTCATTTTTTCTCTCCTTCTTGAACAAAGGCTCTAACATGTTTAGCCTATCTCTTTCTCACCATTATATGTTGGGTATGTCTAGGGTATTTAACATCTCTCTTTAGTTCACATGTAAAGGAACATATTCAAGTTTTTAAGGGGTTACATATGAACTCTGCATGTGAAAGATGGACAATGAATAAGTAGACAAAAGAGTAATTCATTTAAATTATGGTGCTAGCAAAGAATATTGAAAGTGGACTACTAAAAGGACAAATCCATCTGTGTTATAAGAAGTATGACCATGGTGCTCCTTAGAAGCAAGAGTGGCAGGATGTCATACCTACTGTGGCAATTCTGTCAGGAGAGACACAGTCCCTGGAGAAGCACCTCACATGTGGTAAAGTGGTAGGGCAGCAGAAAAGAGGAAGGCTCTCAAGCGATGGATTGACATCTTGACTGTGACAAGGGGCTCAGGTATAGGAACAACTGTGAGGATATCGCACAACTGCCAAGTGTTGCATTTTGTCGTGGACAAGGTCGGAATCAACTTGATGGCGCCTAAAAACAATAACTACAACACACATATGAACTCAGATCTGATCTAAATAACAAGTTTTTGTCCTTGCAATTCAACTTAATAATAAAAATTTAGGAGGTCTTTGTATTGGGATGATTATATTTTTATTATATTTGGTGAAATGTAAATTTTGTGATCAGAGGGTATATTCTAACAAAATATATTTTATAAATATAACCAATGGCAAATGTTGATCCCACAAGAATTTGGAGAGTTTTTCTGAAATCCATATTTAAAATAGAAATCTCTGGTTTGTGCAAGCAGATAATGTGTTTGGATATGAGCTAGAAGGTTGGAGATTCGATGTTTGAGTCCCCAGAAAACATGACATGTGAAAATCCTAAGGGTCTAGATCAGAAAAACTAGCTTTTGAAATTCCTATAGAGTACAGTTCTACTCTGACACAAATGGGCTTACTATGAGTAAGAATCCACTTGACAAACGTTTTTTTTTTCGTGTTTTGTTTTAACAAAGTTTATGTTTATTCTCTTCAAAAACGGGTGAAACTTGTGACTTCATTTAATGAATGGCTTCATTATATTCATTTAACGAATAGAATATGGCACACATTGTATTGTGTTATAGTTATAAAAAAATAGGAAAAATTTCCCGCCTTTCTCTTTTACATGACACCTAACCTTGGCAATGAACTACCATGTTCTGAGTGACTAGTTCACACAGAGGGGCAAACACCAGGCATTGAAGTTGGCAGTCTCAGTTAAGAGCTGCAGCCAAAATCGCTATCAATTTTATATATGAAAATGAGATCATGTTAGTTGTTTCCACACCTGAGTCTTCAAGTAATTTTTCTGCACCCTGACAAAATTGCAAATTTGTGAGCAAAATAAATGTTGTCCATGTTATATGAACAAAATTCTGATATTTATATCTTATTCAGCCATACCAGCTGTCAAGGTCACTTGGAACAAGGAAAGAACACTAGGACTGGAAAGTGAAAATTGACTTTAGGATTATCTATAATGGTTTTTCAGAAATATATGCTTATAAATTATATTTGCTACAAATATTAAGTTAAAAAATGACAATTTAAAAGAAAAACTATTAAGTGATATGCAAATGCTTATAAAAATGTTTCAGTCCTTAAAGGAATACATTAAATTGATGGAATATAAAAACATGAACGGGCTCAAAATTATTCATGGAAAAATTCCACTATCTTTATTTCCATTTTCCATAAACTTTTTTAATCTCCCTCATATTATTTAAATGATTTTATCACTCAAAACATGGGTGATACTGAATTGAATAGTGGACATTATGCTATAAGCACTAAGTCCTGCTTTCAGTAGAGGTAGTTTGATATTAGCAGTTAATTAATTCCCTTATTACTTAATTTCCTTATCTATTAATACCTTATCCTCCCACTGCATTATTCCTACTATAAGAAAATTAACGACCCACACATAACCAATTAACCAGATGTATCATTTAAGTATAGCATAATACAAATTATTAATAAAATATGTATTGAGATATATTAACCTAGCTTTCCAAACTAAAATTATACATGAATATATTATATTTTTACCAAAGGTATTTGTGCTTCAAATCTTTTCATGGGATAACCACAGAATTTCCAAGACTGGTGTCGTTGTGGATTAGGCATTGGGCTGTTACCTTAAGGTCCACAGTTCAAACCCATTAACTTCTCTTTGCTCCTGTAAAGGTTTACAGTCTCTGAAATCCTATAAGTTGGAATCAAATTGATAGTGGTGGGCTTCATCTTTAGTGGGTTCTTTTTTGGTTTTGTTATCTTTGCCAAAAGCAGCCACATCATTATGTGTTCAAACTGCTGACATTTTGTTTAGCTATGGAGTGTTTTAGCCATTGTACTACAAGGGCTCCTTTCTCTTATTTTTAATATTGACAAAAACCAAACCCATTGCTACAGAATTGAGTCCGAGTCATAATAACCCTGTAGGCAAGAAGAGAAATGCTCCCCAGGGTTTCTGAGGCTATACAACTTTGCCAAAGGAGGTGGCCACATCTTTCTTCTAAGGAATGGGTATTGTATATGAACTGCATATTTTTCAATTAAGTAAAGATAATTCTTCACCCACCACACCACTAAGATTCCTTTCTGTTTGATATTGAATACAAAATTAAGGATCTTTTAACATTGTATTCAGGGTTAAGTTCCAATTATGAGAACTTTGATGCCATTCATTTGCCTAATGTATGATTAAAAAATAGATTGAAACAAAAAGACTGAATAAAATCACACCAATTAAACCATATTTATTAATGTAAAGCCCTTTACATAAAAATCAGTATGGTTCTACTGTAATCTTTAAGTTTATAAGGGTCTATGCTAACAAATTATATATCACCTTAAAATAATTAATCAATGAAAATACGATGTTTTCTAATTGTCCACCACTGCTGTCAACTCAAGTCCCTATAATTTCTAAGTGTAGCTTAGGGAAATTTTTAAAAGTTACACCCTGCTCTTGCTGTCTCTTTCACATTATAAATTTATTGTTAATTTTCACGAGTTATAAAGTTCTGGAATACATCTCTCCCCGCTCAGGATAGCCCCAAGCTTTTAAAAGAGCTTAGCAATTTATTGTAGCAATTTAGCAAAAGTACTGCTGCTTCCTGTCAGAATTTACTGGCATCTTTGCTCACAAACTGGACATAAAATATGCCAATGTGACCCATTGGTATCCTTGATGCATGGCATTGATTGTACATTTATTTCCTCTGATTTTATGTGCACATTCAATAGATCAGATGAACTTGGAACACTTTTGAATATCTTTAATGATTCTTATAATATCAGAAAACATATTCACATTAAAACAATAATTGTAGAAAACCCCAACGGGGACACTTTACATGACCTGGTGAGAGTCAGCTAATATTTTATTTTGTAGTCATAGCTAACCTTAAAGACGGTAATTTATACTTGTAATAAAAATACAACAGAACATGACACTGTTTCCTCATTTAAAAAAAAAAAAAAGATTTGCGTTATCATCCTGTGATCTACTTCGTATCTCTCCAGTTATCTTATCCAACATGGATCCTAGTGGTCTCTTTCTACAGCAGTCTCTCCTATATTTTCACATGCAAAGATGTAGACCCTAGAAAGAAATGAAATATGACCAAAAATAACTTACCTTGTTCATGAGACCGTAGACACAGCTATTTCTCAAAGTAACATGGTCTGTGCGCATCTCCCTCGCATTCCATGTCTGCGATCACACATCTAGACCATGTCATCTAAAAGAGTGATTTTCTTCTGTGCTTCGCTGCTTCGTGCGATAATAACCGCAGCGTTCATTTACTATTTGCCAGTAAAGCTCACGTACCGGGAACTTCATGCCATCAATAAAATACCGTGGCAGATAAAATGCATGTGATAGAATGGAAAGCAAGATATTTCTATTAATCAGCAACATGTTAACAATTTATTTTGTCTTCAGAAAGAAAATATATTTACAGTTTATTCCTTTTGATTTGAAGTATTACAATATCTTCAGCCTACTTCCACAGATTAAAAATTTTCAATTAGCATGGAATATATTTAAATTTTAGCATAAGAAAAGGTCATGGTAGATAAACAAACATTAACATAGTAGAAATGTGTTTGTCATAACTATCTAGAATAATTTCATTTTAGATGTTAAACTTTTAATCATTCAAATTTGAACATCATTTCATAGAATCAATGTGATGTCAGTCAAGTCTTTAAAGAAAGTTACATGATAGTGTTCATTGAGTTTGAATAATATACATTTTTCTTATAAAGATTTGGGTCCCCATTAAGTGATATTTTTCACACAGAGAAAAGATGCTCTGATAATATCATGCATGCTTTTGTTGTATGCCTGAGGAAACACTATGCGGGGGAGTGCGGGGACTCACCTCTGACCTCCTTTGGCTTCAGTAGGCTTACAGAGAAGCCAACCCAATAGCCAGCTCAAGGCAAAGTTCCACAAGCAAAGATCAGAGGTGCACCAACCTGCCATCTTCTTTACCCTCTCCCACAACTACCCCTCACCTACTTCTGTACTGGTTTTGATCATGTGTTACAGTGGCCTCACAGAACTCATGACAATATTTATAATGATGGGTTTATTATTATCAAAATATTAAGGAAACACCTGTGTCTTGAATTCCTCTACCCAGTCATGCTGGTAGGCATGCTTCTCTCTGGTCTTCAGCATTTCAGTCACATGATCACATGGCTTTTGCTTCTTTCCATGGATAGATTGCCCTCCTTGCTCTGTCTCATGATCTTGGCTCTTCTCCTCTCTTCCTATACATTTTTGGTGTCCCTTTTTTCATTATGGTACAGGGATTCTGTTCCTGCTTCTGAGATGACTCGCCCTCATGTACCAGCGGAATGGCAAAACTGGCCATCCTCTGAGTCAGTCTTCTAGATTTGTATGCCAACACTGACTCACTAGGATGACATAACAAAAGTTATGGATTTGAGAGCCATATTAAGCAATTTCACTTCCCTGAAATGATATACTATCTTCCAAAACTGAACAAGAGGAGTTAACTTTCTGTTTCTTCCTATGTTTTCACACATTTTAAATACATACTTAAAAGTGACTTTGAATTTTTAAAATATAATCTTATTCTATTTTTTTCTTTATATATTTTTAGAATATTCTTAACCCATATTTTTTAAATACCTGGCAATCCAGGATACATTTCCCCTTTGAGTGAATACCATGAACATTAAGCATTATTTTTGTTCAATTACTGTTCTTAATTAAACTCTTATTAATATACAAATGCACAAACACTATATGATCAGGGCATAAAAATTTACTTTCAGTGAAAAACAAAATATTTATCCTTACCTTAAATGATCATTATTCAATTTTCAAATACTTTTTAAAAATTAAAATATTCACATGCTGTTTTAAAAAAAGATTGGGCTTATATGTTGTTAGTACGTATATAAGAAGTCAAGTAACAGGAATTTAATCCCCATCATTTATTTCAAAATATAGAAAAGGTTTAATGTTCCTGATATTGAAACTTTCATCTTACATGCTTTGGACATGTTGTCAGGATAGACCAACCAGTCCATGGAGAAAACATCATGCTTGTCAATGTAGTGAAAAAGGAAGGCCCTCATTGAGGGCAACAATAGGCTCACACATAGGGACAATTGTGAAAATGGCACAAGACCAAGCAGTGTTTAGTTCTGTTGTGCATAAGGCCACTATGGGTTGGAACAGACTCAGTGACTCCTAACAACAACAACAACATATTGAAATTTAAGGCGTCTTGGGGGCACAATTGTTAAACACCCGGATGGAAATTTTAGGTCAGTTCAAAACCTTCAGATGCTCTGAGAAAGAATGATGTGGAAGTCTGATTCTAGCACAAAACCAAACTCGATGACTTCAAGTGAATTTCTATATATAGCTTTCGAAATTCCAGGAGTAATTATACTCTGCCCTGTTGTTGCTATGGGTCAAAATCAAGTCCAAGACAATGGGTTTGGTTTGATTTTATACAAAATTTTAGAGCAGAATATTTAAATGAATGAATAATGGCAACAAAAATCTAAATTCTCTAGACCAATCTTTTCAAGAATTAAACGCAAACTCCCACTTCAAAGCAAGAATTCAAATTCATTATGTATCATATACAACCAATGGAATCCAAGTAGGACTTATCACCCTGAATGAAACTCAGTTGAGAATAGAAAATGTATAGATTTAACAAATCTACACCATAGTTGATGACCTTATTTGTAGGTGCTAAGGAAATAAATAGTTCACTGGAGGAAGGACACTCGCACACTCACTTATGACTAAATTTGTACATGACCTGAGTCATGATATTTTGATTCCATTCATATCTATGCAAAATCTGGACAATGAATAAGAAGATTGAACAATTAATGCATTTCAATTTTATTTTTAAGTTCATCTTATGTATTTTGCATATGTTTTCCAGAGGGACTGAATCTTAGAAAAGGACATTTTGCTTGGTAAATGAGACTTAGTAGTGTAGTGGGTTATGCATTGTACTGCTAATTACAAGGTCAGCAGTTATAGATCATCAGGCTTTCTGCAGAAGAAAGATGAGGGTTTCTACATCCATAAAGATTTACAGTCTCACTAATTCACACAGGAAGTTCTACGCTTACTACAAGGTAGTTATGTGTTTGTGTAAGTCTGGGTAGACAAGTGGAACTAATTCATGGACACTCATATGTGTATAAGAAAGAGCTTTAAATACAAGAGCAATTGAATATTGAGAAAATGTCCCAGCCTGGTTCAGATTAAATCTTTAAATCCAATATTAGCCCATGGTTTTTTATACCAATCTATAAAGTCCCCTTCAAACTCATGAAACACATGCCATGATGCTGAATTCAGGAAGATCACAGGCCAGTGGGTGTAAAGTCTTGTGGATCCAGTGGCATCATAAGCATCTCAGCACTTGCAGGGGTCTCTACATGGCTCCTCCAGCTCCCCGGGCAAGGGCGATATCAGCGTAGCACTATGAGTCATGTCAGTAGAGCATCTCTCAGAGAGTGAGCGAGTGTCCTTCCTCCAGTGAACTATATATTTCCTTAGCGCCTCCAAATAAGGTCATCAAGCTATGACCTGATTGATAGGCTAGACTCCACCCCTTCACTCTTAATCCTCAAATTGACAACAGAAATTATGTAACTACCACAGACCACCCTTTGTCAACTTGACACTTTCACATAACTCTTCAGCCATATATAATTTTTAACAAAACAACAATGACATCATATCTGTACCTAACGGGATAAAAGTAAAATGCATACAATTCAATATATGCCACCCTCATTTAAATGTAACATTCTATAAGTGAATAAAACAAAAGTATCCTATGCCTAACAATTATACTTAAGTAACACCTACACCTTAATCTTATTATCCATTGAATATATACCCCTACTTATGAAAGTTTGTATACCAACCACTTCCATGACTTTAATCCCCCCAATTTTGGGTATCCAATTTCTATTCTGCTCATTTACATCAACCCAGTGCTCTAAGAGACAATAATATTCTTTGACATGAAGAATCTTTATTCCAGTTGGAACCTTGTGATGTCCATATCCATAAGCAAAGCCAAATCAGGACAAGCCATCCTTAAAGTCAGCAATATGCACCAGTTCACAGGCTGAAAAACCATCTCTTCATCTGTTTGGATTCTGGTCAACTCAGTGTGGGCTGCCTCACCAGGGTGCCCATTGGCCACCTTGCCTGTAGACCATGGGCCTGAGCACAAATTCTCAACATGCCTAGCCCCCTTGTGCTAGGTCATGAAATTCATACCAGTCAACTACTCTTGTCTTCTCCTCTAGTTCTTATAAACCAGGTCCATCTGTGTCAGTGACCAAACTCAACCCTTCTCTTTAGTGCTGCATTTCTCCTACTTCCAATCAACAAGTGGATCCAGGCGGTCACCTAGCAAGCATTTAAGCCTGCCCACAGGCTTCCTTTAATATTCAGTGCTAGAGAGGAATTTTTTTCATGGTTGCAGATTTTTTCCAGCTTCTGACAAAAACCACTAGTTAGAACTTCAAAAATCCAAGGAGTTCCTTACTTTCCTTCAATCTGTCAACATCTCCAGGGCAAGTCTACTGGAATGCAAATGCCCTAAGTACTACAAAGCACTGGGTGGGGCTTATCCTTTCAGAGCTTTCTTTTCAGGTATGTCTTAAACTCATTTAAAGATAAAATTTTAATGGCTCAAGGCAAGTGGGCTTACAAGCTCTCTAGTTTCATACTTCCCAATAATCATTTCTATAAATCCTTATATCAACAATAATAACCAGAAGAAATTAGCCTAAAATAGAATCAGATACTAAACTCAATTCTTAAACCAGTCAAGTTCAATCATTATCCATCTTATCTTAATCCTTAATTAAAATTTTTTTTAACATTTTATTAGGGCTCATACAACTGTTATCCCAATCCATACACACATCAATTGTGTAAAGCGCATTTGTACATCATTTCTCAAAACATTTTCTCTCCACTTAAACCCCCG